>NW_027150076.1:8461944-8764305 GCF_031143425.1 Pleurodeles waltl | reverse complement strand
CTGAGACTCAGTGACCAGTCTTGTAATTTATTGAGACTCAGTGACCAGTCTTTGTCACACAGAGACTCAGTGATCTGTATTGGCATGCACCTAGATTCAGTGACCAGTCTTGGCACACATTGAGATTCAGTGACACGTCTTAGCACAGATTGAGAGTCAGTTACCAGTCTTGGCAGATATGGAGACTCAGTGACCTGTCTTGACACACAATGAGACTCAGTGACCAGTCTTGGCAAACATTGAGAATCAGTGACCCTCCTTTGTACACACTGAGACTCAGTGACCAGTCTTGACACATACTGAGACTCAGTGACCAATTTTGGTACACACAGACTCAGTGACCAGGCTTCCTGCACACTGATATTCACTGGAATGGCTCTGTGATCTACGGCGTGCTCATGTCCACCTCTAGAGCTGCTTTTTGTTGCACGGCTGACATTTATTGGAATGATTTGACACAGACTGAGACTCAGTGACCAGTTCTGACATGCACTGAAACCCAAAGACTAGTCTTGGCACACACTAAGGCTCAGTAACTGTCTTGGCACTCACCGAGACTCAGTGACAAGTCTTCTGATACACTGAGACTCAGTGACCAGTCTTGGCACACACCAAGACTCAGTGACCAGTCTTCTCATATACTGAGACTCAGTGAGCAGTCATGGCACACAATGAGAATCAGTCACCAGTCTTGGCACACACTGAGACTGAATGGCCAGTCTTGGCACACACTGAGACACAGTGAGCAGTCTTGGCACTACTGAGATTCATTTGAATGACTCAGCGCTCCACGTCGTGATCATGCCCACCCACAGAGCTGCCCCTTGCTTGGCCCCCTGCCTGATTTCCTGACTGTCAGGTCTCAGTTCCCGGCATATGGCTCACGGAGTCAGTTCTTTTGGGCCTTGACCCACGGGCCACAGGTTGATTCCCTGGTTTGGTCCTGGTTTTCTCCCCGGGCGCACTCAGTGCCTGTCGGGACCCAGTGCCCGTTGGATTCAGTCATCGACTGACTGATAAATCTGTGACAATTTAGAGCAATTCATCTAATTATCCAACCATTTTGTGATTTAACCAATTATCCAAGTGGCAAGTCATCAACTTGTATTTTTTTTCCTCACCTCCTCCCCCTCACATTTTCGTCTAGTGTTGGCCACACAGCTCCTGCTCGTGCCTGCGTGCCCCAGCAGTTCCCAATCACCAGCTGTCTGCTGTTGTGTTCGTGCCTGCCTGAGACAGCAGTTCCCAGCGGCACCCAGCAGCTCCCAGCAGTTCCCAGTGACTCCCAGCGGCTCCCAGAGCCCCCCAGCAGTTCCCAGCGGCTCCCAGTCAACAGCAGCTTGCTGTTGTGCTCGTGCTTGCCCCAGCAGCTTGCAATGGCTCCTAGCAGCTCCCAGCAGTTGTCAGCAGCTCCCAGTCAGGAGCTGTCTGCTGTTGTGCTCGTGTCTGCCCTCCCCACCAGTTCCTAGCAGCTCCCAGTCAGAAGCTGCTTGCTGTTGTGCTTGCCCCAGCAGCTCGCAGTGGCTCCTAGCAGCTCCCAGCAGTTATCAGCGGCTCCCAGTCAGGAGCTGTCAGCTGTTGTGCGCATGCCTGCCTGCCCCAGCAGTTCCCAGCAGTTCCCAGTGGCTCCCAGTCACCAGCTGTCTGCTGTTGTTCTCATGCTTCCTGCTCTAGTAGTTCCCAGCAGCTCCCAGTAGTTCCCAGCAGCTCCCAGTCACCAGCTGTCTGCTGTTGTGCTTGTGCTCGCCCCAGCAGTTCCCAGCAGTTCCCAGCAGCTCCCAATCACCAGCTGTCTGCTGTTGTTCTCATACTTCCTGCTACAGTAGTTCCCAGCAGCTCCCAGTCAGTAGCTATCTGCTGTTGTGCTTGTGTCTGCCCACCACAGCAGTTCCCAGCGGCTCCCAGTCAGCAGCTGTCTGCTGTTGTGCTCATGCCCGCCCCAGCAGTTCCCAGAAGTTCCCAGCAGCTCCCAGTCAGCAGCTGCTTGCTGTTGTGCTCGTGCCCGCCCCAGCAGCTCACAGTGGCTCCCAGCAGCTCCCAGCAGTTATCAGCGGCTTCCAGTCATAAGCTGCCTGCTGTTGTGCTTGTGCCTGCCCGCCCCAGCAGTTCCCAGCAGTTCCCAGCGGCTCCCAGTCAGGAGCTGTCCGCTTTTGTTCTCATGCTTCCTGTTCCAGTAGTTCCCAGCGGCTCCCAGTAGCTCCCAGCAGTTCCCAGCGGCTCCCAGTCAGCAGCTCTCTGCTGCTCCATCTGTTTTGTCCCTGTTTACGGCACCAGCCCGGCCCATCACCCCTGCTCATCACTGGGGCAAGTTCAGTATTCCTGAGGATCTTTTCACTGCAAGAAGTAGGGAGCAAACTGTTTTGGGCTCCCTTGGGCTGCTTCAGGTCTGTTGTGATCAGCAGCTCCGAGGAGCACGTTGATGGATATTTTTTTTAAAGACATCTTTTATTATTTGCAGTTTGTAAAGAGCACTGCGAAGAAAGAATTGAAGAAATAACACCCTCCACCCACCAACATTCGACTTGGAGTGAGAGGCTATCACAATACAAATCCCACAATAATACATGGACAGTATCCCAGCATCCTCCTCCCATAGTACTACAAGGGCTGCAGCACTGGGGGGTGTTGCATTGTGTCCTCTGACTTCATGCTTAGTGGTTGCTTCTGGCTGTTGTTCTATTGATGCAAAAGCCCTTGCAAGGAATCCTGGAGACTCTTGTGGTTGTGAGCTCTAGTCAAGCCCTGCAATCCAGTCACCTGAGGGAGCTGTGCCTCCTGTAGTGAGCCCCGTGGAGGCTAATGTGGGAGTGTAGGAGGCTGGACTGGCTTGTAGTGAGTACCAAGGGGTACTTGCACCTTGCACCAGGCCCAGTTATCCCTTATTAGTGTATAGGGTGTCTAGCAGCTTAGGCTGATAGATAATGGTAGCTTAGCAGAGCAGCTCAGGCTGAACTAGGAGACGTGTGAAGCTACTACAGTACCACTTAGTGTCATATGCACAATATCATAAGAAAACACAATACACAGTTATACTAAAAATAAAGGTACTTTATTTTTATGACAATATGCCAAAGTATCTTAGAGTGTACCCTCAGTGAGAGGATAGGAAATATACACAAGATATATATACACAATAGCAAAAATATGCAGTATAGTCTTAGAAAACAGTGCAAACAATGTATAGTTACAATAGGATGCAATGGGGAAGCATAGGGATAGGGGCAACACAAACCATATACTCCAGAAGTGGAATGCGAACCACGAATGGACCCCAAACCTATGTGACCTTGTAGAGGGTCGCTGGGACTATTAGAAAATAGTGAGAGTTAGCAAAATAGCCCTCCCCAAGACCCTGAAAAGTGAGTGCAAAGTGCACCAAAGTTCCCCTAAGGACAAAAGAGTCGTGTTAGAGGAATAATGCAGGAAAGACACAAACCAGCAATGCAACAACTGTGGATTTCCAATCTAGGGTACCTGTGGAACAAGGGGACCAAGTCCAAAAGTCACAAGCAAGTCGGAGATGGGCAGATGCCCAGGAAATGCCAGCTGCCGGTGCAAAGAAGCTTCGACTGGACAGAAGAAGCTGAGGTTTCTGCAGGAACGAAAAGGGCTAGAGACTTCCCCTTTGGTGGACGGATCCCTCTCGCCTTGGAGAGTCGTGCAGAAGTATTTTCCCGCCGGAAGGACGCCAACAAGCCTTGCTACACGCAAATCATGCATTTGGCGTTTTTGGACGCTGCTGGGGCCCAGGAGGGACCAGGAGGTCGCAAATTGGACCTGCAGAGAGAGGGGACGTCGAGCAAGACAAAGAGCCCTCACTGAAGCAGGTAGCACCCGGAGAAGTGCCAGAAACAGGCACTACGAGGATGCGTGAAACGGTGCTCGCCGAAGTTGCACAAAGGAGTCCCACGTCGCCGGAGACCAACTTAGAAAGTCGTGCAATGCAGGTTAGAGTGCCGTGGACCCAGGCTTGGCTGTGCACGAAGGATTTCAGCCGGAAGTGCACAGGGGCCGGAGTAGCTGCAAAGTCGCGGTTCCCAGCAATGCAGCCCAGCGAGGTGAGGCAAGGACTTACCTCCACCAAACTTGGGCTGAAGAGTCACTGGACTGTGGGGGTCACTTGGACAGAGTCGCTGGATTCGAGGGACCTCGCTCGTCGTGCTGAGAGGAGACCCAAGGGACCGGTAATGCAGCTTTTTGGTGCCTGCGGTTGCAGGGGGAAGATTCCGTCGACCCACGGGAGATTTCTTCGGAGCTTCTGGTGCAGAGAGGAGGCAGACTACCCCCACAGCATGCACAAGCAGGAAAACAGTCGGGAAGGCGGCAGGATCAGCGTTACAGAGTTGCAGTAGTCGTCTTTGCTACTATGTTGCAGGTTTGCAGGCTTCCAGCACGGTCAGCGGTCGATTCCTTATCAGAAGGTGAAGAGGGAGATGCAGAGGAACTCGGCTGAGCTCATGCATTCGTTATCTAAAGTTTCCCCAGAGACAGAGACCCTAAATAGCCAGAAAAGAGGGTTTGGCTACCTAGGAGAGAGGAAAGGCTACTAACACCTGAAGGAGCCTATCAGCAGGAGTCTCTGACGTCACCTGGTGGCACTGGCCACTCAGAGCAGTCCAGTGTGCCAGCAGCACCTCTGTTTCCAAGATGGCAGAGGTCTGGAGCACACTGGAGGAGCTCTGGACACCTCCCAGGGGAGGTGCAGGTCAGGGGAGTGGTCACTCCCCTTTCCTTTGTCCAGTTTCGCGCCAGAGCAGGGGCTAAGGGGTCCCTGAACCGGTGTAGACTGGCTTATGCAGAATTGGGCACATCTGTGCCCAACAAAGCATTTCCAGAGGCTGGGGGAGGCTACTCCTCCCCTGCCTTCACACCATTTTCCAAAGGGAGAGGGTGTCACACCCTCTCTCAGAGGAAGTTCTTTGTTCTGCCATCCTGGGCCAGGCCTGGCTGGACCCCAGGAGGGCAGCTGCCTGTCTGAGGGGTTGGCAGCAGCAGCAGCTGCAGTGAAACCCCAGGAAGGGCAGTCTGGCAGTACCAGGGTCTGTGCTACAGACCACTGGGATCATGGAATTGTACCAACAATGCCAGGATGGCATAGAGGGGGCAATTCCATGATCATAGACATGTTACATGGCCATATTCGGAGTTACCATGGTGAAGCTACATATAGGTAGTGACCTATATGTAGTGCACGCGTGTAATGGTGTCCCCGCACTCACAAAGTTCAGTGAATTGGCTCTGAACAATGTGGGGGCACCTTGGCTAGTGCCAGGGTGCCCTCACACTAAGTAACTTTGCACCTAACCTTTACCAGGTAAAGGTTAGACATATAGGTGACTTATAAGTTACTTAAGTGCAGTGTAAAATGGCTGTGAAATATCGTGGACGTTATTTCACTCAGGCTGCAGTGGCAGGCCTGTGTAAGAATTGTCAGAGCTCCCTATGGGTGGCAAAAGAAATGCTGCAGCCCATAGGGATCTCCTGGAACCCCAATACCCTGGGTACCTTAGTACCATATACTAGGGAATTATAAGGGTGTTCCAGTAAGCCAATGTAAATTGGTAAAAATGGTCACTAGCCTGTCAGTGACAATTTGGAAAGAAATGAGAGAGCATAAACACTGAGGTTCTGATTAGCAGAGCCTCAGTGAGACAGTTAGTCACTACACAGGTAACACATTCAGGCACACTTATGAGCACTGGGGCCCTGGGTTACCAGGGTCCCAGTGACACATACAACTAAAACAACATATATAACGTGAAAAATGGGGGTAACATGCCAGGCAAGATGGTACTTTCCTACACAACCCCCCCCCAAACGAAGGACAATAAGACTAGCCATTACCTGATGAGTCTTCATTGTCTAAGTGGAAATATCTGGAGAGTCCATCTGCATTGGAGTGGCTACTCCCAGGTCTATGTTCCACTGTATAGTCCATTCCCTGTAGGGATATGGACCACCTCAACAATTTAGGATTTTCACCTTTCATTTGTTTTAGCCAAAGTAGAGGTTTGTGGTCTGTCTGAACAATGAAGTGAGTGCCAAACAGGTATGGCCTCAACTTCTTCAGAGCCCAGACCACAGCAAAGGCCTCCCTCTCAATGGCAGACCAACGCTTTTCTCTAGGGGTCAACCTCCTACTAATAAAAGCAACAGGTTGATCCTGGCCCTCAGAATTAAGTTGTGATAGGACTGCCCCTACTCCTAATTCAGATGCATCAGTTTGGACATAGAATTTTTTAGAGTAACAAGGGCTTTTCAGGACAGGTGCAGAGCACATGGCCTGCTTTAGCTCCTCAAAAGCTTTCTGACAGCTTGCTGTCCATAATACCTTTTTAGGCATTTTCTTGGATGTGAGGTCATTAAGAGGGGCTGCAATGGAGCCATAGTTCTTAATGAACCTCCTGTAATACCCAGTGAGGCCTAGGAAGGCTCTCACCTGAGTCTGAGTGGTAGGGGGAACCCAATCAATAATAGTTTGGATTTTCCCCTGAAGTGGTGCAATCTGTTCCCCACCAACAAGGTGTCCCAGATAAACCACCTTACCCTGCCCTATCTGGCACTTTGAAGCCTTGATAGTGAGGCCTGCCTTTTGCAGAGCCTCCAAAACTTTCCATAGGTGGACCAGGTGATCATCCCAGCTGGAGCTAAAGACAGCTATATCGTCCAAATATCCTGCACTGAAGGCTTCCAGCCCTTGCAGGACTGTGTTCACCAACCTCTGAAAAGTGGCAGGTGCATTTTTCAACCCAAAAGGCATTACAGTAAACTGGTAATGTCCTCCAATGGTAGAAAATGCAGTCTTAGGTTTAGCATCTTCTGACAATTTGATCTGCCAATACCCTGCAGTCAAATCAAAAGTGCTTAGATACTTGGCAGATGCCAGTGTATCTATAAGCTCATCTGCCCTGGGTATAGGGTGAGCATCAGTTTTGGTTACCAAGTTGAGACCTCTATAGTCTACACAAAACCTCATTTCCGTCTTTCCATCTTTAGAATTGGGTTTTGGTACCAGTACCACATGAGAAGCCCATGGACTGTCAGAGTGCTCAACCACTCCTAGTTCCAACATTTTCTGAACTTCTTGCTTTATGCAGTCCCTGACATGGTCAGGCTGCCTATAGATCTTACTTTTGACAGGTAAACTGTCTCCAGTATCTACAGTGTGCTCACACCAAGAAGTGGTGCCTGGCACAGTAGAGAAGAGTTCTGAAAATTGTCCTAGGAGATTTATGCAATTATCTTTCTGCTCAGCAGTAAGACAATCAGCCAAAACTACACCTTCCACAAGGGCATCTTGCTCTGTGGAAGAGAAGAGATCAGGTAGAGGATCACTGTCTTCTTCCTGTCCCTCATCTGTTGCCATGAGCAGGGTGAGATCAGCCCTGTCATAGTAGGGTTTTAGGCGGTTGACATGGAGCACCCTAAGGGGACTCCTGGCAGTGCCTAAGTCAACCAAGTAGGTGACTTCACCCTTCTTTTCAACAATTGTGTGGGGTCCACTCCATTTATCTTGGAGTGCTCTTGGGGCCACAGGCTCCAAGACCCACACTTTCTGCCCTGGTTGGTACTGAACCAAAACAGCCTTCTGATCATGCCATTGCTTCTGGAGCTCTTGGCTGGCCTGAAGGTTTTTACTGGCCTTTTTCATGTACTCAGCCATCCTTGATCTGAGGCCAAGTACATAATCCACAATATCCTGCTTAGGAGCTTTTAAAGGTTGTTCCCAACCCTCCTTTACAAGTGTGAGTGGACCCCTAACAGGGTGTCCAAAAAGAAGTTCAAAGGGGCTGAAGCCCACTCCTTTCTGGGGTACCTCCCTGTAGGCAAAAAGGAGGCATGGTAGAAGGATATCCCATCTCCTGCGGAGTTTTTCAGGGAGTCCCATAATCATGCCTTTGAGAGTTTTATTAAATCTCTCCACCAGTCCATTTGTTTGTGGATGATAGGGTGTTGTGAACTTGTACGTTACACCACACTCCTTCCACATGGCCTTTAAGTATGCAGACATGAAATTGCTTCCCCTGTCTGATACCACTTCCTTTGGGAAGCCCACTCTGGAAAATATTCCCAGGAGGGCCTTTGCCACTGCAGGAGCTGTAGTGGTCCTTAAAGGAATAGCTTCAGGATATCTTGTGGCATGGTCCACTACCACCAAGATAAACCTATTGCCTGAAGCAGTAGGAGGGTCAAGGGGGCCAACTATGTCAACCCCTACCCTTTCAAAGGGAACCCCAACCACAGGCAGTGGGATAAGGGGTGCCTTTGGGGTGCCACCTGTCTTGCCACTGGCTTGACAGGTTTCACAGGACTTACAAAATTCCTTTGTGTCCTCAGACATCCTAGGCCAATGAAACAATGGTACCAATCTGTCCCAAGTTTTCATTTGACCCAGGTGCCCAGCTAAGGGAATGTCATGTGCCAGTGTTAGGAGGAACTTTCTGTACTCCTGAGGAATCACTAATCTCCTGGCAGCTCCAGGTTTAGGATCCCTATGCTCAGTGTACAAGAGGTTGTCCTCCCAGTAAACTCTGTGAGAGTCACTGACATCCCCATTAGCCTGTTTGACAGCTTGCTGTCTGAGACCCTCTAATGTGGGACAGGTTTGCTGTGCCACACTCAGCTCCTCTCTGGCAGGCCCCCCTTCACCCAAAAGCTCAGCAGTGTCTGCTTCCAGCTCCTCTGGTGTAGGTTCTGCACAGGGAGGGAATTCTTCTTCCTCAGAAGTAGAATCCACTGTAGAGGGAGGGATAGTAGGAAGTGGTTTGCTTCTACTAGCCCTAGCTTTAGGGAGCACTTGGTCCATTGTTCCAGGATCCAAGCTTCCCTGTCCTTTTTGCTTTTTGGCCTGAGCCCTTGTCAAAGCAAAAATATGCCCTGGGATGCCCAGCATTGCTGCATGGGCCTCCAACTCCACATCTGACCAAGCTGATGTCTCCAAATCATTCCCTAATAGACAGTCTACAGGTAAATCTGAAGCTACCACAACTTTCTTTGGACCAGTTACCCCCCCCCAGTTGAGATTTACAACAGCCATGGGGTGGCTTTGTGTTATGTTGTGAGCATCGGTTACTTGGTACTGGTGTCCAAGTATGTGTTGTTCAGGGTGCACCAGTTTCTCAATCACCATTGTGACACTGGCACCTGTGTCCCTGTAGGCCTGGACCTCAACACCATTTATTAGGGTTAGTTGCTTGTACTTCTCCAAGTTATGGGGGCAAGCAACCAAAGTGGCTAAGTCAATAGCCCCTTCAGAGACTAAAGTAGCCTCTGTGGTCTCCCTAATTAGACCAACCCCAACTAAATTACCAAAAGTGAGCCCAGCTACTCCCTTGGATTGGCTATTAGTAGGTTTGCTCCCACCACCACTGCTATTAGTAGGGACACTAGGTGTAGCAGTAGGGGTTGTAGTGGTAGGAGCTGTGGTGCCTTTCTTTGGACAACTGGGATCTGTTGTCCAATGGCCTTTTATTTTACATAAATAGCACCATGGTTTCTTTTCCTTGTTCTGATTAAAGGAGGATTTGGGCCCACCACCCCCACCAGAGTGTTTTTGTGGGCCTGATGAAGACTCATTTTTAGATTTGTCCCCACCCTTGTCAGGAGACTTACCATCCTTCTTTTTGTTGCCATCTTTGTCACCCCCTGTATGAACTTTTCTGTTCACTCTTGTTCTGACCCATTTGTCTGCCTTCTTTCCCAATTCTTGGGGAGAGGTCAGATCAGAGTCCACCAAGTACTGGTGCAACAAATCAGACACACAATTATTAAGAATATGCTCTCTCAGGATTAAGTTATACAGGCTGTAATAATCAGTAACTTTACTGCCATGTAACCACCCCTCCAAGGTCTTCACTGAATGGTCAATGAAATCAACCCAGTCTTGTGAAGACTCCTTTTTGGTCTCTCTGAACTTTATCCTGTACTGTTCAGTGGTTAAGCCATAACCATCCAGGAGTGCATTCTTAAGAACTTGGAAATTATTGGCATCATTTTCTTTCACTGTAAGGAGCCTATCCCTACCTTTTCCACTAAATGATAGCCATAGGATAGCAGCCCACTGCTTTTGAGGGACATCCTGTACAGCACAGGCCCTCTCAAGTGCAGCAAACCACTTGTTAATGTCATCCCCCTCCTTATAAGGGGGAACTATCTTGTGCAGATTCCTGGAATCATGCTCTTTTGCAGGATGACTATGGGGAATACTGCTGCTGCCACCATGGGTTTCTAAACCCAACTTCTGTCTTTCCCTCTCTATTTCTAAAGACTGTCTATCCAAATCCAGCTGTTGCTTCTTGAGCTTCAGTCTGGTTTGTTCCACTCTCAATCTATTGAGCTCCCTTTCTAACAATCTGTCATCAGGGTGGGTGGGAGGGACATTTCTAGATACAGAGGTATGATGGGACTGAACAGAAGGAGACCTGTCCCTTACAGAGGGCACCCTAACAGCTTGGCTACCAGTATAATGTGAGAGCACACCATTAGTATGGTGTGATTCAACCTCTGTACCAACTATGCTAGACTGTCTAGTAATGGGCAGGCTGAGAAGTTTCTTTCCTGAACCTTTTCCTGGGGGAGTCCCTGGATCAGATTGAGAACCATTAGCTACTTTTTCTACAGATTGGTCACTTATGGCCTTATCCTGTACTCTAAGCATATTAATTAACAGTTCTAAGGAAGGATTCTTCCCTACACTCAAACCTCTCTCTATGCAGAGACTCCTTGCTCCTTTCCAGCTAAGGTGATCATATGCAATTTTGGACAGTTCAACATTTTGGCCTGTACCAGACATTTTTTAGAGAGAGTTAAAGTGATAGAAAAAGAGAAAAAAAAGTTTTCAGAACTTTTTGGAAAGACAGAAAAAACTTTTTAAACTTTTAAGAACTTTTTGAAAGTTTTAGGAGTACTTTTCAGCACTTAGAAAAGAGTGAAAAGAGGAAATGCAAAACTTTTTGGCTATGTGTATATACACTGACCTTGTTTTGTATATTTTTCTCTTATGAAAAGTACAATGACAAGAGTGGTAAGTAGTCTCAAGCACTTATCCCACCACTGCACAACCAATGTATGAGGCTGGACTGGCTTGTAGTGAGTACCAAGGGGTACTTGCACCTTGCACCAGGCCCAGTTATCCCTTATTAGTGTATAGGGTGTCTAGCAGCTTAGGCTGATAGATAATGGTAGCTTAGCAGAGCAGCTCAGGCTGAACTAGGAGACGTGTGAAGCTACTACAGTACCACTTAGTGTCATATGCACAATATCATAAGAAAACACAATACACAGTTATACTAAAAATAAAGGTACTTTATTTTTATGACAATATGCCAAAGTATCTTAGAGTGTACCCTCAGTGAGAGGATAGGAAATATACACAAGATATATATACACAATAGCAAAAATATGCAGTATAGTCTTAGAAAACAGTGCAAACAATGTACAGTTACAATAGGATGCAATGGGGAAGCATAGGGATAGGGGCAACACAAACCATATACTCCAGAAGTGGAATGCGAACCACGAATGGACCCCAAACCTATGTGACCTTGTAGAGGGTCGCTGGGACTATTAGAAAATAGTGAGAGTTAGCAAAATAACCCTCCCCAAGACCCTGAAAAGTGAGTGCAAAGTGCACCAAAGTTCCCCTAAGGACAAAAGAGTTGTGTTAGAGGAATAATGCAGGAAAGACACAAACCAGCAATGCAACAACTGTGGATTTCCAATCTAGGGTACCTGTGGAACAAGGGGACCAAGTCCAAAAGTCACAAGCAAGTCGGAGATGGGCAGATGCCCAGGAAATGCCAGCTGCGGGTGCAAAGAAGCTTCGACTGGACAGAAGAAGCTGAGGTTTCTGCAGGAACGAAAAGGGCTAGAGACTTCCCCTTTGGTGGACGGATCCCTCTTGCCTTGGAGAGTCGTGCAGAAGTGTTTTCCCGCCGGAAGGACGCCAACAAGCCTTGCTACACGCAAATCGTGCGTTTGGCGTTTTTGGACGCTGTTGGGGCCCAGGAGGGACCAGGAGGTCGCAAATTGGACCTGCAGAGAGAGGGGACGTCGAGCAAGACAAAGAGCCCTCACTGAAGCAGGTAGCACCCGGAGAAGTGCCAGAAACAGGCACTACGAGGATGCGTGAAACGGTGCTCGCCGAAGTTGCACAAAGGAGTCGCCGGAGACCAACTTAGAAAGTCGTGCAATGCAGGTTAGAGTGCCGTGGACCCAGGCTTGGCTGTGCACGAAGGATTTCCACCGGAAGTGCACAGGGGCCGGAGTAGCTGCAAAGTCGCGGTTCCCAGCAATGCAGCCCAGCGAGGTGAGGCAAGGACTTACCTCCACCAAACTTGGGCTGAAGAGTCACTGGACTGTGGGGGTCACTTGGACAGAGTCGCTGGATTCGAGGGACCTCGCTCGTCGTGCTGAGAGGAGACCCAAGGGACCGGTAATGCAGCTTTTTGGTGCCTGCGGTTGCAGGGGGAAGATTCCGTCGACCCACGGGAGATTTCTTCGGAGCTTCTGGTGCAGAGAGGAGGCAGACTACCCCCACAGCATGCACAAGCAGGAAAACAGTCGAGAAGGCGGCAGGATCAGCGTTACAGAGTTGCAGTAGTCGTCTTTGCTACTATGTTGCAGGTTTGCAGGCTTCCAGCGCGGTCAGCGGTCGATTCCTTATCAGAAGGTGAAGAGGGAGATGCAGAGGAACTCAGCTGAGCTCATGCATTCGTTATCTAAAGTTTCCCCAGAGACAGAGACCCTAAATAGCCAGAAAAGAGGGTTTGGCTACCTAGGAGAGAGGAAAGGCTACTAACACCTGAAGGAGCCTATCAGCAGGAGTCTCTGACGTCACCTGGTGGCACTGGCCACTCAGAGCAGTCCAGTGTGCCAGCAGCACCTCTGTTTCCAAGATGGCAGAGGTCTGGAGCACACTGGAGGAGCTCTGGACACCTCCCAGGGGAGGTGCAGGTCAGGGGAGTGGTCACTCCCCTTTCCTTTGTCCAGTTTCGCGCCAGAGCAGGGGCTAAGGGGTCCCTGAACCGGTGTAGACTGGCTTATGCAGAATTGGGCACATCTGTGCCCAACAAAGCATTTCCAGAGGCTGGGGGAGGCTACTCCTCCCCTGCCTTCACACCATTTTCCAAAGGGAGAGGGTGTCACACCCTCTCTCAGAGGAAGTTCTTTGTTCTGCCATCCTGGGCCAGGCCTGGCTGGACCCCAGGAGGGCAGCTGCCTGTCTGAGGGGTTGGCAGCAGCAGCAGCTGCAGTGAAACCCCAGGAAGGGCAGTCTGGCAGTACCAGGGTCTGTGCTACAGACCACTGGGATCATGGAATTGTACCAACAATGCCAGGATGGCATAGAGGGGGCAATTCCATGATCATAGACATGTTACATGGCCATATTCGGAGTTACCATGGTGAAGCTACATATAGGTAGTGACCTATATGTAGTGCACGCGTGTAATGGTGTCCCCGCACTCACAAAGTTCAGTGAATTGGCTCTGAACAATGTGGGGGCACCTTGGCTAGTGCCAGGGTGCCCTCACACTAAGTAACTTTGCACCTAACCTTTACCAGGTAAAGGTTAGACATATAGGTGACTTATAAGTTACTTAAGTGCAGTGTAAAATGGCTGTGAAATATCGTGGACGTTATTTCACTCAGGCTGCAGTGGCAGGCCTGTGTAAGAATTGTCAGAGCTCCCTATGGGTGGCAAAAGAAATGCTGCAGCCCATAGGGATCTCCTGGAACCCCAATACCCTGGGTACCTCAGTACCATATACTAGGGAATTATAAGGGTGTTCCAGTAAGCCAATGTAAATTGGTAAAAATGGTCACTAGCCGTCAGTGACAATTTGGAAAGAAATGAGAGAGCATAACCACTGAGGTTCTGATTAGCAGAGCCTCAGTGAGACAGTTAGTCACTACACAGGTAACACATTCAGGCACACTTATGAGCACTGGGGCCCTGGGTTACCAGGGTCCCAGTGACACATACAACTAAAACAACATATATACAGTGAAAAATGGGGGTAACATGCCAGGCAAGATGGTACTTTCCTACAGGGAGCCGTGAGTCTTCAGTGTCCGACCTGCCCTCCCTGAGCTCTGCCTCCTGTAGCGAGCCCCGTGGGGGCTAATGTGGGAGCCGTGAGTCTTCAAGGTCCGACCTGCCCTCCCTGAGCGCTGCCTCCTATAGCGAGCCCCGTGGGGGCTAATGTGTGCTCAGGAAAGCGCAGAATTTACACCAAATCTACAAGATACAGCACATTTCTGTCCTCTCCCCCTGCAAAGGCGCTTAAATTACTGCCATGTGCCTTGCCTATGTTGTGAGGTGATTGTTTTTCTGGAGGAAGGGACACCTTTCTGCACAAGAGCAATTAATGGAGGCGATTTCCTCCTTCGAAAAAACAGGAAGAAATAAAGATATCTCTCCTTGTTGCGTCACTCTTACGCCACCCCTGTAAATCTGGGAATGTGTCAAAATCCTTGGGTGTTGAGTAAGAACACCCAGGCAACACCCACGGAAACGCCTCCCTGGCCACGTAAAGCCACTCAATGTGGGCAGCAGCCTGCATCTCCCTTAGTTTTAAAACTATGCAATTCTTTCTCTCTAAAGCAGGGGCTGTGTGTACTATGCACTTCAACTGGTGTTGAGTTCAAGATCCAATTGAACTTAGAAGTCGTTTTGCAAAACATCTCCATTTTTGACTTCTCTTCAGGGAATTTTGTTTAATATAGGCATCTAGAGACTCTAATTTCCAAGTAGATCTATCAACATTTAATCATCTGCTACTCCAAGCATGGGATGTGCACAGCCCAAGTTTTAGAAAGAAAGAATTGCATAATTTTAAAACTAAGGGCGATCCACCAAAACAACAGTAAGCCCAATTTACAAGCAGCGCTTTCTGTGACGCGCCGGAGGTGCAGGCCGCTGGTCCGCTCCGCGCGGCTTTACATGGCCTTGTAGATATGGAGAAAGGCAGCGCAGCACAGTGCAGGTCACTGCGCTGCCTCACTGTGTGTCAGGAGGCGTTTCCGTGGGTGTTGCCTGGGTGTTCCCACTCAACATCTTGTGCCAAAATCCTGCACCACCCAGGGGTGACCCATGAGAGACACAATGAAGAGAAATGTTGTTAATTCTCCCTGTTTTTCCTCTTTCTATGTGTGCTGCATTATGCAGCCCGCATAGGAGGACATCCCCTCCATTGATTGATTTTGTGCAGGAAGGTGTCCTTTCATGCACAAAAGCAATCACCCTCACACACTTGCACTATAGTGCTAAGGTGCAAGGGTGCCTGAGTTGGCGCATGGCAGCAATTTGTGCACCTGCGCAGGGAAAGAGGACAGAAATGCGGCGTATCTTGTAGATACAGCACATTTCTGCCCTTTCCTGATGGCGGTGGGTGGTTCAGCAAGGCACTTGCTGCGCCTCCCTGCGCCACGGGCCTTGTACATATGATCCTAGGGCCCTGATTTATACTTCTTGACTCTAAACTGCACTAACGCAGTGTAGCGTCAAAAGGTATACCGCTGGCTAGCCCCATCCCAAGACGCCAGCCGGGCGTCATATTTATGGTATGATGTTAGCCGGCGGTAAGGCCCGGTTAGCATCCGAATATTTGACGCTAACCGGGTAGGGGAGGCAGAGGGAAAACTGGAGGTTGTGCGTCAAAAAATGGTGTTAGTCAGGTTAGAGTCAAGAAAATTACTCTAACCTGATTAGCGTCATATTTCGGCACACAACCCCCACGGACATGACTCCTGTCTAAGTAAAGACAGGAGTCAAGCCCCCCCAGCCCAATGGCCAAGCCCAGGGGACTTATGTCCCCTGGGCATTGCCACTGGGCTCAGTGCCATGTAGGGGGGCCCAAGTTAGGCTCCCCTA
Source organism: Pleurodeles waltl (assembly GCF_031143425.1). Taxonomy (NCBI): domain Eukaryota; kingdom Metazoa; phylum Chordata; class Amphibia; order Caudata; family Salamandridae; genus Pleurodeles; species Pleurodeles waltl. Next base: position 8,748,431 of record NW_027150076.1, on the reverse strand, counting down.
CGGCACTAAAAAAAAATTTAATATACTCACCTTTACTTAATAGGCCCACATGTCCCCTAACGCCTGTCCATACCCAGGCGTTAAATAATGGCGCTAAAGGCCCCCATCCCCCCGTGCACGATTTTAGCGTGGGGGGATAAATATGGCGCAAGGGCCATAGCGTCGTTTTCTGCACTGGAACGCCTACCTTGCTTCTCATTTACGCAAGGTGGGTTTCCACGTCCAGAAAATGACGTTAACTCCATAACTTTGGCGCTAGATATGTCTAGCGACAAAGTATAAATATGGAGTTAGGTGTGCGCTGAATAAGCGTATAAAAAAATTACGCTAATTTGGCACAAACCGGGTATAAATATGCCCCTAAGTGTCTTGGTTAGTTCAATCAGGTGAATGGGGGTCTGCGTTTGGCTCCCAATAGGAAACCTTATGAAGGAAAAATCCCTCCTCTTGTCCCTTATGGTGCTGAAATTCTTGCTCTTGACTCTATTTGGGACTTGGTTGAAAGTGCAATCCTGAAGGGCCGGGTAAGTCTGCCCCGGGCGCGATGGTTCAGGGTATGAGTTTGTGTTTACTGGCCAAGTGCCAGACACTGATGTTTTTAAATAAGCCAGGACATGAGGAAGGACTTCTAAAGATCTCTGTATTATGCTGGGAAGAAATCCCTGCAGTGAAGGGGAGTTGGGCCTGTGGTGTTCACCACAGGGTATGGGATCTTAAAACTCTCCATCCCACGTGGGGCTCAGTTGACACATGGTCTCCATCCTCCAGTGAGCAGGCTTTGAGGGAATCAGCCCAGAAAGTGGGTTATTTGCCGGATATGGCCTAGCTACTGGAGAAACCCTTAGTAGTGTTTACATTACCAACGTTAGGCTGGGAGGATGTATTTCCCTACTTCCCTCAGCTCTCTGCCCCTAAGCTTTGTAATGAATTTCTGAAACTAGGATTGGGGTGTGACCCTATCTTCTCTGTTTGGTGTAAAGAGGTGCCCAGTGAAAATGGTGTGAGTGTATGTCCTCTTCATGCAAAATGTTCTTTATGCCATATTTAGTTGGACTGTGATTTTCATACGTCTGCCTGTAATAGGTTTTTAAAACCCCTGGTTTTTTAAATATCATATACGCAGTAGGTGGGAGGAGATGACTTTATTATCTGAAATGTGGTTTTATGATGTTGCAATGGGGATTGCACATTTTATTCTGTCTATCAAGCAGGGTTGTTATATTTGGATTCATTGGTTTTAGTTGATGTATTGTGGTTTTATGATGTTGCAGTGAGGATTGCACATTTTATTCTGTCTATCAAGCAGGGTTGTTATATTTGGATTCATTGGTTTTAGTCGATGTATTGTGGTTTTATGATTTTGCAGTGGGGATTGCACATTTTATTCTGTCTATCAAGCAGGATTGTTATATATGGATTCATTGGTTTTAGTTGATGTATTGTGGTTTTATGATGTTGCAGTGGAGAATGCACATTTTATTCAGTCTATCAAGCAGGGTTGTTATGTTTGGATTCATTGATTTCAGATGATATTTTGTGGTTTTATGATTTTGCAGTGATGATTGCACATTTTATTCAGTCTATCAAGCAGGGTTGTTATATATGGATTCATTGGTTTTAGTTGATGTATTGTGGTTTTATGATGTTGCAGTGGAGATTGCACATTTTATTCTGTCTATCCAGCTTGGTTTTTATGTTTGGATTCATTGGTTTTAGTTGATATACTGTGGTTTTATGATATTGCATTGGGGATTGGACATTTTATTCAGTCTATCAAGCAGGGTTTTTAAGTTTGGATTCATTGGTTTTAGTTGATGTATTGTGGTTTTATGATTTTTTATGATTCTTGATGTTTTATGGACTTGAGTCCCAATAACCTGATTTTCACTACTACTTGACACTCACGACCTGAGGATATTATAAGTTGTTCTCCAGCTACAGGCGGTGATCCACTCCGCATGTAACGTTAAAAGCAGGATTCTGTGGTTTCCTCTCGAGGTGGCCGGGAGATCCCTCATGTAAGGACGCAGGCGATAGTCCTGGGGGTGATGGTTGCAGTCACAACATTCATAAACATCGTGCTCTACCGTCTGGGTAAGAAGTGTGGAGTTGACTTTCAGACCCAACAAACCCCCTGTGGCACATGAAAGAGCTTCTCTGATTCAGACATGATTAGAAAAACTGCAGATGAAATGAAATAGAGGCTCCTAATTCTACATTATAACCACAGAAGGACAGTTTGTAGGATGTCATCGACCTCAGCAGTAATGTCTGACTCAAAGGTTTATCTTAGATATTGTTTGATATTGTACATTCTGCTGGATGATGATGGTGAAGGTGGTGATTATGGTGAAGGTCATCAATATTATTATTATTATTGAAGTGTTCTGAGTCTCGAGAGCTGTGGAAGGGGGCGCCTTGGTCAGTGATTCTGATGATGGTGGTGGTGATGGTGGTGATGATGATGATGGTTATGATGATAGTGAAGATGGTGATGATGATAGTGACAATGATGTTGATGATGGTGATGATGATGATGGTTCTGAAGGCTCCTGAAGGGGGTGCCGTGGTCAGTGATAATGATGGTGATAATGATTATTATTAAGTGTTCTGAGTCTCACGAGCTCTAGGAGTTTCCTGAAGGGGACGCGTGGTCAGTAATGATGATGATTGTGATGGTGGTGATGATTATTATTAAGTGTTCTGAATCTCGAGAGGTGTCGAAGGCTCCTGAACGGGGTGCTGTGGTCAGTGATGTGATGATGATGATGGTGTGATGATGATGATGACGATTATTAAGTGTTCTGAATCTCGGGAGGTGTGGAAGGCTCCTGAAGGGGGCACCGTGGTCAGTGATGATGATGGTAGTGATGATGATGATGATTACTTTTATTAAGTGTGCGGAGTCTCGAGAGGTGCCAAAGGCTCCTGAAGGAGGCGGTGTGATCAGTGATGATAATAATGATGATGATGGTGATGACGGTGGTGATGATGATTATTACTAAGTGTTCTTAGTCTCGCGGGCCGTGGAAGTCTCCTGAAGGGGCACATGGTCAGTGATGATGATGATGGTAGTGATGTTAATGATGATTATTACTAAGTGTTCTGAATCGCGAGAGGTGTTGAAGGCTCCTGAAGGGGGCGCCATGGTCAGTGATTATGAGGATGGTGGTAATGATGATGATGATTATTAAGTGTTCTGAGTCTTGAGAGCTGCGGAAGGCTCATGAAGAGGAAGCCCTGATCAATGATGATGGTGATGATGATGGTTAAGATGATAATGGTGGTAATGAAGATGATTCTTGAGTGTTCTGAGGCTCGAGATGTAGAGTATATTAGTGTAGAGTGGCATAGAGCAGAGTGGAGTGAAGTAGAGTCAAGGGATGTAGAGTAGGGTGACATAGAGTGGCGTACCATAGAGTACAGTGGCGTAGTGCAGTACAGTAGTGGCTTTAACTAAAGCGTCAATAGAGATGGTAGATAAGTTGAAAGTGTAGGAAAGTACCATCTTTCTTGGCATGTTACCCCCAATTTTACATGTATGTAAGTATGTTTTTGCCTGTCTCACTTGGATCCTGCTAGCCAGGACCCCAGTGCTCATAGTTTGTGGCCTAAATGTGTATGCCTGTGTAGTGCCTAACTGTGTCACTGAGGCTCTGCTAATCAGAACCTCAGTGTTCATGCTCTCGCTACCTTTAAAATTGTCACTATAGGCGGGTGACTGCATTTACCAATTTTAATTGGCATACTGCACCCCCCTTATAAGTCCCTAGTATATGGTACCTAAGTGTCCAGGGCATTGGGGTTCCAAGAGAGCCAAATGGGCTGCAGCATTTCTTTTGCCACCCATAGGGAGCTCAGACAAACCCTTACACAGGACTGCCATTGCAGCCTGCGTGAAATAATGCACGTTATTTCACAGCCATTTTCACTACACTTAAGTAACTTAAAAGTCACCTATATATCTAACCTTCACTTGCTGAAGGTTAGGTGAAAAGTTACTAGGTGTGAGGGCACCCTTGTGCTAGCAAATGTGCCCCCAAATAGTTCAGGGCAATTCCCTGGACTTTGTGAGTGCGGGGACACCATTGCATGCGTGCACTACATATAGGTCACAATGGTAACTCTGAATATGGCCATGTCCATTCCAAATCTGGTATTGGAAAGCAAATTCCATGCATCCTGGGGGCTCCACTATGGACCCTCAGTACTGCCAAACCAGCTGTCTGAGGCTTTCACTGCAGCTACCGCTGGTGCCACCTCACAGACATGGTTCTGCCCTCCTAGGGTCTGGGCAGCCCAGTCCCAGGAAGGCAGAACAAAGCATTTCCTCTGAGAGCAGGGTGTTACAGGGTGCCCTCCTTGCATAATCCAGTCTACACTGGTTCAGGGAGCCCCAGTCCCTCCTCTGCCACGAACCTGGACAAAGGAAAGGGGAGTGAACCTTCCCCTGTCCATCACCACCACATGGGTGGTGCTCAGAGCTCCTCCACAGGGTCCTTGGGTTTTGCCATCTTAGATTCCAAGTTGGCAGGGAACTCTGGGAGCATCTGAGTGGCCAGTGCCAGCAGGTGACATCAGAGCCCTCCCCCGATAGGTGCTTATCTGTGTAGTTGACCAAGCTCCCTTTCAGGGCTATTTAGGGTCTCTCTCATGGGTGGTTCTTCAGATTCGGATTGCAAGACTCCAGCAAGATTCGTCTGCATCCTTTACTTCACCTTCTCACTGAAGAAACTGCATCTGGACCCTTCAGGAACTCTACAAACTGCAACAAAGAAGCAAAGACGATTTCTGAAACATTGTATCTTCAGCTCCTGCCAGCAACTGCAACTGTTTCCCGCCTGCGCATCCTCTGAGGACAGCCTGTCTTCAGCCTGCACCAGAAGAATGAAGGAATCTCCCTTGGAGTGAAGGAGTCACTCCCCAGCTTCAGCCGGCACCTCTCTACAACGACGACTGGCTGCGTGGGTCCCTTCTCCTGATGAGTTGCTTGGATCCTGCATCACGAGTTGTAGACTGAAGTGGTTGCCGACGGTCCTTACACCCAACGGTCCAACTTTGTTGGAGGTAATAGCTTGCCTCCCCATGCGAGACAATATCCCCGTGCACCACATGTTTTGCAGTTGCCAAGGCTTGCTGGCATCCTTCCATGAAGTTCTTTCTGCATCGCGCAGCCTCAGCCCCCAGCACTCTATCCTTCAACGCACACCTTCCTGAGTGGTTCTCCAGCGGCGTGGGATCCTTTGTTGTCGTGCTGCATAGGCCTCCTTTTGCACCTCCTTTGTCCCCGTGCTGTGGAACTCCTGTGCATGCTGCCTGGTCTTCTGTGGGCTCTCTGAGTTGCTGAGAGCCCCCTCTAACTCCCCCTCCTGGGTAGAGTCCACCAGGTACCTCCTGGTCCCAGGCAGCACCGTTTTCTGGTAACCGCTATCTTTGGGTGTGCCAATGCTTGTTGGCAGAATCCAGCGACGCAAACCAGATTGCAATCATCCATCTGGCATAAGACATCATCTGCACCAACCAGGAACCCGCATCCGTCTTGTTGGGTGCAGTACTAACTGTTGTTCTTCACCAGTGGTTCTTCTGTTGCACCTTCATCCGGGTTAGAAGGGGTTCCTGTTCTCCCTGGAATCTTCTGTGCTTCTTGGACTTGGTCCCCTTCTCCCACAGGTCTTCAGGTCCAGGGATCCACTGGTGGTGTCTTGCAGTCTCTTCTGGTTCTTGCATAATCTTCTTTCTTGTGTTCTCGTGTGTTCTAGGAAAGTTATTGTGATTTACTCCTGCTTTCCTGGGCTCTGGGGTGGGTTCGATGAATTACCTTTGGTGTTTTCTTATACTCCCAGCGCCCCTCTACACACTACTCTTGCCTAGATAGGAAACTGACATTCGCATTCCACTTTTTTAGTATATGGTTTGTGTTCCCCCTAGGCCCATTTCTAACTATTGTGATTTTCACTAATTGCACTGTTTTCTAACTGTTTTTATGCACATTTCTGCATACTAGTGTATATAATTTGTGTATTACTTACCTCCTAAGGGAGTATAGTCGTGATGGTATTTTTGGCATTTTTGTCACCAAAATGAAGTACCTTTATTTTTGTAACACTGAGTATTTTCTTTCATGTGTGTGAGTAATGTGTGACTACAGTGGTATTGTATGAGCTTTGCATGTCTCCTAGATAAGCCTTGGCTGCTCAGCTACAGCTACCTCTAGAAAGCCTGGCTTCTAGACACTGCCTACATCTCACTAATAAGGGATAACTGAACCTGGTATAAGGTGAAAATACCATACGTACCCACTACAAACCAGACCAGTCTCCTACAACAGGTTTAGTGATTTCTCCTTTGATGTCAAATTCAAAAACTCACACAAAAGTACAACTGCCAGACAGGCATAAGTTATACGCAACTCAGAGGTGTAGAGAGGATAGGCGTGATAGGTTTGGTAAATGGGGAGGTTACGTGTAGTAGATTAGGTGTGGTAGGTTAGATAGGTATCTTACGTACGGAAAATATGGTGAGTTAGATAATAACAGGTTAAGTATGATAGCTATGCTAACTAGGTACAGGGGGTTTGGTAGTTATGGTAGATAATCTAAGGTGGGAGGTATTGTGGGTTAGGAAATGGCAGGTTAAGTCTGGTAGGTATGTTAACTAGGTACAGGAGGTTTGGTAGTTACGGTGTGTTAGACTTGGCATCCTTGGCATGGTCTCCCCTAACTTTTTGCCTCTGTTTCCCAGGTTGTTGATGTGTGCTGGACTGTTTTTGCTGTTTTTGTTACTCTGGGCACTTCACCACTGTTATCCAGTGCTAAAGTGCAAGTGCTTGTATATAAAATGTGTATGTAATTTGCTTTCCATGATTGGCATATTTGATTTACTGGTAAGTCCTTAGTACAGTGCACTAGAGGTGCCCAGGGCCTGTAAATCAAATGCTACTAGTGGGCCTGCAGCACTGGTTGTGCCACCCACATTAATAGCTCTGTAATCATGTCTCAGACCTGCCACTGCAGTGTTTGCGTGTGCAGTTTTAAACTGCCAATTTGACTTGGCAAGTGTACCCACTTGCCAGGCCTCAACCTTCCCTCTTCTTACATGTTAGACACCACTAAGGTAGGGCCTAAGTAGCCCAATGGGCAGGGTGCAGTGTATGGTTAAGGTAGGGCATATACTAATGTGTTTTATATGTCCTGACAATGAAATACTGCCAAATTCGATTTTCACTGTTGTAGGAAAGTACCATCTTGCCTGGCATGTTACCCCCATATTTCACTGTATATATGTTGTTTTAGTCTATGTGTCACTGGGACCCTGCAAGGCAGGGCCCCAGTGCTCATGAGTATGTGCCCTGTATGTGTTCTCTGTGTGATGCCTAACTGTCTCACCGAGGCTCTGCTGACCAGAACCTCAGTGGTTATGCTCTCTCTGCTTTCCAAATTTGTCACTAACGGGCTAGTGACTAAATTTACCAATTCACATTGGCATACTGGTACATCCATATAATTCCCTAGTATATGGTACTGAGGTACCCAGGGTATTGGGGTTCCAGGAGATCCCTATGGGCTGCAGCATGTCTTTTGCCTCCCATAGGGAGCTCTGTCAATTCTTACACAGGCCTGCCAGTGGAGCCTGAGTGAAATAACGTCCACGTTATTTCACAGCCATTTACCACTGCACTTAAGTAACTTATAAGTCACCTATATGTCTAACCTTCACCTAGTGAAGGTTGGGTGCAAAGTTACTTATTGTGTGGTCACCCTGGCACTAGCCAAGGTGCCCCCACATCGTTCCGGGGCAAATTCCCCGGACTTTGTGAGTGCGGGGACACCATTACACGTGTGCACTGTACATAGGTCACTACCTACGTACAGCGTCACAATGGTAACTCCGAACATGGCCATGTAACATGTCTAAGATCATGGAATTGTCACCCAAATGCCATCTTGGCATTGGGGGGACAATTCCATGATCCCCCGGGTCTCTAGCACAGATCCCGGGTACTGCCAAACTGCCTTTCCGGGGTCTCCACTGCAGCTGCTGCTGCTGCCAACCCCTCAGACAGGTTTCTGCCCTCCTGGGGTCCAGGCAGCCCTGGCCCAGGAAGGCAGAACAAAGGACTTCCTCTGAGAGAGGGTGTAACACCCTCTCCCTTTGGAAATAGGTGTGAAGGCTGGGGAGGAGCAGCCTCCCCCACCCTCTGGAAATGCTTTGATGGGCACAGATGGTGCCCATCTCTGCATAAGCCAGTCTACACCGGTTCAGAGATCCCCCAGCCCTGCTCTAGCACGAAACTGGACAAAGAAAAGGGGAGTGACCACTCCCCTGACCTGCACCTCCCAGGGGAGGTGCCCAGAGCTCCTCCAGTGTGTCCCAGACCTCTGCCATCTTGGAAACAGAGGTGTTTGTGGCACACTGGACTGCTCTGAGTGGCCAGTGCCAGCAGGTGACGTCAGAGGCTCCTTCTGATAGGCTCTTACCTCTCTTGGTAGCCAATCCTCCTTCCTAGGTAGCTAAACCTCCTTTTCTGGCTATTTAGGGTCTCTGCTTTGGGGATCTCACCAGATGACGAATGCAAGAGCTCACCAGAGTTCCTCTGCATCTCCCTCTTCACCTTCTGCCAAATGATCAACTGCTGACTGCTCAGGACACCTGCACAACCGCAACAAAGTAGCAAGACAACTACTAGCAACCTTGTATCGCTTCGTCCTGCCGGCTTTCTCAACTGTTTCCAGGTGGTGCATGCTCTGGGGGTAGCCTGCCTCCTCTCTGCACCAGGAGCTCTGAAGAAATCTCCTGTGGGTCGACGGAATCTTCCCCCTGCAACCGCAGGCAACAAAAGACTGCATCACCGGTCCTCTGGATCCCCTCTCAGCACGACGAGCGTGGTCCCTGGAACTCAGCAACTCTGTCCAAGTGACTCCCACAGTCCAGTGACTCTTCAGTCCAAGTTTGGTGGAGGTAAGTCTTTGCCTCCCCACGCTAGACTGCATTGCTGGAAACTGCATGATTTGCAGCTACTCTGGCTCCTGTGCACTCTTCCAGGATTTCCTTCGTGCACAGCCAAGCCTGGGTCCCCGACACACTAACCTGCAGTGCACAACCTTCTGAGTTGTCCTCCGGCGTCGTGGGACTCCCTTTTGTGACTTCGGGTGGACTCGGATTCACTTTTCTTCTAAGTGCCTGTTCAGGTACTTCTGCGGGTGCTGCCTGCTTCTGTGAGGGCTTCCTGACTTGCTGGGTGCCCCCTCTGTCTCCTCATCCATGTGGCGACATCCTGGTCCCTCCTGGGCCACAGTAGCATCCAAAAACCCTAACCGTGACCCTTGCAGCTAGCAAGGCTTGTTTGCGGTCTTTCTGCGTGGGAACACCTCTGCAAGCTTCTTCACGACGTGGGACATCCATCCTCCAAAGGGCAAGTTCCTAGTCCTCTTCTTTCTTGCAGCACTCCAAGCTTCTTCCAAATGGTGGCAGCTTCCTTGCACCCTCAGCTGGCATTTCCTGGGCTCCTGCCCACTCTCGACACTGTCACGACTATTGGACTTGGTCCCCTTGTCTTACAGGTACTCAGGTCTGGAAATCCACTGTTGTTGTATTGTTGCTGTTTGTACCCCTTTACACCTACCTTTCAGGGTCTTGGGTTGGGCTATTTTTCTAACCCTCACTGTTTTCTTACAGTCCCAGCGACCCTCTACAAGCTCACATAGGTTTGGGGTCCATAAGTGGTTCGCATTCCACTTTTGGAGTATATGGTGTTGTTGGTAGGTCCCGGATAAAGAAAGACAGGATTCAGTTTGGCAAGTAATATGAGCATTTATGAATAACGGCCGGGAAGACAGCACAGCTCTAAGTCTGAAACTGCCCTCAAAATCATCAACTCAAGCAGCCCTTTTTATATACTTTTGCTACCTTGAATACATCTTATCACTTGTCATGCATTTTGATCTAAGCACTCACGTGGTACATTGTGTCACTGCTTTCGTCAGCATAAAGCCGCATTTCTCATGAGAAAGCATCTAATTACACATTTGCAGAAAAGCGAAGGTTACATATCTATCACGTGCACATTTATTGAAAAACAGCAATACCTTTATCTCACGTTCTAAAGGCTGTCTGTAGCTCCTCCTTTCCTAACTCCAGGCTTGGAGCTCTCCCCGACTGTCTGACCTCCTCCACACAGCTGCTGACCTTCTACCATCAAAGCTTTTACATTCCTGTCCAGTAACTCCCTTTCCTCATTAACGTGGATTTGAAATGCGTGCCTTTCCTGTAACTATATCATTTGCAAGCTTCTAGGCCTTTCTACGTGTAGCTGCTTTGTGGATAACTATGCCTTTGTCTCTCTTCTCTGTCTCCTGCACTGGCCTTTTACTTGGATGCCCTGAACACTCAGGGCCTGTATATCTCTCTGAGCACATATGATTCTGCACGTTTTCCTCCCAACTCTTGCTTTAGTAAAAATGGGCCCTCTCTTTCTATATTTTCAGTAACAATGGTTTGTGTTGCCCCTATACCTATGTGCTCCTATTGCAATCTACTGGGTCGCTCCCCCTGCTGCTGCAGCTCCTCCAGGTTCCTGAGTTCCTGAGACCCACCTCACAGTAAGTACCCCCCCCTCCCAGCCCCTCGCTCTGCCCCGCGCTACTCACCCTCTCTCCTGCTTCTTTTCTTCTTCTCTGTTCTTCTGTTCTTCCTCCTCGCTCCTCGTCTGTAATCTTCTTCTGTACTCTTCTTTCCCCCGTCTTCACTCTTTTTCTCTTCTTCCTCATCTTCTTCTGTGGTCTTCTGCCCTCTGTTCTTCGTTTTTCTGTATCTTCTTCTGTGTTCTTCTGTGTTCTTCTGTGTTCTTCCGGTCTTCCTTTCTTCTCTCCTTTCGGTCTTCTGATCTTCCTTTCTTCTCTCCTTCCGGTCTTCTGTTCTTCTGTTCTTCTGTTCTTCTGTTCTTCTTGTCTTCTGTTCTTCTTGTCTTCGGCTCTTCTGCCTCCTCCGTCCTCTTCTCCCCGCGCCTGCCCTCCTGCTCCTGCCTCATCCCCCTCCCCCACTCGCATCCCCCTCTCTATCTCTCCTATCTAACCCGTTCACTATCTACCTCCCTCACTCCTCCTATCTACCTATCTCTCTATCTCTCTATCCCACTATCTAACTCCCTCACTCTCCACCTCCTCCTATCTTCCTATCTCTCTATCTATTTCCCTATCTATCGATTTCCCTATCTATTTTCTCTATCTATTTCTCTATCTCTCCCCCCTCCCTCACCCCCTCTATTACCTATCTTCCTATCCTCTCACTCTACCTCTCACCCTTACCCACCTCTACAACCCCCCCTCCCCTATCTTCTCAACCCTACTCCTATCTTTCTCCCTTATCTCCTAAACCTCCTAACACTCACCCCCCTCCACCCTTAAACCCCCCTCCCCCAGCTCTTCTCACTCTACCTGTCCCCCCCCTCCCTCGCGCTTTCCCGCCGCGACCTCCTGCACGCCCCCGCCCCCCAGCTCCCATTCGCCCCCACCTGACCCCTCCCCCCCCCTCCTACCTCATATGGCGGCCGCTGCGCGACAGTGGTAGCGACCCTTGACCCAAGGGTAGGTCGCTCCCCCTGCCGCTGCAGCTCCTCCAGGTTCCTGAGTTCCTGAGTTCCTGAGACCCACCTCACAGTAAGTCCACCCCCCCTCCCAGCCCCTCGCTCTGCCCCGCGCTACTCACCCTCTCTCCTGCTCCTGCTTCTTTTCTTCTTTTCTTCTTCTCTGTTCTTCTGTTCTTCCTCCTCGCTCCTCGTCTGTAATCTTCTTCTGTACTCTTCTTTCCCCCGTCTTCACTCTTCTTCTCTTCTTCCTCATCTTCTTCTGTGGTCTTCTGCCCTCTGTTCTTCGTTTTTCTGTATCTTCTTCTGTGTTCTTCTGTGTTCTTCTGTGTTCTTCCGGTCTTCCTTTCTTCTCTCCTTCCGGTCTTCTGATCTTCCTTTCTTCTCTCCTTCCGGTCTTCTGTTCTTCTGTTCTTCTGTTCTTCTTGTCTTCTGTTCGTCTTGTCTTCTGTTCTTCTTGTCTTCGGCTCTTCTGCCTCCTCCGTCCTCTTCTCCCCGCGCCTGCCCTCCTGCTCCTGCCTCTTCCCCCTCCCCCACTCGCATCCCCCTTTCTATCTCTCCTATCTAACCCGTTCACTATCTACCTCCCTCACTCCTCCTATCTACCTATCTCTCTATCTCTCTATCCCACTATCTAACTCCCTCACTCTCCACCTCCTCCTATCTTCCTATCTCTCTATCTATTTCCCTATCTATCGATTTCCCTATCTATTTTCTCTATCTATTTCTATATCTCTCCCCCCCTCACCCCCTCTATTACCTATCTTCCTATCCTCTCACTCTACCTCTCACCCTCACCCACCTCTACAACCCCCCCTCCCCTATCTTCTCAACCCTACTCCTATCTTTCACCCTTATCTCCTAAACCTCCTAACACTCACCCCCCTCCACCCTTAAACCCCCCTCCCCCAGCTCTTCTCACTCTACCTGTCCCCCCCTCCCTCGCGCTTTCCCGCCGCGACCTCCTGCACGCCCCCGCCCCCCAGCTCCCATTCGCCCCCACCTGACCCCTCCCCCCCCCCTACCTCATATGGCGGCCGCTGCGCGACAGTGGTAGCGACCCTTGACCCAAGGGTAGGTCGCTCCCCCTGCCGCTGCAGCTCCTCCAGGTTCCTGAGTTCCTGAGTTCCTGAGACCCACCTCACAGTAAGTACCCCCCCTCCCAGCCCCTCGCTCTGCCCCGCGCTACTCACCCTCTCTCCTGCTCCTGCTTCTTTTCTTCTTTTCTTCTTCTCTGTTCTTCTGTTCTTCCTCCTCGCTCCTCGTCTGTAATCTTCTTCTGTACTCTTCTTTCCCCCGTCTTCACTCTTCTTCTCTTCTTCCTCATCTTCTTCTGTGGTCTTCTGCCCTCTGTTCTTCGTTTTTCTGTATCTTCTTCTGTGTTCTTCTGTGTTCTTCTGTGTTCTTCCGGTCTTCCTTTCTTCTCTCCTTCCGGTCTTCTGATCTTCCTTTCTTCTCTCCTTCCGGTCTTCTGTTCTTCTGTTCTTCTGTTCTTCTTGTCTTCTGTTCTTCTTGTCTTCGGCTCTTCTGCCTCCTCCGTCCTCTTCTCCCCGCGCCTGCCCTCCTGCTCCTGCCTCATCCCCCTCCCCCACTCGCATCCCCCTCTCTATCTCTCCTATCTAACCCGTTCACTATCTACCTCCCTCACTCCTCCTATCTACCTATCTCTCTATCTCTCTATCCCACTATCTAACTCCCTCACTCTCCACCTCCTCCTATCTTCCTATCTCTCTATCTATTTCCCTATCTATCGATTTCCCTATCTATTTTCTCTATCTATTTCTCTATCTCTCCCCCCCCTCCGTCACCCCCTCTATTACCTATCTTCCTATCCTCTCACTCTACCTCTCACCCTCACCCACCTCTACAACCCCCCCTCCCCTATCTTCTCAACCCTACTCCTATCTTTCTCCCTTATCTCCTAAACCTCCTAACACTCACCCCCCTCCACTCTTAAACCCCCCTCCCCCAGCTCTTCTCACTCTACCTGTCCCCCCCTCCCTCGCGCTTTCCCGCCGCGACCTCCTGCACGCCCCTGCCCCCCAGCTCCCATTCGCTCCCAGCTGACCCCTCCCCCTCCTCCTACCTCATCTGGCGGCCACTGCGCCACAGTGGTAGAGACCCTTGACCCAAGGGTAGGTCGCTCCCCCTGCCGCTGCAGCTCCTCCAGGTTCCTGAGTTCCTGAGACCCACCTCACAGTAAGTACCCCCCCCCTCCCAGTCCCTCGCTCTGCCCCGCGCTACTCACCCTCTCTCCTGCTCCTGCTTCTTTTCTTCTTTTCTTCTTCTCTGTTCTTCTGTTCTTCCTCCTCGCTCCTCGTCTGTAATCTTCTTCTGTACTCTTCTTTCCCCCGTCTTCACTCTTCTTCTCTTCTTCCTCATCTTCTTCTGTGGTCTTCTGCCCTCTGTTCTTCGTTTTTCTGTATCTTCTTCTGTGTTCTTCTGTGTTCTTCTGTGTACTTCTGTATTCTTCCGGTCTTCCTTTCTTCTCTCCTTCCGGTCTTCTGATCTTCCTTTCTTCTGTTCTTCTGTTCTTCTGTTCTTCTTGTCATCTGTTCTTCTTGTCTTCTGTTCTTCTTGTCTTCGGCTCTTCTGCCTCCTCCGTCCTCCTCTCCCCGCGCCTGCCCTCCTGCTCCTGCCTCATCCCCCTCCCCCACTCGCATCCCCCTCTCTATCTCTCCTATCTTACCCGTTCACTATCTACCTCCCTCACTCCTCCTATCTACCTATCTCTCTATCTCTCTATCCCACTATCTAACTCCCTCACTCTCCACCTCCTCCTATCTTCCTATCTCTCTATCTATTTCCCTATCTATCGATTTCCCTATCTATTTTCTCTATCTATTTCTCTATCTCTCCCCCCCTCCCTCACCCCCTCTATTACCTATCTTCCTATCCTCTCACTCTACCTCTCACCCTCACCCACCTCTACAACCCCCCCTCCCCTATCTTCTCAACCCTACTCCTATCTTTCTCCCTTATCTCCTAAACCTCCTAACACTCACCCCCCTCCACCCTTAAACCTCCCTCCCCCAGCTCTTCTCACTCTACCTGTCCCCCCCTCCCTCGCGCTTTCCCGCCGCGACCTCCTGCACGCCCCCGCCCCCCAGCTCCCATTCGCCCCCAGCTGACCCCTCCCCCCCTCCTACCTCATATGGCGGCCGCTGCGCGACAGTGGTAGCGACCCTTGACCCAAGGCTAGGTCGCTCCCCCTGCCGCTGCAGCTCCTCCAGGTTCCTGAGTTCCTGAGTTCCTGAGACCCACCTCACAGTAAGTACCCCCCCTTCCCACCCCTCGCTCTGCCCCGCGCTACTCACCCTCTCTCCTGCTTCTTTTCTTCTTTTCTTCTTCTCTGTTCTTCTGTTCTTCCTCCTCGCTCCTCGTCTGTAATCTTCTTCTGTACTCTTCTTTCCCCCGTCTTCACTCTTCTTCTCTTCTTCCTCATCTTCTTCTGTGGTCTTCTGCCCTCTGTTCTTCGTTTTTCTGTGTGTTCTTCTGTGTTCTTCTGTGTTCTTCTGTGTTCTTCCGGTCTTCCTTTCTTCTCTCCTTCCGGTCTTCTGATCTTCCTTTCTTCTCTCCTTCTGTTCTTCTGTTCTTCTGTTCTTCTTGTCTTCTGTTCTTCTTGTCTTCGGCTCTTCTGCCTCCTCTGTCCTCTTCTCCCCGCGCCTGCCCTCCTGCTCCTGCCTCATCCCCCTCCCCCACTCGCATCCCCCTCTCTATCTCTCCTATCTAACCCGTTCACTATCTACCTCCCTCACTCCTCCTATCTACCTATCTCTCTATCTCTCTATCCCACTATCTAACTCCCTCACTCTCCACCTCCTCCTATCTTCCTATCTCTCTATCTATTTCCCTATCTATCGATTTCCCTATCTATTTTCTCTATCTATTTCTCTATCTCTCCCCCCCTCCCTCACCCCCTCTATTACCTATCTTCCTATCCTCTCACTCTACCTCTCACCCTCACCCACCTCTACAACCCCCCCTCCCCTATCTACTCAACCCTACTCCTATCTTTCTCCCTTATCTCCTAAACCTCCTAACACTCACCCCCCTCCACCCTTAAACCCCCCTCCCCCAGCTCTTCTCACTCTACCTGTCCCCCCCTCCCTCGCGCTTTCCCGCCGCGACCTCCTGTACGCCCCCGCCCCCCAGCTCCCATTCGCCCCCACCTGACCCCTCCCCCCCTCCTACCTCATATGGCGCCCGCTGCGCGACCGCGCAGCAGGCGCGCCACTGGCGCGCCGGAGGCGCGCCAGAGACAAGCCCGTCTGCGCCCGTCCGCGCCTGGCCCGCGCCCAGCGCCACGACCCCTGGTCCCCAGCTCTCCCAAGCCCCGCTGACCCGCTACGACCCGACCACCCTCCACGCCCTCAACCCAGGTCGCTCCAACACCTGCTTCCAAGCTCACCCCAAACGCACCCATGGACCCTTCGCCTCCAACTCCTGCAAACGCACCTTCCACCACGCAACAACCACGACCACAAGCCCACGCGCCATCAACCACCTCAAGTGCATCCTAGTCAACGCTCGCTCCGTCCACAAACACGCCATTGAACTCTGGGACCTCCTGGACTCCATAGCACCGGACGTCGCCTTCATCACGGAGACCTGGATGAACGCCTCCTCGGCCCCTGACATCGCCACTGCCATTCCCGAAGGCTACAAGATCTCCAGAAAAGACCGCACCAACCAGGTAGGAGGAGGTATCGCCATCGTCTTCAAAGACTCCATCAGCGTCACAACCTCCACCGAAGACACCCCTCTCGCCGCTGAACACCTGCATTTTCAGATTCGCACCGATCCGAGGACCACCCTCAGAGGATCCCTCGTCTACCGTCCTCCCGGGCCACGCCCCCCTTTCAGCGACGCCATCGCCGACTTCATCTCCCCGCATGCCCTCGCCTCGCCGGACTACATCCTCCTAGGTGACCTCAACTTCCATCTGGAACAAAACAACGACCCCAACACCACCACCCTGCTCGACAACCTCGCCAACCTCGGCCTCAAACAACTGGTGAACACCGCCACCCACATCGCCGGGCACACGCTTGACCCCATCTTCTCCGCCAGCAAACACGTCTTCTTCAGCCACGCCTCCGCCCTACACTGGACCGACCACAGCTGTGTCCACTTCACATTCCGACGCGAGACCCGCCACCTCCGCACCCAACCCATCCCTCGTCGACAGTGGAACAACATCCCCGAAGAGCAACTCTTCTCCGCACTCGCCGCCAACCAACCCACCCTCACCACCGACCCCAACGACGCAGCCCTCAACCTCACAAACTGGATCTCCAACTGCACAGACAACCTTGCTCCCCTCAAACGCACGCATTGACAGACCAACACCAAAAAACCTCTCTGGTTCTCTGACACCTTCAAAGAATCAACGAAAACTTGTTGCGCCCTTGAGAAAGCCTGGCGCAAGGACCGCACCGCTGACAACATGACCGCCCTCAAGAACGCTACCCGCGAACACCACCACCTGATCCGCGCTGCCAAAAGGAACTTTTTCACCGACAGACTGGACAAAAACAGACACAACAGCAGAGAACTCTTCAGCATCGTCAAGGAGTTCTCCAACCCCAGCGCCAACGCCAACGCCGTCACGCCCTCACAGGATCTGTGCGAATCCCTCGCCACTTTCTTCCATCGCAAGATTAGCGACCTCCACGACAGCTTCGGACACCAGACCCAACCATACACCACCGAACCGGCATCCACGGCCATCACCCTCAACAACTGGTCCCACATCAACACGGAAGAAACCAAATCCATCATGAACTCTATCCACTCCGGCGCCCCTTCGGACCCCTGCCCGCACTTCATCTTTAACAAAGCCGACGACATCATCGCCCCGCACCTCCAGACCGTCATCAACTCTTCTTTTTCTTCTGCTACCTTCCCCGAATGCTGGAAACACGCCGAAGTCAACGCCCTACTAAAGAAACCTACGGCTGACCCGAGCGACCTAAAAAACTTCCGCCCCATCTCTCTTCTGCCTTTCCCAGCCAAAGTAATAGAGAAGACCGTCAACAAACAGCTGACCACCTTCCTGGAAGACAACAACCTGCTCGACCCCTCACAAACCGGATTCCGAGCCAACCACAGCACTGAAACCGCCCTCATCTCAGTCACTGACGACATCAGAACCCTGATGGACAACGGTGAAACAGTCGCCCTCATTCTGCTCGACCTCTCGGCTGCCTTTGACACCGTCTGTCACCGCACCCTAATCACCTGCCTCCGCTCCACCGGGATCCAAGGCCAGGCCCTGGACTGGATCGCCTCCTTCCTCTCAAACCGTTCCCAAAGAGTTTACCTCCCTCCGTTTCGCTCAGAACCCACCAAGATCATCTGCGGCGTACCCCAAGGCTCATCACTCAGCCCGACACTCTTCAATGTCTACATGAGCCCCCTCGCCAACATCGTACGCAAGCACGACATCATCCTCACCTCCTACGCTGACGACACCCAACTTATACTCTCCCTCACCAAGGACCCCGCCAGCGCCAAGACCAACCTACAAGAGGGTATGAAGGACGTCGCAGATTGGATGAGGCTCAGCCGCCTAAAGCTGAACTCTGAAAAAACGGAAGTCCTCATCCTCGGCAAAACCCCGTCCGCCTGGGATGACTCCTGGTGGCCCACGGCCCTCGGCACCGCACCGACCCCCACAGACCACGCCCGCAACCTCGGCTTCATCTTGGACCCTCTTCTCACCATGACCAAGCAAGTCAACGCCGTGTCCTCCGCCTGCTTCCTCACCCTCCGCATGCTCCGCAAGATCTTCCGCTGGATCCCCGCCGACACCAGAAAAACCGTGACCCACGCCCTCGTCACGAGCCACCTGGACTACGGCAACACCCTCTACGCCGGGACCACAGCCAAACTCCAAAATCGCCTGCAACGCATTCAAAACGCCTCTGCCCGCCTCGTCCTCGACATACCCCCCCGGCAGCCACATCTCCGCACACCTGAGACACCTGCATTGGCTCCCTGTCAGCAAAAGGATCACCTTTCGACTTCTCACCCACGCACACAAAGCCCTCTACGACAAGGGACCGGAATACCTCAACAGACGCCTCAGCTTCTACGTCCCCACCCGCCTCCTCCGCTCCTCTGGCCTCGCACTCGCTGCTGTCCCTCGCATCCGCCGCTCCACGGCAGGTGGGAGATCTTTCTCCTTCCTGGCGGCCAAGACCTGGAACTCCCTCCCCACCAGCCGCAGGACCACCCAGGACCACTCCGCTTTCCGGAGACTCCTAAAGACCTGGCTGTTCGAACAGCGATAACCCCCCCCTTTTTCCCCTAGCGCCTTGAGACCCGCACGGGTGAGTAGCGCGCTTTATAAATGTTAATGATTTGATTTGATTTGACTGTAATTTTACATTGCTTGCATTACTTCCTTTTGCTATTACCTGCATAATTTTGGTTTGTGTACATATATCTTGTGTATATATCTTATCCTCATACTGAGGATACTCACTGAGATACTTTTGGCATATTGTCATAAAAATAAAGTACCTTTATTTTTAGTACTTCTGTGTATTGTGTTTTCTTATGATATTGTGCATATGACACCAGTGGTATAGTAGGAGTTTCACATGTCTCCTAGTTCAGCCTAAGCTGCTTTGCCATAGCTACCTTCTATCAGCCTAAGCTGCTAGAAACACCTCTTCTACACTAATAAGGGATAACTGGACCTGGCACAAGGTGTAAGTACCTCTGGTACCACTACAAGCCAGGCCAGCCTCCTACAACTGTTGCAAGGCCTATCCCTCTCATACGTTGACATGGGGGCTGCCTTTAAATATAATCAAAGCGTAGATTCCCTTTGAGAGCGGATAGACATGTGGAGTTGGGGTCTCTGAGCTCACAATTTAAAAATACATCTGTTGGTTTTGAGATTGTGGGGGTCATTCTGACCCCCGCGGGCGGCGGGAGCCGCCCGCCTGGAGGTAGCCGCCATATGGCCGCTCCGCGGTCGAAAGACCGCGGAGGCCATTCTGGCTTTCCCGCTGGGCTGGCGTGCGACCGCCAGAAGGCCGCCCGCCAGCCCAGCGGGAAACCCCTCCCCACGAGGAAGCCGGCTCCGAATGGAGCCGGCGGAGTGGGTAGGTGCGACGGGTGCAGTGGCACCCGTCGCGTATTTCAGTGTCTGCAAAGCAGACACTGAAATACAAAGTGGGGCCCTCTTACGGGGGCCCCTGCAGTGCCCATGCCATTGGCATGGGCACTGCAGGGGCCCCCAGGGGCCCCACGACACCCCTCACCGCCATCCTGTTCCTGGCGGTCGGAGCCGCCAGGAACAGGATGGCGGTGAGGGGGTCGGAATCCCCCATGGCGGCGCAGCAAGCGGAAAACCGGCGGGAGACCGCCGGTTTTCCTTGTCTGACCGCGGCCAAACCGCCGCAGTCAGAATGCCCTGCTGGGCACCGTCAGCCTGTTGGCGGTGCTCCCGCATCCCCGGTCCCGGTGGTCCTTGACCTCCGGGGTCGGAATGACCCCCTGTGTGTCTAAAAATGCCACTTTTAGAAAGTGAGCATTTTCTTGCTTAAACCATATCCTGTTGAGCCATCTGTGCTAGGAGGGATGGGAGGAGTGGTCACTTACACCTGAAAGGGCTGTGCCTGCCCTCACACAATGCCCTCTCCAACCCCCTGGTGTTAGTCTGGGGCCTGGCCTGGGAAAGGCAGGATTTTCACAAACAAGAGAGACTTTCCTTTGAAGTAGGCCTACTTCAAAGGCAGAACTGGGTATAAGAAGGCACCCAAACCTCTGAAAATTAGATCACTTTTGGAAATCAAGAGGAACCTCTGCCAAGGAGAAGAGCTGAAGAGCTGAGGAGAAGTGCTGTCCTGCCTTTGACTGTGCTTTGTGAAGCTATCCTGCAGTTGCTGCTTCTGCCTGTGAAAGGGGACAAAGACTGGACTTTGTTGTACCTTCCTGCTTCCAATGGCTTGACCTGAGCTTGCCTCCTGTTATTGAAGTCACAGGGCCATCAAAGGATTCCCCTGCCAGCACCTGGACTCTCTGCTGAGACTCCTACCCTGCCAAGTGGTGCCCTATCCAGTTCCTGGACCCTTGAAAGGTAGACCAAGACTGAAGCTGGCAGACCAAGACTGAAAATTCACGCACAGACCGCCATGCAGGGAAATTTATGATGCACCTTCCGAGACGCGGCTGAAATCTACGCTCCACCTGCATCGCGGCTGGAAGATCAACGCAACGCGGCTGGAGAAATGGCGTGCAACATCCACTGACGGAGGGTGATAACGTCGCAACCCACACAGTGCGGTTTTCTGATACCGTGCGGCCAGATTTCTGACGCAACATCACTGGCCCTGGAAAAACAACGCAAAGCGTTCCTGGACCTAAGGTGCCTGTATGGATTGACGCATCGCTCTCTTGTGGATAGGAAAAACAGCACACGCCCACCCGACCGGAGGAGGAATGACGCACAGTCTTGCTTGCAGGTGAGAAATCGATGCATCGCTGGCCTTTTCCGACACACACTCGCCCATGCAGTATTATTTTGACGCTACCCAGGTACTTTTGAACGCTAACAGTGTTCTTACTGTTTTCTCAAGGATTTAAGACTCTTTTGCTTTTCAAATTCATAACTTGATTTGTGTATGTTGGATTTGTGTTGTTTTGGTCTTGTTTTGTTTAGATAATTATTACCTATGTTTCTAAACTTGTGTTGTGTAATTTTCAAGTGTTTTTACTGAGTTACTGTGTGTGTTGGTACAAATACTTTACACATTGCTTCTGAAGCCTGCCTGCTCGTGCCAAGCTACCAAGGGGGTGAGCGGGGGTTAACCAAGAGAGATTTTCCTTTATCCTGGCTAGAGAGAGGGTACTTGCTTGGACAGGGGGTAACCTGACTGCCAACCAAAGACCCCATTTCTAAAATGGTCGATTTCTAAGATAGGTTAGTTTGGTATTTTACGTATGGGAGGCAGGTTAGGTGGGTTAGGTAATGGCAGGTTAAGTATGGTAGGTATGCTAACTAGGTGCAGAAGGTTTGGTAGATATGGGAGAAATCTATGGTAGGTTAGATAGGTATCTTAAGTACAGGAGGTATGCTGGGTTAGGTAATGGCAGGTTACATTTGGTGGGTATGTTAACTAGGTACAGAAGGTTTGGTAGTTATGGTAGATATCTATGGTAGGTATCTTAAGTACTGGCGGTATGGTGGGCTAGGTAATGGAAGGTTAGGTCTGGTAGGTATGTTAACTGGGCACAGGAGGTTTGGTAGTTATGGTAGATACCTATGGTAGGTTAGGTAGGTATCTTAAGTATAGGAGGTATGGTGGGTTAGGTAATGGCAAGTTAAGTCTGGTAGGTATGTTAACTAGCACAGGAGCTTTGGTAGTTATGGCAGAGATATATGGTAGATTAGATGGGTATCTTAAGTACAATAGGTATGGTGGGGTAGGTAATGGCAAGTTAAGTCTGGTAGTTATGTTAACTATGCACAGGAGGTTTGGTAGCTATGGTATAAATATATGAGAGGTTAGGTAGGTA
Organism: Pleurodeles waltl; assembly: GCF_031143425.1. Classification (NCBI taxonomy): domain Eukaryota; kingdom Metazoa; phylum Chordata; class Amphibia; order Caudata; family Salamandridae; genus Pleurodeles; species Pleurodeles waltl. Next base: position 8,726,314 of record NW_027150076.1, on the reverse strand, counting down.
TCTTAAACACAGGAGGTGCAGTGGGTTAAGTAATGGCAGGTTAAGTATGATAGGTGTGCTAACTAGGCACAGGAGGTTTGGTAGTTATGGTAGATATCTATGGTAGGTTAGGTAGGTATTTTAACTATGGGAGGTACAGTGTGTTAGATAATGACAGGTTAAGTATGGTAGGTATGCTAACTAGGCACAGGAGGTTTGGTAGTTATGGTAGATATCTATTGGAGGTTAGATAGGTATTTTAAGTACATGAATTAGGATGGGTTAGGTAACAACAGGTTATGTCTGATAGGTATGCTAACTAGGTACAAGAGGTTTGATAGTTATGGTAGAGATCTATGGTGGGTTAGATAGGTATCTCAAGAACAGGAAGTATGGTGGGTTACATAATGGTAGGTTAAGTCTGGTAGGTATGTTAACTAGGTACAGGAAGTTTGGTAGTTATGATAGAGATCTATGGTAGGTTAGAAATAGTGGAATGTGAAAGAGTGACTCCAGCCAAGGTAAGTGTGGTGGTTAGCTAGGGGTGGTTAGGAAAACCAGAGGTAAGTACAGTAACTGATCCCAGCAACCAGGAGTAAGTCAGTTACCCACCCAGTTGTCCCATAGACTAACACAGAGAGTTAAGGTTGGAGTTTGTGGAATTCAGGACCCTTCCCAGCAGACCCAGAAGAAACCAGCAGGCAAGAGGATGAATGGAGAGTGCCCCCAACCCAGGATACCCAGAAGACAGGAGTACTTACACCAGGGACCCGGATTTAGAGGGGAGAAGGGTCTCTCTCTGAAGACTGTGGATGCCTCAATGTAGGAGGCTGGCCTGATTTGTAGTGAGTACCAAAGGTACTTACACCTTATACCAGGTCCAGTTATCCCTTATTAGTGAAATGTAGTCAGTGTCTAGAAGCCAAGCTGTCTGGGGGTAGCTGTAGCTGAGCAGCCAAGGCTTATCTAGGAGACATGCAAAGCTCATGCAATACCACTGTAGTCACACAGTACTTGGACACATGAAAGAAAATACTCAGTGTTACAAAAATAAAGGTACTTTATTTTGGTGACACAAATGACAAAAATACCTTAGAGACTATACTCCCTTAGGAGCTAAGTTGTATACACAGTATATACACTAGAATGCAGTAATAGCTGTAAAAACTGTTAGAAAACAGTGCAAATAGTGAAAATCACAATAGGTTGCAAAGGGCCTAGGGGGAACACAAACCATATACTAAAATAGTGGATAGGGTATGTCAGTTTCCTACCTAGGCAAGAGTAGAGGGGTGCTGGAAGTGTAAGAAAATACCAAAGGTAAATAATAGAACCCCCCTCATAGCCCAGGAAAACAGGAGTAAATCACAGTAAGTTTCCTAGAACACACAAGAAGTCGTGATACAGGATAATGCAAGAACCAGAAGAGACCGCAAGACACCAACAATGGATTCCTGGACCTAAAGACCTGTGGAAGAAGGGGACCAAGTCCTAGAAGCACTGAAGAGTCCAGGGAGAACAGGAGCCCCTGCTAATCTGGATGAAGGTGCAAAAGTGGAACCACCGGTGAGAAGACAAAGGCCCTCATTTTAACACTGGTGCTAAAAACTGGCTACTGCTGCGGTGACGGCCACCAAAAGACCCTCGCCGCGGCTACCAGCTGTCTGCCGTATTATGACTGCAGCCGGATTTCCACCAGAAGGATGTTGGAAATCTGGCTGTGGCCATGCCGGCGGATGGTGGCAAGGTGGCACTGCTGCCAGCAGCAGCGCCACACCAGTAGACCGCCGCCGGCCGCATTATGACCAATAATAAGGCCTGGCGGTTTTCTGCTGGCCGACGCTGCTGCTGCCAGCAGCTCCCTGTCCCATCTCCTGCCAGAGGACCCCTTAAACACAGGTAATTGGGTGCTCCGACAGGGGAGGGGGGTGTTGTGTGTGTCTGTAGGGGTGTGTGTGTATGTTTGTGCATGCGTGTATGTGGGTGTGTGTTAATTGTTGCATGTGTGTGCATGCATGGAGGTGTGAGTGCGGGTATGTTGTGTTCTGTAAATGTGTGTCTGCTTGTATGTATGAAAGTGTGTGCGGATGTGTGTGTGAATGGATGTATGCATGCGTGGATGAATGTGGGATTGGGTGTGTGTATGCGTGTGTGCATGTGTGAAGGGGGGGTGAATGTAGGGGGATTTGGAGAGGAAAGGGGGTGGGGAAGACCTCGATCAGTGACAGGGAACAGATTCCCTGTCACTGATAGTGCCTACCGCCGGTTTTCGTGGTGGTAAGGGAGCCACGAAAACCATGGCGGTAGGCGGTGTCATAATCCCGCAGGTGGTACAGTGACAGCCACCGGGCTGGAGATTGATATCTGAAGCCAAACAGCTAATGTCATAATATGGTGGAAAGTACAGCAAGCCTGTTGGCAGTACTTCCCACCATATTAACGCCTACCACCAGGGTCGTAATGAGGGCCTAAGTCAGTTATGCACCAAAAGAAGACAGATGCGGGTTCCTGATTGGTGCAGAGGATGTCCCACACCGGATGGATGATTGCAGTCTGATTTGCGTCATTGGATTCTGCTAACAAGCCTTGGCCCATGCAAAGCTTGTGGTTAGCGGAAAATATCGCTCTTCGGGACCAGGAGGGACCTGGTGGCCTCTACCCAGGAGGGGGACACAGAGGGGGATCTCAGCAACTCAGAGAGCCCTCAGAAGACCAGGCAGCATGCACATGAGTCCCACAGCACGGGGACAAAGAAGGTGCAAGAGGATGCCCACGCAGCACGACACAAAGGAATCCCACGCCGCTGAAGAACCACTCAGAAAGCTGTGCGTCACAGGATGGAGTGCTGGGGGCCGAAGCTGTGCTGTGCACAAATAACTTCTTGAAAGGTCATAAACAGGCCTCGGCAACTGCAAGTCACATGGTGCACGGGGGTACTGTCTTGTGTGGGAAGGCAATCTCTTAAATCCACCAAAGTTGGACAGCTGGACCTTGGGACTGGCGTGGTCACTTTAGTCCACCACTTGTGTTTCTGGATCCATGCCATTATTAGAAGAGGGGACCCACGCCACTGGTCGTCTCTGCAGAGTGGTGCCTGCTGAAGCAGGGAAGTGACTCCGTCACTCCACGGGAGATTCCTTTGGTTCTTCTGGTGCAGGCTGAAGACAGGCAGTCCTCGGATGATGCACAAGCTGGAAACAGTTGCAGTTGCTGGCAGGAGCTGAAGATACAATGTTGCAGAAGTCATCTTTGCTTCTTTGCTGTAGTTTGTAGAGTTCCTGGAGGGTCCAGATGCAGTTCCGTTGGTAGAAGATGAAGTAAAGGATGCAGACAGAGGATTCCTGCTAGTCTTGCAATCTGAATCTGAGGAAACACCCAGATGAGAGACCCTAAATAACCCTGAAAGGGGGATTGGCTAGCTAAACAGGTAAGCATCTATCAGGGGAGGGCTCTGACGTCACCTGCTGCCACTGGCCACTCAGATGCTCCCAGACTTCCCCACTGTAGGAGGCTGGCCTGGCTTATAGTGGATACCTTGTGGTACTTAAACCCTGTGCCAGGTCCAGTTATCCATTATTAGTAGAATAGAGGTGTTTCTAGAAGCTTAGGCTGATAGAGGTAGCTATGGTAAAGCAGCTTAGGCTGAACTAGGAGACATGTAAAGCTCCTACTATAGCACTTATATCATACAGCACAATATCATAAGAAAACACAATACTCAGAGTTACTAAAAATAAAGGTACTTTATTTTTATGACAATATGCCAAAAGTATCTCAGTGAGAACCCTCAATTAGAAGGTAAGTAATATACACAAGTTATATGAACACAAACCAAAAACAGGCAAGTAATAATAAGAAAAGTAATGCAAACAGTGTAGAATTACAATAGGATGCAATAGTTTAACATAGGTCTAGGGGCAACACAAACCATATACTCCAAAATTGGAATGCGAATCACAAATGAACCCCAGACCTATGGGAGCTTGTAGAGGGTCGCTGGGACTGTGAGAAAAAACAGTCAGGGTGTCCAAGATACCCCACCCCAAGACCCTGAAAAGTAGGAGGACAGTACCCCTACTACCCCAATAGGACACAATAGTCGTGATAGGGGATTCTGCAAGAACCACAAACACCAGCAAAGCACTGAGGACGGATTCCTGGACCTGAGGACCTGCAAGGCAACGGGACCAAGTCCAAGAGTTGCGATAGTGTCCAGGGGGGAAAGGAGCCCAGGAAACCCCGGATGAAGGTGCAAGAAGGCTGCGTCCGGATGGAAGAAGCCTAAGATTCTGCAACAACGAAGAGAGCTAGGAGCTTCTCCTTTGGATGGAAGATGTCCCACGGCGTGCTGAAGGTTGCAGAAGTGTTTCCACGCAGAAATACCGCAAACAAGCCTTGCTAGCTTCAAGGGCTGCGGTAGAGGTTTTTGGGTGCTGCTGGGGACCAGGAAGGACCAGGATGTCGCCCCTTGGAGGAGGAGACAGAGGGGGCGCTCAGCAACTCAGAGAGCCCCCACAGAAGCAGGCAGCACCCGCAGAAGTACTGGAGCAGGCACTTAGATGATTGGTGTAACCGGAGTCACAAAAGGAGGGTCCCACGACGTCGTAGTCCAACTCAGAGGGTTGAGCACTGCAGGACTGAGTGCTGGGGACGCAGGCTAGGCTGTGCACGAAGGACTCCTTGGAGGAGTGCACAGAAGCCGGAGCAGCTGCAAATCACGCAGTACACAGGTTTGCAGTCTAGTGTGGGGAGGCAAGAACTTACCTCCACCAAACTTGGACTTAAGGATCACTGGACTGTGAGGGTCACTTGAATAGAGTGTCTGTGTTCCAGGGACCACACTAGTCAGGATGAGAGGGAACCCAGAGGACCAGTGATGCAGTCTTTTGGTGCCTGTGTTAGCAGGGGGAAGATTCCGTCGACCAACAGGAGATTTCTTCTTGGCTTCCAGTGCAGGGTGAAGGCAGACAGCCCCCAGAGCATGAAACCACCAGGAAACAGTCGAGAAAGCTGGCAGGGTAAGGCGCTACAATGTTGCTGGTAGTCGTCTTGCTACTTTGTTGCAGTTTTGCAGGTGCCCTGGAGCAGTCAGTGATGGATCCTTGGCAGAAGTCGAAGAGGGACTCTGGTGAGCTCTTGCATTGGGTATCTGAAAAATACCCCAGAGGAGAGACCCTAAATAGCCAGAAAAGGAGGTTTGACTACCAAGAAAGGAGGACTGGCTCAAGCAACAGGAAGGGAGAAACCTGTATGTGAGGTGGCAGCAGCTGGGGCTGGCTGGAAAACCTCAGAAGGCTGGTATGGCAGTACTGGGGGTCCACTATGGAGCCCCCGGAGTGCATGTAATTGTAAAACCAATATTAGAATCAGTATTGGGGTACAATTTCCAGGTGTTAGACACCTTACATGGCCATATTCTGAGTTACCATATTGGAGCTGGACATAGGTATTGACCTATGTCCAGTGCACGTGTAAAATGGCGTCCCCGCACTCATGAAGTCTGGAAAAATGGTCCTGGATGATGTGGGGGCACCTCTGCTAGTGCAGGGGTGCCCTCACACACTGACACTTTGCCTCCAGCGTTCAGGGTTTGAAGGCCTGACATCTAGGTGACATCTAGGTGACTTATAAGTGACCTGGTGCAGTGAAAATGGCTGTGAAAGGGTGCATGCACCATTTCACGCAGGCTGCAATGGCAGTCCTGCAGAAGTCTTTGCGTGGGCTCCCTATGGGAGGCAAAAGTAATGCTGCAGCCCATAGGGATCCCCTGGAACCCCAACGCCCTGGGTACCTAAGTACCATACTAGGGACTTATAAGGAGTCACCAGTATACCAATTTGGGATGAAATACTGGGTTACCAGTATGTAGTGAAAAATGTGGGAAAAGAGAGAGCATAAGCATTGAGGTCCTGGTTAGCAGGATCCCAGTGACACAGTCAAGCATACTGACAAAACAGTCAAACATATTGACAAACAGGCCACAAAGAATAAGCACTGGGGCCCTTGCTAGCAGGATCCCAGTGACACAGTCAAACACACTGACAAACAGGCCAAAAATCGGGGTAACCATGCTAGAAAGAGGCTACTTTCTCACACTCGGATTGTCCACCTGCTGTCATGACCTGTGGACCAGGCCAGTAGAACCCAAGGACGGATTACAGACCTGGAGGACCTGCAAAGGAAGGGGACAGAGTCCAGCACCCTTGGAGATGCCCAGGTGGTGCAGCTGGCAATGCCCACCCTCTTGAAGATGAATTTCCTGCAAGTCAGTGTAAGAAGAAGTCCAGCTGCGGGGCCCAGGAGCAGCAGAAGATCCCAGAAGTTGCCTACGAGCTGTCCCTCGATGATCACTGGATTGCAGGAGGGTTAGTGACCAGCCAGGTCACCGCAAACACTGGAAAGTGTCTAATTGGACTTGCATAAGAGTTTGCAAAGGTTTGGGGACCAGCAAGGTCCAGGAGACCCTACCCAGGAGGGGAAGTCAGGACAGGGCCTCAACTCACAGGAAGGCCAACAGAAGTCACCCCATGGGTGACCCACAGGCAAAGGGTACAGGGGGTCACAAGGAGGACTTACCAGCACAACAAAACAGAAGTCCCATGTCACAGGAGCTGCAGGACAAGGGCTGATTTTCATGTTGCAGAGTGGTGGAGGCCGGGGCTTCTTGGAGCCTGAGGATCTCCCGGAGAAAGAGTCAACAGCTTGGAAGTGGAACAGACGGGATGCACAGGGGTGCCAGTCCAGTGGCAGGAGGAAGGGCCCACAGTCCTACAAGTTGGATAAAAGACAAGCAGGACACAGAGGAGGCCACAGGCTTACCACCTGTGTTGCAGATGTCTGTGGACAGCAGACCCCACCAACTAGTCGATGTTGTCTTGAGGTGCCTGGGAAGCAGGGGAGTGACTCCTTCACTCCAAGGGAGAATCCTTCGTACTTCCTAGTGCAAACAGAGTCCATGTGACCCTGGAGGATGCACAGCCTTGGATGTTGCAGAATTCTGGCAGGGTCCGGAGAAATAATGTTGTACATGATCATGAGGGGGTGTTCCCTCATTTCCTTGGTGGTGTGGTCCAACGCAAAGAAGGAAACACTGCAGGGGCTAATTAGAAAGATGATATTTTTAGGCTTTTGAATAACTCGGAATTTTAGAATAGCAACAAGCAGTAAAGCTATTTAATAGTGTGAGAGTAAATTCATGTGTAAATAACTCAAAGAAGTCTAAGTTACCTTTGTGAACAGCCCCTGGGGATGTTAGGCTCTTAGTAGTGAGGAAGGGGGCGTGTTGTGCTAGGAAATTCCTGAAGCTACCCTGCACAATCATATAATATAATAATATATAATTATATATATATATATATATAATGTTACAAGTTTTTTCCCAGGATGTGGGGGTCATTTTGTTTTTTTCTGTTCCTCACCGTCAGGTTTTTCCTGGCAGTGACGGACAGAGAAATAAAGTGTATCACAACATCCACACTAAATAGGGCGGGAGGTGGAATGCCCTTTTACCAACGGTCCATGCTCTGTCAGAGGAGCTTTTTCATCAGTGGAGCCAACAGGGGCTTTATCAAAGACAACTTTACTGTCCACCTGTCTCACTGAGGCTGGCACACTGAGGGGATGACAGACAGGCCACTCCCTCACCCTTGCAACACAGTTCCTTGTCCCTCAAACTACACCAGGCCCTCTGTGTATATTGGAGCAAGTGTGCTGCTGTAGACTGACTTAGCTTCCTGTACTCATTACCAACAAACATTTCACATCTTATTGAGTAGCAGAGAAAGCAGCTACCTTCAGAAATGTGCAATAATGTATCTTGTAATTAATAAGAAAGACACTCACCATTAGTAGCACCTCAAAGCTAAATATGACTAGTGGCTGCTATTGTGCTACTCGAGGGTTCTGAAAAAGTTCTTGGTTTATAGTCAGTGGAAGTAAACTAGGGCTCTGCAGCTTTGAATGAACAAGAAATTCACCCCTTCTTTACTCACTAAGACCCTCATTATGACATTGGTGGTAAATACTGCTTACCACCGAGCTGACGCTCACCAACTTAGTGCCGTGCTGGCGAATATTCGTTCACCATATTATGACACACGCACATCAATCCGACAGAATACAGCCACATACACAAATCCGCCACAACAAAGGTCAGTGGAGAAGTGGCGGTCCCAAAATCCACACCGTTACTCCAACAGAACAACGACCATCACATTATGACTCACGAATCACCACGGTGGACATTCTATGGCGGTAAACCATTGGTGGTACATACCGCTGCACCCACAATGGACACCCACAGACAAAACAACACCACATTGGACAATTCAAACAACACACACCTGACACCCATACACACACCACACCCACACCACTATAAAATACATACCCACATTACCCACAACTCTTTACGAATACAAATCATTGCCACCTGACCGACACCAAGATCACTGCAACAACTCTACCTCACACACACCACCACATTACCCAACACACCCTCATCAACACACATCACATAACACCCATGGCACCACAAAGGCACCCTGTTTCACTGAGGAGGAGTTAAGGGTCATGGTGGAGGAAATGGTCAGGATAGAGCCATAGCTCCTTAGAGCACAAGTGCAACAGATATCATTAGCAAGGAAGATGGAGCTATGGCGGAGAATTGTGGACGGGGTCAACGCTATGGGACAGCACCCAAGAACAAGGGACGACATCAGGAAGAGGTATAACGACCTACGGGGGAAGGTACGTTTCATAGCAGCAAGACACTAGCTCGCTATCCAGAGGACTGGAGGTGGACCCCCACCTCCTCCCGCACAACTCACAGCATGGGAGGAGCAGGTACTGGCACTACTGCATCCCAAGGGCCTAGCCAGAGTTGGAGGAGGACTGGACATTGGTAGGTCAACTTTCAGCAATTATCACCCCCATACCTGCATGCCATCACACACTCACACCCTCATTCCCATCACTCCACTCCATCCCACACACTCCACCATCACACCACACTAATCCCAATGCCAAGCCAATGCATGGACACCCCTCCCAGCCCTGCATGGGCACTCATCACCAAAGCATGCACAGCACATGGAAACTAACATAACCACTATACACCAACATACACAAGCAAAAGCTGGCAGGGGAACAACGACCATAGAGGGGAAGCTACAGAAGTACAAATGTCAGACACCTGAAGCATAATACATCATTTACATCCCCACAGGTACCCCAGCTAATGTCACTGGAGAGGAGGTGCCACCACTATCTATCCAGTCCCCCAACAGAAGAGGCCCGAGTGATGACAGTAACTCTGGACTTCTGGATCTCGACAATCTACCTGGCCCATCAGGGACCACTGGACAGTTGGTCACCCAAACCCAGTCACAGACCACCACAGAGCCTCCCCCATCAGGAACCAACACCACAGCACCCACCCAGCGTACCCCCACACCTCTGTCCCCAGGACACGTCAATCATCAGTGTGCCCACCTGTACAGGGACCCCAGGCCACACCTCGTACACAAGACAATCAGAGACCTGGGGTGAGTGGCAGTGGGCACATGGTTCAGGGGACAGAGGCACAGGCCAACAGGAACACTGGGAGGACTGCTGTGTGCCAGGAGGAGGACAGAACCAGGGAACCGACTCTCCAGGAGGCACTCTCTGAGATCCTGGGAGCCTACCAACATTCCCAGGACACGATGGGCCAGATCCTAGACAACATGCAGGAAAACAGGCAGCTGCAGGAGGGACAGTATCAGGGGATCAGGGAGGACTTGCAGGCCACCAACAACACCCTGATCTCAATAGCAAGGGGTGCTGGCAGACATGGCCAACATTATAAGGGAGGAAGTGTCACACCAGCGGGCCCCTACCACTAGCCAGTCATCTGAACAGCCTTCCACTTACGCTGCCACTAGTGGCCAGGAGGCCGCGTCACAGCACCAACAGGCCACCAGCACCCCTCCCCCTGAAGAAGGTGAACCACCCTGCAAACGTTCCCTGCAAACCAAACAGAAGCCGGAGACACTTGCCAGGACCACTGCCAGGAAATGAGACTCTCCTGATTGTCCCCCTTGTGTCCCACTCAGTCACCTTGTCCACCTTGAACTGCCATTGCTCTCCTTCCCATGTACCCATGGACAATGCACCTGTGCTACAAACAGACTTGAACAATACCCTGGACGTTCCTCTCTCATCATACCATCATATTGCACTTTCCCCTCAATATTTTAGCACTACAATAAAAACCCTTGTACTACTACTAGTAATTAATGTATTGCAAATTTGTATTGATTGAAACAGCTACAACCATTGCAATTGAACTGTACATAGAATGAACATAGAATGAATGACCTGTAGCTGGCTGTTGTGATCACACCAGGAAAATGTGTCATATCACCAACATCTGCAAAATAAATATCCAGAGGTAACTGTAAGTAGTGCGAAAAAGTGGGTAATGCCAGCATGGCAATGCCACATAGAATACAATAGTCATAGAAATGTAAAGTTGCACTGTCTCATCTGTGTGTCATTGGAAGTACTGACGTATCACAGATGTTCTGTTGTCCACATCCTCATCCTCTGCCTCCTCATCCTCACTGTCCTCAGGGTCTACTGCTACCACAGGGGCATCTCCAGTCTCCTCCTCCGGCAGAAAAGGTACATGCCGTCTGAGTGCCAAGTTGTGCAACATGCAGCATGCCACTACTTTCTGGCAGACCTTCTTGGGGGAGTACCACAGGGATACACCTGTCAGATGGAGGCACCTGAACCTGGCCTTCAGGAGGCCAAAGGTCCTTTCAATGATCCTTCTGGTTCATCCATGTGCCTCATTATAGCGTTCTTCTGCCCTTGTCCTGGAATTCCTCACAGGGGTAAGCAGCCATGATAGGTTTGGGTAACCAGAGTCACCTGCAAATATTGAGGGACAACATTTAGCCACACACTATCCTATATTTCCAACACCATAGGCATAGACCAACATATAATGGGTGGGAACCAGGGCTCACCTATTAGCCACATCCTGTGCCTCTGTAGTTGGGACATCACATTTGGGATGCTGCTATTCCTCAGGACTAAGGCATCATGCACCGACCCTGGATACTTAGCATTGACGTGAGAGATATACTGGTCCGACAAGCTCACCATCTGCACATTCATGGAGTGGAAACTTACGATTCCTGAACACCTGCAGTGGATGTAGTGAAAAATGTTGGATGCCAACACAGATATTCAGAAAGTGGGACTGTGATGGAAAGTCTGAATGTCTCGTCACCTACACAAAGCCAACTTTGGTCTGATGTTCTCTGCTTGCATGGACCAGCTGATGATCGTGTGATGGATGAATCTGGGAATGTTTGCCCAGGATCACACTGGTCTGGCGTGGATCTCCATTCCTGCCACTGCTCAGCCCTACCATCCAAGAATAAAGATAGTGTTAGGACTGTATGGGCAGAGAGCAGACATGATATCTCTTTGTGGAGGTCCTGACAGCCACAGGGCCTCTTCCCGGAGGATGGACCATCACGTAGGTTGAGCTGTATTCTCTGCTACCAGACACCCTGACATTCAGTGACCCTTATGGTCATGTGTATACAAGCACAGCTTCATCAGGCATGAGGAGCCGAGGATGGGGGGGTCACAGAGACCGAGACCCATACATGTCAGCAAACCCGATTCAGGTGGGAGATTTCAATATTTGAAGCCACCAAGGGGTATATTTTTTTTGTCTCCCGCCTAAAATTGCCTTTGATCCAATGTGCGTCAATGAGGAAAATGCATTCTTTCAACATCTGCCACTTTCCACCTGTACAATGTTGGCATGTATGCAGACCTGGTGATTCATGTGATTGGAGCATTCACAGTAAACCCATGTGACCCCTGTCACGTATGCGTAACTGGGACAGAGGGTTCACCTGGTGATGGCTCCAGACCGTCAGAAATGTGTTTTGCCTGTCTCTCTGGGATCCTGCTAGCCAGGACCCCATTGCTCATAGTTTGTGGCCAATGTGTATGCCTGTGTAGTGCCTAACTGTGTCACTGAGGCTCTGCTAATCAGAACCTCAGTGCTTATGCTCTCTCTGCCATATAAGTCCCTAGCATATGGTACCTAGGTACCCAGGGCATTGGGGTTCCAGGAGATACATATGGGCTGCAGCATTTCTTTTGCCACCCATAGGGAGCTCAGACAAACCCTTGCACAGGCCTGCCATTGCAGCCTGCGTGAAATAATGCACACGTTATTTCACTGCCATTTTCACTGCACTTAAGTAACTTATAAGTTACCTATATGTCTAACCTTCACTTGCTGAAGGTTAGATGCAAAGTTACTAAGTGTGAGGGCAGCCTTTCACTAGCAAAGTTGCCCCCACATAGTTCAGGGCCATTTTTCCCGGACTTTGTGAGTGCGGGGACACCATTACATAAGTGCACTATATATAGGTCAATACCTATGTGTAGCTTCACAATGGTAACTCCGAATATGGGCATGTGACCTGTCTAAGATCATGGAATTGTCCCCTCATTCCAAATTTGGTATTGGGGAGCCGATTCCATGAATCCTGGGGGCTCCACCAGGGACCAGACCCCCAGTATTGCCAAACCAGCTCTCTGAGGCTTGCACTGCAGCTACAGCTGCTGCCACCTCACAGGCAGGGTTCTACAGTCCTGGGGTCTGGGCAGCCCATAGGTGTGTATGGTAATAGGTGTTACAGGCTGGGGAGGGGTAGCCTCCCCAGCCTCTGGAAATGCTTTGAAGGTCAAAGACGGTGCCCTCCTTGCATAAACCAGTCTAAACCAGTTCAGGGACCCCTTCTCCCCTGCTCTGGTGGGAAACTGGCCAAAGGAAAGGGGAGTGACCACTCCCCTGTCCATCATCACCCCAGGGGTGGTGCCCAGAGGTCCTCCAGTGTGTCCCAGACTTCAGCCATCTTGCGTTGCAAGGTGTGGGGGCACTCTGGAGGGTTCTGAGCGCCCAGTGCCAGCAGGTGACGTCAGAGACCCCTCCTGATAGGTCCATACCTGATAAGGTAGCCAATCCCCCTCTCAGGGTTATTTAGGGTCTCTCCTGTGGGTTCTCTTCAGATTCTGTTTGCAAGTTTCCTTCAGGAATCCTCTGCAACAACTTCTGACTCTTCTGACCTCGGATCAACAGCAGCCTGCTCCAAGAAATGCCGTAACTGCAACAAAGTGTCTACAAGAGACACTTTTCTTCAGCAACCTCAGCTCCAAGTCAGCAACTGCAACAGTTTCCATGGTGTGCATGCCCTGGGGACTCCCTGTCTTCATCCTGCACCAGAAGGACCAAAGAAATCTCCAGTGGAGTGACGAAGTCACTGCCCTGCTCCAAGCAGGCACCTTCCAAGACGATGACCGGTACCCTGGGACTCCTCTCACAGTGACAAGCGTGCTCCTAAGGACACAGAGGGTGGACATCTTTGACATAGACTGTCCTGAGGACCTGATGACGCATTTTGAAGGAGGTAAGACCTTGCCGTCTTCTTCGCCTCTTGAGGCTTCTGTGCACTCTTTGCAAAATTCCTTCGTGCACAGCCTGGCCTAGGTCCCTAGCACTCCATCCTGTGATGCACAACTTGCTGAGTTGATCTCCGGCGGCGTGGGACCTTCTTTTGTTGTGCTGCATCAACTGTGTTTTGCACCTCATTTGAACCCGGATACTGCGACTCCTGGAGGTGCTGGCTGGTATCCTGAGGGCTCCCTAAAGTGCTGAGAGCCCTCTCTTCCTCCTCACACAGGGTTGAGGCCCCCAGGTCCCTCCTGGGTCCATCCAGCACCATTTTGACACAAAACGCACTTTTGTCGTAGCCAAGGCTTGTTGGCGCCTTCCAACACGAAATCTCGTCTGCTGTGATCTTCACGCCATGGGACATCTTTTGCATCATGCTGGAACCCGCTGGAATCTTCCTAGGGTGCATTTCTGCAGTCTTCGAAGAACCGGGGACTCTTCCTTTGCACCCTCTTCTGGGTTGGCAGGGGCTCCTGTCCTTCCTGGAACTTCTTTCGACTTCTGGACTTGGTCCTCTTCATTTGCTGGTCTTCAGGTCCAATAATCCAGCAGTTGTTCTTTACAGACTTGGTTGGCTGCTGCAAAATCACAAAAACGAGGTGTAGTGTGTCCTAAGGAAACGTGCAGTACTTTACTACTGCTTTTCTGGGCTCTGGGGGGTGGTAATTTACTTACATTTACTATATTCTTACTCTCCCAGCAATTCTGCACACACTACACTTGTCTAGGGGGGAATTTGTGATTCACATTCCACTTTCTTAGTATATGGTTTGTGTTGCCCCTAGACCCATTTTCTCCCATTGCATTCTATAGCATTTCCTATTGTTTGCATTGTTCTATGACTATTTACTTGCCTAATTGTGGTGTCTAGTGTATGTATTGTGTATACTGAGTATTGTTTCTACTTGTGTATAAGTACTGTGTAACTATAAGCGGTATTGCATGAGCTTTGCATGTCTCCTAGTTCAGCCTAAGCTGCTCTGCTATAGCTACCTCTATCAGCCTAAGCTGATAGAACACTACTAATCTACTAATAAGGGATAACTGGACCTGGTGTGAGGTGTAAGTACCCAAGGTGCCCACAACAAACCAGGCCAGCCTCCTACACCTAGAGTCACACATTTTGGCCACCAGGGAGATAAGCATTGACTCCCAGTTATCTGGTTCTCATTTTGAAATTCAGCCACAAGATGGTTATATCTCTTTCTCGCCCCCTCTCGCTCTCTCACTCTCTCTGTCACTCTCTCTCGCTGTCTTTCTCTCCCTCTCTCTGTCTCTTGCTCTCTCTCTTTCTCTCTCTCTCTTTCTGTCTCGCTCTCTCTCCTCTCTCTGTTGCTCTCCATCTCTTTCTCTCCTCTCACTTTCTCTCTCTCACTGTTGCTCTCAAACTCTGTCACTCTCTCTTGCTGTCTCTCTCTCCCTCTCCATGTCTCTTGCTCTCTCTCTGCCTGTCTCTCTCTATCTCTATTTCTCTCGTTTTCTCTCTCGCTCTCTCTCCTCTCGCTCTCTCTCTCTCTATCTCTCTTTTTCTCCTCTCTCTCACTCTCTCTCCCTGTCGCTATCTCTCTCTACTCTCTCTCTGTCTCTATCTGTCTTTCTCTGTCTCTCTCTCTCTGTCTCTTTCTCCCTCTCTCTCCCGTTTACATTAAAGTCACTGTTTCATTCTTTGCTCACCACGAGAAAAACCGGCACAAAGACAGCAGACCCGAGCCAGGGCCCCTGGACCCAACTACCAAGCCAAGGATGATGAGTGAGAGGAAGGCGGTCTGTGGTGGTCTGTGCACTGTTCACTATTTACATCGAGTGAGAGGAAGGCGGTCTGTGGTGGTCTGTGCACTGTTCACTATTTACATCGAGTGACAGGAAGGCGGTCTGTGGTGGTCTGTGCACTGTTCACTATTTACATCGAGTGACAGGAAGGCGGTCTGTGGTGGTCTGTGCATGTTTACATTGAGTGAGAGGAAGGCGGTCTGTGGTGGTCTGTGCACTGTTCACTATTTACATCGAGTGACAGGAAGGCGGTCTGTGCACTGTTCACTGTTTACATTGAGTCACAGGAAGGCGGTCTGTTGTGGTCTGTGCACTGTTCACTGTTGACATTGAGTGAGAGGAAGGTGGTCTGTGGTGGTCTGTGCACTGTTCACTGTTGACATTGAGTGAGAGGAAGGCGGTCTGTTGTGGTCTGTGCACTGTTCGCAGTTTACGTTGAGTGAGAGGAAGGCGGTCTGTGGTGGTCTGTGCACTGTTCACTGGTCTGTGCACTGTTCACTGTTTACATTGAGTGAGAGGAAGGCGGTCTGTGGTGGTCTAAAGACTTCAGCTTCGGGGGTGACTGAGTCACAGATCACGAGGGGAGGCATCACTCAGGCCTCTCCTGGTGCCAGCCTCATGGTCTGATGTTCTCTCCCTCCACACTGTGGCCACAGCCAGGGATGTGCAGATGGCACTGGGTGGAATGTGCTGTGACCACTGCCAGGGATGTGCAGATGGCACTGGGTGGAATGTGCTGTGACCACTGCCAGGGATGTGCAGATGGCACTGGGTAGAATGTGCTGTGGCCACAGCCAGACATGTGCAGATGGCACTGGGTGGAATATGTCTTGACCACAGCCAGAGATCTGCAGATGGCCCTAGGTGGAATGTGCTGAGGCTGCAGGAGGTTCCTGTGTGATTGTCATCAGGGGGTTTGTGGTGTTTAATAGAGGTAAAGACTTCACCTTTGGGGGTGACTGACAGATCACAAGGGTGGGAGCTACCACTCAACCCTCTCCTGGTGCCAGCCTCAGCGTTCGATGTTCTTTTCCTCCACACTGAGGATGCAGGAGGTTCCTGTGTGATTGTCATCAGGAGGTCTGTGGTGTTTATTTCCTCGTGTTCTGATTGAATATCTTTGCAGAAGCCATATCCGGATGTTTCTATCTCACTGGAGGATCGTGTTCTCTGAATGTGGGCTCCTGGGACCAGACCACAGCAGCGTGAGCCTTTCACCACAGAGGGGCGAGAGAGGGAGGGAGAGGAGGGTGGAGGGAGGGTGGAGTGAGGGAGGGAGCTTGAGAAGGTGCAAGGGTTTGAGTCATTCACAGAGGTGTTATTGAATATGTTTACTGTATTAAAATGAGACACTGGTTTGGTGCTATAAAAGATTGGTCTATGAATGCGGTTCTTCGTAAGCAAATTAAGTAGAATTAATGCTTGCTACATCCTTCAAACTGTTATGAAAGCTTCTACAAATTTAAACTGGATATTCTAAATATCCACTGATTTAACGACTGCTACTTTACAGACAAGGTGATTTTCAAGACAAGCATTGGCAAAGTCAATAGGTCTGAGTTAAATGGAACAGTGCAATGAGACACAACAAAGCACAAATGAATTTTCCATAAAATAGCTCATTAAAGCCATAATTATTTCCTCTGCCAGTTCCTAGTGTTGGTGGAGGTGCTATCCCTATTTGTGGTGGCATTTGTATTGGTAGTAAAGTGATACTGGCATGGCTATGGTGCTGGGAATGTTACTATGGTTTTGGCAGTGGTGGGATTGGCAGTGTGTGGTATAGGTCATGTGTTATATTGGTGGTGGTATTAGGGAAAGTGCTGAGGGTATAGTATTGGTGGTGGTATAAGAACTGTGGTGGTGGTGATGACAGTGTTGTTGGTGTGGTGTTGGTATAGTGATGGTGGTGTTTGTGCCAGTGGTGTTGGTGGAAGCGTAGAAGTGGTGGTATTGGTCCTATAGGTGCTGGCCTCATTAGTGTTACTGATGGTGCCATTAAACTGTAGCTGATGTCATTGGTGGTGGTGATGATAGTGTTGTTGGTGTGGTGTTGGTATGGTGATGGTTGTGTTTGTGCTAATGGTGTTGGTGGACGCGTAGAAGTGGTGGTATTGGTGCTGGCCTCATTAGTGTTACTGATGGTGCCATTAAACTGTAGCTGATGTGATTGGTGATGGTGATGATAGTGATGTTGGTGTGGTATTAGTATTATGATGGTGGTGTTTGTGGCGGTGGTGTTATTGGTAGTGTAGTATTGGTTGAAGTGGTGGTATTGGTGTTATAGGCACTTGCCTCATTGGTGTTACTGATGGTGGCACTGGTGTAGCTGATGTCACTGGTGGTGATTGTGGTGGTGATAGTGTTGTTGGTGCCGTATTGGTATTGGTATTGTGGTGGTGGTGTTTGTGGCAGTGGTGTCGTTAGTAGTGTAGTATTGGTTGAAGTGGTGGTATTTGTGTTATAGGTGCTGGTCTCATTGATGCTAGTCGTGGTGGTATTGGTGTAGGTGATAATGGTGGTGGTGATATTGGTGTAGGTGATGTTATTGGTGGTAATGTGGTATTGGTGGTACGGTGATGTTAATGTTATCATAGCTTTTGCAGTGGTGGTGTTGTTGCTGTGTGGTGTTAGTCATATGTTGTATTAGTGGTGGTATTCGGGATGGTGTTGATGGTGTAGTACTGGTGGTAGTATAGTGGTAGTGTTGTTTGTGGCAGTGATGTTGTTGGTAAGGTTGGTATTGATGGAGGAAGTATTGTTGGGATGGTATTCGTGGAGGACGTGATTGGTATTAGTGATGTTTTATAAAGCTCTTATATGACGCACTGGGGTATCAAGGCTTTGAAAACCGATCAGAAACAAACTTGTTGCTGGTATTTGGATAGCCAGGCCCTCAGCCTTCTCCTGAAGCTCTGATGGTCTAACTCTCCTCTAAGGGCATCGGAGAGCACATTCCACCTCTGAGCAGCAAATACTGAAAAGGCTCAGCTCCACCTGTCCTACGAAGAACTTTGGGGACTATCAGGGTCATCTTGGAGGGGGATCTCAGTGTTCATGTGGGAGGATCACAGTGTGATATTGTCATTTAAAGATTTTTTTTATTTTTACAATCGATTGCCGGTCAGACTGCAGCAATGAACACCGGTGAAAATACAAGCACATGAAAATCCTGTTTGTCATTGCATTTATACCAATGTGAACACGATGCCTCAAAAAGACTACATGCCAATAAAACATATATAAATAAATAATTATTTCATGGCAGAACATCACAAATACATCACAATGTGAAACTGGCATTTTTTTATCCATACTTGGCATTAGCTCATCAATGTAATGCAAATAACACATTTTAAAAAACACCAAAACAATTTTTACAAACAGTAAAAAAAAATATTGACTACTGTATATTGATAAGCAAATTCTGATAAGCTTACTGAAACAAAACCTTGGAGTGATTTATGTAAATCGTGAGTATACTGTAGTATATATGTATATATATCACCCAGTGTCGGTCGCCCCTGGGTAGTTATAGTTAGCATTAGGGGTTGGCGAAATATTTCCTTCCGCTGGTGGAATTGGCAGAACTTTGGCGACTCCGCATTACTCTTGTAACATCGAGTTTTGGTCAAATTCCGCCAATCACTGTGTGTGGAACTTTTTTCTGGTGCCTGTGCCAAAACAGAAAGTTGGTGAGTGTGAGAGAGATTTGGTATCCATTAGCGCAATTTTCAGTTGCTAGAAGGACATCCAGCAAGGTTTTTCCAATGCGGACACTCTGGGTGGCTGCGACCGTTCACGGGCAGAAGTCTGCTGCTCGAGCAGAAAATCAACTTGAGCGGCAGCAAAATTGACTTAAGTAGCTGCACCCTCTGGCGTGCTGCCTAGTGCTGCTTGCACTGACTTTCCGGTGCGGAGCGCAATTCCAGCGCTAAATCACAGCAAGAGCAGACCCGAGAGCGCTCCTGCTGAGACTGAAATCTGATTGGCTGTTACCATATCAACAATGATGTAGCAGCAGCCATCTTAGGACTCGGAACTCAGAAAGACATACGGCTGAGCCTGACCCCCTGGGCCTGGTGGTGGGGTCACAGAAGGGCCATGCCTGGGGGCAAAAACATTTTCTTTTTAATTTTATTGCAAATTTGTGGAGGGTCCACAGCAAACTATTTTAAAAAGAAGGTGCAGGCTCCCACCCATTTCCTCAAACAAATTGAAGTCTCTTATAATTCCACTACACCACATTCAGAGGTTTTGAGAGTCTATTCTAGCAACAGGAGTTAAAACAGTCTATTCAGTGTGTTCTGGGACAGCCAGAGTCTCCTTGAATAGGCAGATCACGCTCTGGAAGACTGAGAAAGTTCCAGTCTTCAGTGCAAAGCTCACAATTCTTTACTATAGCAGGAAAACAGCAATGATCACATGGTTTATTGCAGCGTCTCCTTCTGCTCAGCTTGTATCAGAGTGTCTGCCTCCGACCCTGTCTTGGGCAGCGTATGTCACTTGGAGACAGTCCTACCTGTGTCCAGTCCTCCTCCTTCTGCTCTGCTTGTACCAGAGTGTCTGCCTCTGCGCCTGTGACGGGGAGAAGGTGTCACTCAGAGACAGTCCTACCTGTCTCCAGTCCTCCTCCTTCTGCTCTGCTTGTACCAGAGTTTCTGCCACCGAGCCTGGTTTGGGAAGCAGCTGTCACTTGGAGACGGTCCTACCTGTGTCCAGTCCTCCTCCTTCTGCTCTGCTTGTACCAGAGTGTCTGCCTCCGAGCCTGTCTTGGGCAGCGTATGTCACTTGGAGACTGTCGTACAAGTGTCCAGTCCTCCTCCTTCTGCTCTGCTTGTACCAGAGTGCCTGCCTCTGCGCCTGTGACGGGGAGCAGGTGTCACTCAGAGACAGTCCTACCTGTCTCCAGTCCTCCTCCTTCTGCTCTGCTTGTACCAGAGTTTCTGCCACCGAGCCTGGTTTGGGAAGCAGCTGTCACTTGGAGACGGTCCTACCAGTGTCCAGTCCTCCTCCTTCTGCTCTGCTTGTACCAGAGTGTCTGCCTCCGAGCCTGTTTTGGGCAGCGTATGTCACTTGGAGACTGTCGTATAAGTGTCCAGTCCTCCTCCTTCTGCTCTGCTTGTACCAGAGTGCCTGCCTCTGCGTCTGTGATGGGGAGCAGGTGTCACTTGGAGACGGTTCTTAAGGTGTCCAGCCCACCTCCTTCTGCTCCGCTTGTACTAGAGTGTCTGCCCCCGAGCCTGCGTACAGATCCTTCCTGTGTTTATGTATGTATATCTGCATGTATGTATGTAGTATTTCTATAGCACAAACCCAGTCAGTCCCCTCTGAGAGGGGCCCACCTCCCTGGAGACACACCTCAGCACTGAACATGGAAAAGTAGTTAACTAATGTATGTATATACGTATGTATGTACGTACGTATGTATGTGCGTACATATATATGTACATATATATGTATGTATTTATGTGTGTGTGTGTAGTATTTCTATAGCACAAACCCAGTCCGCCTTGAAAGAGGCCCACATCCCTGGAGATGCACCTCTGCACTGAACATGGAGAGATTTGTGATTTGTGTATGTATTAACCTGTGTATGTATGTATGTATTTATGTATGCATTTATATATGTATGCATGTGTGTATATATACATATATTTATAAATATATGAATATGCATGTATATATGTATGTATATATTTATGTATGTAGTATTTATGTATTTAGTATTTCTATAGCACAAACCTAGCCCGAAGGCATCTGAGAGCTGTTCCGGGTTAAAGGCTAGCATAAAGTTGACGTGTGACAGGAAAGGTAGCTGGTGTGTGGGTGGTTAATGCATTGTGATCTAGAGTTCTTCAAAGAGTTGCAGCTTCACTTCTTTCCTAAACGGGAGCAGAGTCGGGACGGTCCTGATGGACACAGGGATTATTGCAGACCCTGGATTCAGAGATGGAAAAGGCCTGTTGCCTTGTTTTTACACTTGGCATGGGCAAAGTGAGGAACTCCCCAGGGGCCTCACCTTCCAACGTTTAGCATACAATTCTATATTATTTGGAATCATGGGGTTTGAGTTGCCAGAAAATGTGTAATAAAATACAAAGTTCCGAACAGGGCCCCTGCGGTGTGTCTTGTCCAGAGTCACCAAAATCCCTAAGATGAGACTTCTTATTCTGTAAAACAATGGTGCCCCGGCTATGGTTCTGCAGAGACCTGGTGTACTTGAGACCAGATAAGTGGTGGTGCTGGCCACGGTGGCTTCGTAAAAGATGCCGCTGGTTTTTGAAGATGGTGTGGTCTGGCAAGGTGCGTTCAGGAGTCCCATTAGGGTGGAGGTGATGTGGCCCTGGATGAGACGTGCTGTACAGTGTAGGATGCCCCTGAGGGGTGCCTGAGTGGAGTCTGGGAGACCATGGAGCAGGGCCTTCCTACCATCCAGATGCGAGAGTCGAAGGGCTTGAACCGCATCTCTGAAGTCCCTTTAGATGTTTCACGGGGCGTATACAAAGCGTGACCACTCCCAAGGCCCACAGTGTTATCAGTTTTCAGGCAAGTGACACTTACGCGGTCGCAGAATGTAATCCAGAGCCACCCCCACCGGGAGCAGAAAACACAAGTGTGTACAATGGCTGTCACAGACGGCAAGTGAGGATGGGGATCAAGGGTGTGGACCCGGAAGAAGAAGAGGCCTGGTTACAGAAGAGGGGGCCTGATTACATGAGTGGGGTGCTTGGTTATATAAGATGGGGGCCTGGTTACAGAAGAGGGCTCTGATTACATGAGTGGGGTGCCTGGTTACATAAGATGGGATCCTGGTTACAGAAGAGGGGGCCTGGTTACACAAGATGGGGGTCTAATCACAGAAGGGGAGATCTGGTTACATAAGGTGGGAGCCTGGTTACAGAAAAGGAGGCCTGGTTACATAAGATGGGAGCCTGGTTACAGAAAAGGAGGCCTGGTAACACATGATGGAGGCCTGGTTACATAAGATGGGGGCCTGGTTACAGAAGAAGAGGCCTGGTTACAGAAGATGAGGTCCTGGTTGCATAAGATGGGGGCCTGGTTACAGAAGAGGAGGCCTGGTTACATAAAATTGGGGCCTGGTTAAAGAAGAGGAGGCCTGGTTACATAAGATGGGAGCCTGGTTACAGAAGAGGAGGCCTGGTTACAGAAGAGGGGGCCTGATTACATGAGTGGGGTGCTTGGTTATATAAGATGGGGGCCTGGTTACAGAAGAAGATGTCTGGTTACGCAAGACAGAGGCCTGGTTACATAAGATGGGATCCTGGTTACAGAAGAGGGGGCCTGGTTACACAAGATGGGGGTCTAATTACAGAAGGGGAGATCTGGTTACATGAGGTGGGAGCCTGGTTACAGAAAAGGAGGCCTGGTTACATAAGATGGGAGCCTGGTTACAGAAAAGGAGGCCTGGTAACACATGATGGAGGCCTGGTTACATAAGATGGGGGCCTGGTTACAGAAGAGGAGGCCTGGTTACATAAAATTGGGGCCTGGTTAAAGAAGAGGAGGCCTGGTTACATAAGATGGGAGCCTGGTTACAGAAGAGGAGGCCTGGTTACAGAAGAGGGGGCCTGATTACATGAGTGGGGTGCTTGGTTATATCAGATGGGGGCCTGGTTACAGAAGAAGATGTCTGGTTACGCAAGACAGAGGCCTGGTTACATAAGATGGGATCCTGGTTACAGAAGAGGGGGCCTGGTTACACAAGATGGGGGTCTAATTACAGAAGGGGAGATCTGGTTACATAAGGTGGGAGCCTGGTTACAGAAAAGGAGGCCTGGTTACATAAGATGGGAGCCTGGTTACAGAAAAGGAGGCCTGGTAACACATGATGGAGGCCTGGTTACATAAGATGGGGGCCTGGTTACAGAAGAAGAGGCCTGGTTACAGAAGAAGAGGTTCTGGTTGCATAAGATGGGGGCCTGGTTACAGAAGAGGAGGCCTGGTTACATAAAATTGGGGCCTGGTTAAAGAAGAGGAGGCCTGGTTACATAAGATGGGAGCCTGGTTACAGAAGAGGAGGCCTGGTTACAGAAGAGGGGGCCTGATTACATGAGTAGGGTGCTTGGTTATATAAGATGGGGGCCTGGTTACAGAAGAAGATGTCTGGTTACGCAAGACAGAGGCCTGGTTACATAAGATGGGATCCTGGTTACAGAAGAGGGGGCCTGGTTACACAAGATGGGGGTCTAATTACAGAAGGGGAGATCTGGTTACATAAGGTGGGAGCCTGGTTACATAAGATGGGAGCCTGGTTTCATAAGATGGGAGCCTGGGTACAGAAGAAAAAGCCTGGTTACATAAGATGGGGGCCTGGTTATAGAAGAGGAGGCCTGGTTACAGAAGAAGAGGCCTGGTTGCATAAGATGGGGGCCTGGTTACAGAAGAGGAGGCCTGGTTACAGAAGATGGGGGCCTGGTTACAGAAGATGGGGGCCTGGTTACAGAAGATGGGAGCCTGGTTACAGGAGAAGAGGCCTGGTTACAGAATAGGAAGATGGTTACAGAAGATGACGCCTTGTTACACAAGATGAGGTCCTGGTTACATAAGATGGGAGCCTGGTTTCATAAGATTGGAGCCTGGGTACAGAAGAAAAAGCCTGGTTACATAAGATGGGAGCCTGGTTACAGAAGAGGAGGCCTGGTTACAGAAGAGGAGGCCTGGTTGCATAAGATGGGGGCCTGGTTACAGAAGAGGAGGCCAGGTTACATAAGTTGGGAGCCTGGTTACATAAGATGGGAGCCTGGTTTCATAAGATGGGAGCCTGGGTACAGAAGAAAAAGCCTGGTTACATAAGATGGGAGCCTGGTTACAGAAGAGGAGGCCTGGTTACAGAAGCGGAGGCCTGGTTGCATAAGATGGGGGCCTGGTTACAGAAGAGGAGGCCAGGTTACATAAGTTGGGAGCCTGGTTACATAAGATGGGGGCCTGGTTACATAAGATGGGGTCCTGGTTACAGAAAAGGAGGCCTGGCTACAGAAGATGAGGCCTGGTTACACAAGATGAGGTCCTGGTTACATAAGATGGGAGCCTGGTTTCATAAGATGGGAGCCTGGGTATAGAAGAAAAAGCCTGGTTACATAAGATGGGAGCCTGGTTACAGAAGAAGAGGCCTGGTTACAGAATAGGAAGCCTGGTTACAGAAGAGGAGGCCTGGTTGCTGCTAACGCCTTCAGTTAGCACAGCACAGTTTACTTTTAAGAAACAAAAAGGTCCTACCTCCTTCTTGAAAGTCTTAAGCCCCCCAAAAGGATCTCCCTGAATGTTGGTGGACTGAGGCCTCCTAGGAGGCTGGGAGTAAACGGTACCTCGGTGCAGAGGCTGCAATGCTGGGGTCCAGCTGGGACCCTGCAAGGAAGCAGTGAAATCAGAACATCACACACATGCGCACATTTAACATCAGAATGATTGCAGGTATTTTTTACTCTTTTCACGTACCAGTGTTTTCAAAGCTGCTCCTGTTGCAGAGGGCTCCTTCCCTCCTGTTTGTCTCAACAAAAGAAGTCCTGTGAAGGGTTTCACTCCTACCATGTGACTAACCACAGCCCCAACGAGGTTAATTCCATGGCCAGAGACGAGCTCAAGAGGCATGTAAGCCCCTCCTTAGAGAGGTAAGTACCTGTGTGGGGCTCCTTGTTGTGAGCCAGGGGGGTGAAACCATCAGCTCCACTCCAAGACCAGCCTCTGGGTTTCCTGGTGCCGGCTAGTGAGGAGGTTTGTTCTATAACTGGAAGAGATCACTGCGGAAGGATACTGCTGTGATGTGGAGTGAGTACTGATCACTGCAAAAGGATACTACTATGACATAGTACTGATCATTGTGGAAGGATACTACTGTGAGGTAAAGTGAGTACTGATCACTGCGGAAGGATACTGTGGAAGATTACTACCACGACATAGAGTGAGTACAGATAACTGTGGAAGGATACTGCAATAACATATCACTGATTACTAATGAAGGATACTACTGTGACGTTGAGTGAATACTGATCACTGCGGAATTATACTGCCATGACGTATCACTGGTCACTGCTGAAGGATACTACTGTGACGTAGTACTGATCACTGCGGAAGGATACTACTGTGACGATCAGTGAGTACTGATCACTGCTGAAGCATACTACTGTGATGTAGTACTGATCACTGTGGAAGGATACTGCCGTGACATAGAGTGAGTACTGATCACTGCGGAAGGATACCACTGTGACATAGTACTGATTATTGTGGAAGGATACTACTGTGATGTAGTACTGATCACTGTGGAAGGATACTACTGTGACGTAGTACTGATTACTGTGGAAGGATACTACTGTGACGTAGTACTGATCACTGTGGAAGGATACTGCCGTGACATAGTGTGAGTACTGATCACTGCTGAAGGATACCACTGTGACATAGTACTGATTATTGTGGAAGGATACTACTGTGATGTAGTACTGATCACTGCGGAAGGATACTACTGTGACGTTCAATGAGTACTGATCACTGCTGAAGCATACTACTGTGACGTGGTACTGATCACTGTGGAAGGATACTGCCGTGACATAGAGTGAGTACTGATCACTGCGGAAGGATACTACTGTGATGTAGTACTGATCACTGCGGAAGGATACTACTGTGACGTAGTACTGATCACTGTGGAAGGATACTACTGTGACGTAGTACTGATCACCGTGGAAGGATACTACTGTTACGTAGTACTGATCACTGTGGAAGGATACTACTGTGACAAGGTACTGATCACTGAGGAAGGATACTACTGTTACGTAGTACTGATCACTGTGGAAGGATACTGCTGTGACATAGAGTGAGTACTGATCACTGCGGAAGGATACTGCTGTGACATAGAGTGAGTACTGATCACTGTAGAAGGATACTACTGTGACAAGGTACTGATCACTGAGGAAGGATACTACTGTGACGTAGTACTGATCACCGTGGAAGGATACTACTGTTACGTAGTACTGATCACCGTGGAAGGATACTACTGTTATGTAGTACTGATCACTGTGGAAGGATACTACTGTGACAAGGTACTGATCACTGAGGAAGGATACTACTGTTACGTAGTACTGATCACTGTGGAAGGATACTGCTGTGACCCAGAGTGAGTACAGATCACCAGGGCCAGCTTTAGCTCTGGTGGCACCCCTGAGCTCATGATCACCTCCTCGGATTCACTCATTACCACCTGGCAAATCTTCCCCTCATCTCTCCATAGCCCCCCTTTCACATACATTCATTTGTTTTAAAGCGCTTGTAAAGGCTGGCTTTACTAATCCACTCAGCTGTCCACATAAAATATAGTTCTCTTCTTTGCAGCAGGTGCATTAACCATCTACGCTACTTCATGGTGATTCAAAGCTGCCGCTAGACAAATCTCCATTCTCTCTCTCCCTCTAGCAGGAACATTAATCACAAGAGGTATCTTGACATCTTAATTGGTTCCTGAAGGCTGGACACACAAGGAACTTTTCAGCAGGTGCTTTTAAATCACAAGTTTTGTAAGTTATTGGTAAACATAACACCCCATGGAAGTCAGGGCCCCCCAATTCAGGTCAGCACCTGGTACAGCCGCACCACTTTCACTGCCCTAAAGCCGGCCCTGTTGATCACTTTGGAAGGATACTACGGTTACGTAGAGTGAGTACTGATCACTGTGGAAGGATACTACTGTGACGTGGTACTGATCACTGCGGAAGGATACTACTGTGACGTGGTACTGATCACTGTGGAAGGATACTACTGTGACGCAGAGTGAGTACTGATCACTGTCACTACTGTGAGGTGGTACTGATCACTGCGGAAGGATACTACTGTGACGTGGTACTGATCACTGCGGAAGGATACTACTGTGACGTAGTACTGATCACTGTGGAAGGATACTACTGTGACGTAGTACTGATCACAGCAGAAGGATACTACTGTTATGTAGTACTGATCACTGTGGAAGGATACTGCCGTGACATAGCGTGAGTACTGATCACTGCGGAAGGATACTACTGTGATGTAGTACTGATCACTGCGGAAGGATACTACTGTGACGTAGTACTGATCACTGTGGAAGGACACTACTGTGACGTAGTACTGATCACGCGGAAGGATACTACTGTTACGTAGTACTGATCACTGTGGAAGGATACTACTGTGACGTGGTACTGATCACTGTGGAAGGATACTACTGTGACGCAGAGTGAGTACTGATCACTGTGGAAGGATACTGCTGTGACGCAGAGTGAGTACTGATCACTGCGGAAGGATACTACTGTGACGTGGTACTGATCACTGTGGAAGGATACTACTGTGACGCAGAGTGAGTACTGATCACTGTCACTACTGTGAGGTGGTACTGATCACTGCGGAAGGATACTACTGTGACGTGGTACTGATCACTGCGGAAGGATACTACTGTGACGTGGTACTGATCACTGCGGAAGGATACTACTGTGACGTATCACTGATCACTGTGGAAGGATACTACTGTGACGTAGAGTGACTACTGATCACTGTCACTACTGTGACGTGGTACTGATCACTGCGGAAGGATACTACTGTGACGCAGAATGAGTACTGATCACTGTGGAAGGAAACTACTGTGACAGAGTGAGTACTGATCACTGCGGAAGGATACTACGGTTACGTAGAGTGAGTACTGATCACTGTGGAAGGATACTGCTGTGACGCAGAGTGAGTACTGATCACTGCGGAAGGATACTACTGTGACGCAGAGTGAGTACTGATCACTGTCACTACTGTGAGGTGGTACTGATCACTGCGGAAGGATACTACTGTGATGTAGTACTGATCACTGCGGAAGGATACTACTGTGACGTTCAATGAGTATTGATCACTGCTGAAGCATACTACTGTGACGTGGTACTGATCACTGTGGAAGGATACTGCAGTGACATAGAGTGAGTACTGATCACTGCAGAAGGATACTACTGTGACGTAGTACTGATCACTGTGGAAGGATACTACTGTGACGTAGTACTGATCACCGTGGAAGGATACTACTGTTACGTAGTACTGATCACTGTGGAAGGATACTACTGTGACAAGGTACTGATCACTGAGGAAGGATACTACTGTGGCGTAGTACTGATCACTGTGGAAGGATACTACTGTGACCTAGAGTGAGTACAGATCACCAGGGCCAGCTTTAGCCCTGGTGGCACCCCTGAGCTCATGATCATCTCCTCGGATTCACTCATTACCACCTGGCAAATCTTCCCCTCATCTCTCCATAGTCCCCCTTTCACATACATTCATTTGTTTTAAAGCGCTTGTAAAGGCTGGCTTTACTAATCCACTCAGCTGTCCACATAAAATATAGTTCTCTTCTTTGCAGCAGGTGCATTAACCATCTACGCTACTTCATGGTGATTCAAAGCTGCCGCTAGACAAATCTCCATTCTCTCTCTCCCTCTAGCAGGAACATTAATCACAAGAGGTATCTTGACAGCTTAATTGGTTCCTGAAGGCTGGACACACAAGGAACTTTGCAGCAGGTGCTTTTAAATCACAAGTTTTGTAAGTTATTGGTAAACATAACACCCCATGGAAGTCAGGGCCCCCCAATTCAGGTCAGCACCTGGTACAGCCGCACCACTTTCACTGCCCTAAAGCCGGCCCTGTTGATCACTTTGGAAGGATACTACGGTTACGTAGAGTGAGTACTGATCACTGTGGAAGGATACTGCTGTGACGCAGAGTGAGTACTGATCACTGCGGAAGGATACTACTGTGACGTGGTACTGATCACTGTGGAAGGATACTACTGTGACGCAGAGTGAGTACTGATCACTGTCACTACTGTGAGGTGGTACTGATCACTGCGGAAGGATACTACTGTGACGTGGTACTGATCACTGCGGAAGGATACTACTGTGATGTAGTACTGATCACTGCGGAAGGATACTACTGTGACGTGGTACTGATCACTGCGGAAGGATACTACTGTGACGTGGTACTGATCACTTTGGAAGGATACTACTGTTACGTAGAGTGAGTACTGATCACTGTGGAAGGATACTACTGTGACATAGAGTGAGTACTGATCACTGCGGAAGGATACTACTGTGACGTGGTACTGATCACTGTGGAAGGATACTACTGTGACGCAGAGTGAGTACTGATCACTGTCACTACTGTGAGGTGGTACTGATCACTGCGGAAGGATACTACTGTGACGTGGTACTGATCACTGCGGAAGGATACTACTGTGACGTGGTACTGATCACTGCAGAAGGATACTACTGTGACGTATCACTGATCACTGTGGAAGGATACTACTGTGACGTAGAGTGACTACTGATCACTGTCACTACTGTGACGTGGTACTGATCACTGCGGAAGGATACTACTGTGAAGCAGAGTGAGTACTGATCACTGTGGAAGGAAACTACTGTGACAGAGTGAGTACTGATCACTGCGGAAGGATACTACTGTGACGCAGAGTGAGTACTGATCACTGCGGAAGGATACTACTGTGACGTGGTACTGATCACTGTGGAAGGATACTACTGTGACGCAGAGTGAGTACTGATCACTGTCACTACTGTGAGGTGGTACTGATCACTGCGGAAGGATACTACTGTGACGTGGTACTGATCACTGCGGAAGGATACTACTGTGATGTAGTACTGATCACTGCGGAAGGATACTACTGTGACGTGGTACTGATCACTGCGGAAGGATACTACTGTGACGTGGTACTGATCACTTTGGAAGGATACTACTGTTACGTAGAGTGAGTACTGATCACTGTGGAAGGATACTACTGTGACATAGAGTGAGTACTGAACTCTTGTAAAAGTGCACTCATGTGAGAATAAAGAAAAAGGAGACTTAAATAAACTGTTTGCCTCGTGTGAGAAAGTAGCCTCTTTCTAGCATGGCTACCCCCACTTTTGGCCCGTTTGTGAGTGTGTGTCAGTGAGTTTTTTACTGTGTTCCTGGGATCCTGCTAGCCTGGACCCCGGTGCTCATGGTTTGTGGCCTAATGTGTATGCATGTGTAGTGCCTAACTGTGTCACTGAGGCTCTGCTAATCAGAACCTCAGTGCTTATGCTCTCTCTGCTTTTAAATTTGTCACTGTAGGCCACTGACTATATTGACCAATTCCAATTGGCATACTGGACCCCCCTTATAAGTCCCTAGTACATGGTACCTAGGTACCTAGGGCATTAGGGTTCCAGGAGATACAAATGGGCTGCAGCATTTCTTTTGCCACCCATAGGGAGCTCAGACAAACCCTTCCACAGGACTGCCATTGCAGCCTGCGTGGAATAATGCACAAGTAATTTCACAGCCATTATCACTGCACTTAAGTAACTTATAAGTCACCTATATGTCTAACCTTCACTTGCTGAAAGTTAGATGCAAAGTTACTAAGTGTGAGGGCACCCTTGCACTAGCAAAGGTGCCCCCACGTAGTTCAGGGCCATTTCCCCGGACTTTGTGAACGCAGGGACACCATTACACGTATGCACTACATATAGGTCAATACCTATATGTAGCTTCACAATGGTAACTCCGAATATGGCCATGTGACGTGTCTAAGATCATGGAATTGTCCCCCCATTCCAAGTCTGGTTTTGGGGAGCCAATTCCATGCATCCTGAGGGCTCCACCATGGACCCCCAGTATTGCCAAGCCATCTCTCTTTGGCTTGCACTGCAGCTACACCTGCTGCCACCTCACAGGCAGGGTTCTGCCCTCCTGGGGTCTGGGCAGCCCAGTTCCAGGAAGGCAGAACAAAGCATTTCCTCTGAGGTTTGGCTACTAAGAAAGGAGGCTTGGCTACTGAAAGAGGTAAGCACCTATCAGGAGGGGTCTCTGACGTCACCTGCTGGCACTGGCCACTCAGAGCAGTCCATTGTGCCCCAACACCTCTGAATCCAAGATGGCAGAGGTCTGGGACACACTGGAAGAGCTCTGGTCACTCCCCTTTCCTTTGTTCAGTTTTGCACCAGAGCAGGGCTAGGGGATCCCTGAACCGGTGTAGACTGGCTTATGCAGAGATGGGCACCATCTGTGCCCATCAAAGCATTTCCAGAGGCTGGGGGAGGCTACTCCTCCCCAGCCCTTCACACCTATTTCCAAAGGGAGAGGGTGTAACGCCCTCTCTCAGAGGAAATCCTTTGTTCTGCCTTCCTGGGACTGGGCTGCCCAGACCCCAGGGGGGCAGAAACCTGTCTGAGGGGTTGGCAGCAGCAGCAGCTGCAGTGGAAACCCCGGAAAGGCAGTTTGGCAGTACCCGGGTTCTGTGCTATAGACCCGGGGATGCATGGATGTGTCCCCCAAATACCAGAATGGTATTGGGGTGACAATTCCATGATCCTAGACATGTTACATGACCATGTTCGGAGTTACCATTGTGACGCTAAACATAGGTAGTGACCTATGTGTAGTGCACGCGTGTAATGGTGTCCCCGCACTCACAAATTCCATGGAATTTGCCCTGAATAATATGGGGGCACCTTGGCTAGTGCCAGGGTGCCCACACACTAAGTAACTTGGCACCTAACCTTCACCAAGTGAGGGTTAGACATATAGGTGACTTATAAGTTACTTATGTGCAGTGAAAAATGGCTGTGAAATAATGTGGACGTTATTTCACTCAGGCTGCAGTGGCAGGCCTGTGTAAGAATTGTCTGAGTTCCCTATGGGTGGCAAAAGAAATGCTGCAGCCCATAGGGATCTCCTGGAACCCCAATACACTGGGTACCTAGGTACCATATGCAAGGGAATTATAAGGGTGTTCCAGTGTGCCAATGAGAATTGGTAAAATTAGTCACTAGCCTGCAATGCCAATTTTAGAAAGCAGAAAAAGCATAAACACTGAGGTTCTGGTTAGCAGGGCCTCAGTGATACAGTTAGGCACCACACAGGGAACACATACAGGGCATACATTATGAGCACTGGGGTCCTGCCTGGCAGGACCCCAGTGACACATGGGCAAAAACAAACATACACACAGTGAAAATGGGGGTAACATGCCAGGCAAGATGGTACTTTCCTACACCTTCAAACACGAAATCTTGTCTGCAACGATCTTCATGCCGTGGGACATCTTGTAGTGTGTCCTAAGGAAACGTGCAGTACTTTACTAGTGCTTTTCTGGTCTCGGGGGGGGGGAGTAATTTACTTACCTTTACAGTATTCTTACTCTCCCAGCGATTCTGCACACACTACACTTGTCTCGGGAGGAATTTGTGATTCACATTCCACTTTCTTAGTATATGGTTTGTGTTGCCCCTAGACCCATTTTCTCCCTTTGCATTCTATAGCATTTCCTATTGTTTGCATTGTTCTATGACTATTTCATTGCCTAATTTCGGTGTCTAGTGTATATATTGTGTATAATACTTACCTCCAAAAAGAGTATTGCCTCCAAGATATTTTTGGTACTGTGTCACCCAAATAAATACCTTTATTTTTGGTAACACTGAGTATTGTCTTTACCTGTGTATAAGTACTGTGTAACTGTAAGTGGTATTGCATGAGCTTTGCATGTCTCCTAGTTCAGCCTAGGCTGCTCTGCTATAGCTACCTCTATCAGCCTAAGCTTATAGAACACTTCTAATCTACTAATAAGGGATAACTGGACCTGGTATCAGATGCAAGTACCCGAGGTACCCAACACAAACCAGGCCAACCTCCTACACCTAGAGACACACATCTTGGCCACCAGGGAGCTAAGCATTGACTCCCAGTTATCTGGTTCACATTTTGCAATTCAGCCACAGGATGGGTATATCTCTTTCTCGCCCCCTCTCGCTCTCTCTCTCCCGCTGTCTCTCTCTCCCTCTCTCTGTCGCTTGCTCTCTCTCTCTCCCTCGCTCTTTCTGTTTCGCTCTCTCTCCTCTCTCTCCTAGTCTCTGTCTCTTTCTCTCCTCTCTCACTTTCTCTCTCTCACTGTCGCTCTCTATCTCTCCTCTCTCTCTCTGTCTCTCTCTGTCACTCTCTCTCGCTGTCTCTCTCTCTCTCTCCCTCTCCATGTCTCTTGCTCTCTCTTGCATGTCTCGCTCTTTCTCTATTTCTCTCATTTTCTCTCTCGCTCTCTCTCCTCTCGCTCTCTCTCTCTCTAGATCTCTCTTTTTCTCCTCTCTCTCACTCTCTCTCCCTGTCGCTCTCTCTCTCTACTCTCTCTCTGTCTCTACCTGTCTTTCTCTCTCTCTCTCTCGCTGTCTCTTCCTCCCTCTCTCTCCCGTTTACATTAAAGTCACTGTTTCAATCTTTGCTCACCACGAGAAAAACCGACACAAAGACAGCAGACCCGAGCCAGGGCCCCTGGACCCAACTACCAAGCCAAGGATGATGAGGGAGAGGAAGGCGGTCTGTGGTGGTCTGTGCACTGTTCACTATTTACATCGAGTGTGAGGAAGGCGGCCTGCGGTGGTCTGTGCACTGTTCACTATTTACATCGAGTGACAGGAAGGCGGTCTGTGGTGGTCTGTGCACTGTTCACTATTTACATCGAGTGAAAGGAAGGCGGTCTGTGGTGGTCTGTGCACTGTTCCCTATTTACATCGAGTGACAGGAAGGCGGTCTGTGGTGGTCTGTGCACTGTTCACTATTTACATCGAGTGACAGGAAGGCGGTCTGTGGTGGTCTGTGCACTGTTCACTATTTACATTAAGTGAGAGGAAGGCAGTCTGTGGTGGTCTGTGCACTGGTCTGCGGCGGTCTGTGCACTGTTCGCTGTTTACATTGATTACATTGAGTGAGAGGAAGGCGGTCTGCGGTGGTCTGTGCACTGTTCACTGTTTACATTGAGTGAGAGGAAGGCGGTCTGCGGTGGTCTGTGCACTGTTCGCTGTTTACATTGAGTGAGAGGAAGTCAGTCTGCGGTGGCCTGTGCACTGTTCACTGTTTACATTGAGTGTGAGGAAGGCGGTCTGTGGGGGTCTGTGCACTGTTCACTATTTACATTGAGTGAGAGGAAGGCGGCCTGTGGTGGTCTGTGCACTGTTCACTATTTACATCGAGTGACAGGAAGGCGGTCTGTGGTGGTCTGTGCACTGTTCGCTGTTTACATTGAGTGAGAGGAAGTCAGTCTGCGGTGGTCTGTGCACTGTTCGCTGTTTACATTGAGTGACAGGAAGGCGGTCTGTGGTGGTCTGTGCACTGTTCACTGTTTACATTGAGTGAGAGGAAGGCGGTCTGTGGGGGTCTGTGCACTGTTCACTGTGCACATTGAGTGACAGGAAGACGGTCTGTGGTAGTGAGAGGAAGGCGGTCTGTGGTGGTCTGTGCACTGTTTACACTGAGTGAGAGGAAGGCGGTCTGTGGTGGTCTGTGCACTGTTCAATGTTTACATTGAGTGAGAGGAAGGCGGTCTGTGGTAGTGAGAGGAAGGTGGTCTGTGGTGGTCTGTGCATGTTTACATTGAGTGAGAGGAAGGCGGTCTGTGGTGGTCTGTGCACTGTTCACTGTGCAGATTGATTGACAGGAAGGCGGTCTGTGGTAGTGAGAGGAAGGAGGTCTGTGATGGTCTGTGCACTGTTTACACTGAGTGAGAGGAAGGCAGTCTGTGGTGGTCTGTGCACTGTTCAATGTTTACATTGAGTGAGAGGAAGGCGGTCTGTGGTAGTGAGAGGAAGGTGGTCTGTGGTGGTCTGTGCATGTTTACATTGAGTGAGAGGAAGGCAGTCTGTGGTGGTCTGTGCACTGTTTACTGGTCTGTGCACTGTTCACCGTTTACATTGAGTGAGAGGAAGACAGTCTGTAGTGGTCTGTGCACTGTTCACTGTTTACATTGAGTGAGAGGAAGGCGGTCTGTGGTGGTCTGTGCATGTTTACATTGAGTGAGAGGAAGGCGGTCTGTGGTGGTCTGTGCACTGTTCACTGTTTACATTGAGTCACAGGAAGGCGGTCTGTGCACTGGTCACTGTTTACATTGAGTGAGAGGAAGGCGGTCTGTTGTGGTCTGTGCACTGTTCGCTGTTTACATTGAGTGAGAGGAAGGTGGTCTGTGGTGGTCTGTGCACTGTTCATTGTTGACATTGAGTGAGAGGAAGGCGGTCTGTTGTGGTCTGTGCACTGTTCGCTGTTTACGTTGAGTGAGAGGAAGGCGGTCTGTGGTGGTCTGTGCACTGTTCACTGGTCTGTGCACTGTTCACTGTTTACATTGAGTGAGAGGAAGGCGGTCTGTGGTGGTCTAAAGACTTCAGCTTCAGGGGTGACTGACTCACAGATCACGAGGGGAGGCATCACTCAGGCCTCTCCTTGTGCCAGCCTCAGGGTCTGATGTTCTTTCCCTCCACACTGTGGCCACAGCCAGAGATGTGCAGATGGCACTGGGTGGAATGTGCTGTGACCACTGCCAGAGATGTGCAGATGGCACTGGGTGGAAAGTGCTGTGACAGACAGTGATGTGCAAACGGCACTGGGTGGAATGTGCTGTGACCACTGCCAGAGATGTGCAGATGGCACTGGGTGGAATGTGCTGTGACCACAGCCAGAGATGTGCAGATGGCACTGGGTGGAATGTGCTGTGGCCACAGCCAGAGATGTGCAGATGGCACTGGGTGGAATGAGCTGTGACCACAGCCAGAGATGTGCAGATGGCACTGGATGGAATGAGCTGTGACCACAGCCAGAGATGTGCAGATGGCACTGGGTGGAATGTGCTGTGACCACTGCCAGGGATGTGCAGATGGCACTGGGTGGAATGTGCTGTGATCACTGCCAGGGATGTGCAGATGGCACTGGGTAGAATGTGCTGTGGCCACAGCCAGACATGTGCAGATGGCACTGGGTGGAATATGTCTTGACCACAGCCAGAGATCTGCAGATGGCCCTAGGTGGAATGTGCTGAGGCTGCAGGAGGTTCTTGTTTGATCATCACCAGGTGGTTTGTGGTGTTTAATAGAGGTAAAGACTTCACCTTTGGGAGTGACTGACAGATCACAAGGGTGGCAGGTACCACTCAACCCTCTCCTGGTGCCAGCCTCAGCGTTCGATGTTCTTTTCCTCCACACTGAGGCTGCAGGAAGTTCCTGTGTGATTGTCATCAGGAGGTCTGTGGTGTTTATTTCCTCGTGTTCTGGTTGAATATCTTTGCAGAAGCCATTTCCGGATGTTTCTATCTCACTGGAGGATCGTGTTCTCTGAATGTGGGCTCCTGGGACCAGACCACAGCAGCGTGAGCCTTTCACCACAGAGGGGCGAGAGAGGGAGGGGGGAGGGATGGGTGGAGGGAGGGAGGGAGGGAGGGTGAGGAGGGTTGTGGGAGGGTGGAGTGAGGGAGGGAGCTTGAGAAGGTGCAAGGGTTTGAGTCATTCACAGAGGTCTTATTGAATATGTTTATTGTATTAAAATGAGGCTCTGGTTTGGTGCTATAAAAAATTGGTCGTTGAATGCTGTTCTCTTTAAGCAAATTAAGTAGAATTAAAGCTCGCTACATCCTTCAAACTGTTATGAAAGCTTCTACAAATTTAAACTGGATATTCGAGATGTCCACTGATTTAACAACTGCTACTTTAAAGACAAGGTGATTTTCAAAACAACCATTGGCAAAGTCAATAGGTCT
This sequence comes from Pleurodeles waltl, assembly GCF_031143425.1. Lineage (NCBI taxonomy): Eukaryota > Metazoa > Chordata > Amphibia > Caudata > Salamandridae > Pleurodeles > Pleurodeles waltl. Next base: position 8,689,472 of record NW_027150076.1, on the reverse strand, counting down.
GAGTTAACTGGAACAATGCAAGGAGACACAACCAAGCAGAAATGAATTTTTCATAAAATAGCTCATTAAAGCCGAAACTATTTTCTCTGCCAGTTCCCAGTGTTGGTGGAGCTGCTATCACTATTTGTGGTAGTATTTGTGTTGGTAGTAAAGTGATACTGGCATTGCTGTGGTGCTGGGAATGTTACTATGGTTTCGGCAGTGGTGGTATTGGCAGTGTGTGGTACAGGTCACGTGTTCTATTGGTGGTGGTATTAGGGAAAGTGCTGATGGTATACTATTGGTGTAAGAACTGTGGTGGTGGTGATGATAGTGTTGTTGGGGTGGTATTAATAGAGGCAGTGTTGTTGTGGAGGTATTAATAGAGGCAGTGTTGTTGTGGTGGTATTGGTGGAGGCAGTGTTGATGGTGTGGTATTGGTGGAGGCAGTGTTTTTGGAGGGAGTTTTTGGGTGGTATTGGTGGAGGCAGTGTTGATGGTGTGGTATTGGTGGAGGCAGTGTTTTTGGAGGGAGTGTTTTTGGGTGGTATTGGTGGAGGCAGTGTCTTTGGGTGGTATTGGTGGAGGCAGTGTAGGGGTGGTATTGGTGGAGGCAGTGTTGTTGGAGTGGTATTGGTGAAGACAGTGTTGATGGTGTGGTATTGTTGGAGGCAGCGGTTTTGGGTGGTATTGGTGGAGGCAGAGTTGAAGGTGTGGTATTGGTGGAGGCAGTGTTGTTGGGGTGGTATTGATCGAGGCGGTGTTGATGCTGTGGTATTGGTGGAGGCCATGTTTTTGGGTGGTATTGGTTGAGGCAGTGTTGTTGAGGTGGTATTGATGGTGGCTGTGTTATTGGTGGTGGTATTGGTGAAGGTAGTGTTGTTGCTGTGGTATTGGTGGAGACTGAGTGGTTGGGGTGGTATTGGTGGAGGCAGTGTTGTTGCTGTGGTATTGGTGGAGGCAGTGTTGTTGGGGTGGGATTGGTGAAGGCAGTATTGTTGGTGTGGTATTGGTGGAGGCCATGTTTTTTGGTTGGTATTGGTGGAGGCTGTGTTTTTGGTTGGTATTGGTGGGGGCAGTGTTGTTAGGGTGGTATTGGTGGAGGCAGTTTTGTTGAGGTGGTACTGGTGGAGGCAGTGTTGTTGTCGTGGTATTGGTAGAGGCAGTGTTGTTGGTGTGGTATTGGTGGAGGCAATGTTGTTGTGGTGATATTAGTGGAGGCTGTCTTTTTGGTTGGTATTGGTGGGGGCAGTGTTGTTGTGGTGGTATTGACGGAGGCTGTGGTTTTGGTTGGTATTGGTGGGGGCAGTGTTGGGGTGGTATTGGTGGAGGCAGTTTTGTTGGGGTGGTACTGGTGGAGGCAGTGGTGTCGTGGTATTGGTGGAGGCAGTGTTGTTGGGGTGGTATTGGTGGAGGCAGTGTTGTTGGGGTGGTATTAGTGGAGGCTGTGTTTTTGGTTGGTATTGGTGGAGGCAGTGTTGTTGGGGTGGTATTGGCGGAGGCAGTTTTGTTGGGGTGGTACTGGTGGAGGCAGTGTTGTTGGGGTGGTATTGGTGGAGACAGTGTTGGTGGTGTTTATGTGTTTTCTAAAGCTCTTCAATTACCCACTGGTGTATCATGGCGCTGAAAACCTTTATTTGGACAGCCAGGCCCTCAGCCTTCTCCTGGAGCTCTGATGGTCCAACTCTCCTCTAAGGGCATCGGAGAGCACATTCCACCTCTCAGCAGCAAATACTGAAAAGGCTCAGCTCCACCTGTCCTACGAAGAACTTTGGGGACTATCAGGGTCATCTTGGAGGGAGATCTCAGTGTTCATGTGGGAGGATTATAGTGTGATATTGTCATTTAAAGAAAAAATAGTCATTTTTACAATCAATTGCCGGTCAAAGTGCAGCAATGAACACCTGTGAAAATACAAGCACATGAAAATCCTGTTTGTCATTGCATTTATACCAATGTGAACACGATGCCTCAAAAAGACTACATGCCAATAAAACATATATAAATAAATAATTATTTCATGGCAGAACACCACAAATACATCACAATGTGAAACTGGCAAAGACGACTACTGCAACTCTGTAACGCTGATCCTGCCGCCTTCTCGACTGTTTTCCTGCTTGTGCATGCTGTGGGGGTAGCCTGCCTCCTCTCTGCCTCCTCTCTGCACCAGAAGCTCCGAAGAAATCTCCCGTGGGTCGACGGAATCTTCCCCCTGCAACCGCAGGCACCAAAAAGCTGCATTACCGGTCCCTTGGGTCTCCTCTCAGCACGACGAGCGAGGTCCCTCGAATCCAGCAACTCTGTCCAAGTGACCCCCACAGTCCAGTGACTCTTCAGTCCAAGTTTGGTGGAGGTAAGTCCTTGCCTCACCTCGCTGGGCTGCATTGCTGGGAACCGCAACTTTGCAGCTACTCCGGCCCCTGTGCACTTCCGGCGGAAATCCTTTGTGCACAGCCAAGCCTGGGTCCACGGCACTCTAACCTGCATTGCACGACTTTCTAAGTTGGTCTCCGGCGACGTGGGACTCCTTTGTGCAACTTCGGCGAGCACCATTTCACGCATCCTCGTAGTGCCTGTTTCTGGCACTTCTCCGGAAGCTACCTGCTTCAGTGAGGGCTCTTTGTCTTGCTCGACGTCCCCTCTCTCTTCAGGTCCAATTTGCGACCTCCTGGTCCCTCCTGGGCCCCAGCAGCGTCCAAAAACGCCAAACGCACGATTTGCAGCTAGCAAGGCTTGTTGGCGTTCTTTCGGCGGGAAAATACTTCTGCACAACTCTCCACGGCAAGTGGGATCCGTCCACCAAAGGGCAAGTCTCTAGCCCTTTTCGTTCCTGCAGAAACCTCAGCTTCTTCTGTCCAGTCGAAGCTTCTTTGCACCCGCAGCTGGCATTTCCTGGGCATCTTCCCATCTCCGACTTGCTTGTGACTGTTGGACTTGGTCCCCTTGTTCCACAGGTACCCTAGATTGGAAATCCACAGTTGTTGCATTGCTGGTTTGTGTCTTTCCTGCATTATTCCTCTAACACGACAACTTTGTCCTTAGGGGAACTTTAGTGCACTTTGCACTCACTTTTCAGGGTCTTGGGGAGGGTTATTTTTCTAACTCTCACTATTTTCTAATAGTCCCAGCGACCCTCTACAAGGTCACATAGGTTTGGGGTCCATTCGTGGTTCGCATTCCACTTTTGGAGTATATGGTTTGTGTTGCCCCTATCCCTATGTTTCCCCATTGCATCCTATTGTAACTATACATTGTTTGCACTGTTTTCTAAGACTATACTGCATATTTTTGCTATTGTGTATATATATCTTGTGTATATTTCCTATCCTCTCACTGAGGGTACACTCTAAGATACTTTGGCATATTGTCATAAAAATAAAGTACCTTTATTTTTAGTATAACTGTGTATTGTGTTTTCTTATGATATTGTGCATATGACACTAAGTGGTACTGTAGTAGCTTCACACGTCTCCTAGTTCAGCCTAAGCTGCTCTGCTAAGCTACCATTATCTATCAGCCTAAGCTGCTAGACACCCTATACACTAATAAGGGATAACTGGGCCTGGTGCAAGGTGCAAGTACCCCTTGGTACTCACTACAAGCCAGTCCAGCCTCCTACATTGGTTGTGCAGTGGTGGGATAAGTGCTTGAGACTACTTACCACTCTTGTCATTGTACTTTTCATAAGAGAAAAATATACAAAACAAGGTCAGTGTATATTCACATAGCCAAAAAGTTTTGCATTTCCTCTTTTCACTCTTTTCTAAGTGCTGAAAAGTACTTCTAAACTTTCAAAAAGTTCTTAAAAGTTTAAAAACTTTTTTCTGTCTTTCCAAAAAGTTCTGAAAACTTTTTTCTCTTTTTCTATCACTTTAACTCTCTCTAAAAAAATGTCTGGCACAGGCCAAAATGTTGATCTGTCCAAACTTGCATATGACAACCTTAGCTGGAAAAGAGCAAGGAGTCTCTGTATAGAGAGAGGTTTGAGTGTAGGGAAGAATCCTTCCTTGGAACTGTTACTTAACATGCTTAGAGAACAGGATAAGGCCATAGGTGCCTCATCTGTTGAAAAAGTACTTAATAGTTCCCAATCTGATTCAGGGACTCCCCCAGGAAAAGATTCAGGAAAGAAACTTCCTAGCCTGCCCATTACTAGACAGTCTAGCATAGTTGGTAATGATGATGAGCCACACCATACAAATAGTGTTGTCTCACATCATAGCAAAAACATTTATTCTCACCATACTGGTAGTAATGTTTCTGTTAGCCAAGCTGTTAGGGTGGCTTCTGTAAGGGACAGGTCTCCTTCTGTTCATTCCCATCATACCTCTGTATCTAGAAATGTCCCTCCCACCCACCCTGATGACAGATTGTTAGAAAGGGAGCTCAATAGATTGAGAGTGGAACAAACCAGACTGAAGCTCAAGAAGCAACAGCTGGATTTGGATAGACAGTCTTTAGAATTAGAGAAGGAAAGACAGAAGTTGGGTTTAGAAACCCATGGTGGCAGCAGCAGTATTCCCCATAGTCATCCTGTAAAAGAGCATGATTCCAGGAATCTGCACAAGATAGTTCCCCATTACAAGGAGGGGGATGACATTAACAAGTGGTTTGCTGCACTTGAGAGGGCCTGTGTTGTACAGGATGTCCCTCAAAGGCAGTGGGCTGCTATCCTATGGCTATCATTTAGTGGAAAAGGTAGGGATAGGCTCCTTACTGTGAAAGAAAATGATGCTAATAATTTCCAAGTTCTTAAGAATGCACTCCTGGATCGTTATGGCTTAACCACTGAACAGTACAGGATAAAGTTCAGAGAGACCAAAAAGGAGTCTTCACAAGACTGGGTTGATTTCATTGACCATTCAGTGAAGGCCTTGGAGGGGTGGTTACATGGCAGTAAAGTTACTGATTATGAAAGCCTGTATAACACAATCCTGAGAGAGCATATACTTAATAATTGTGTGTCTGATTTGTTGCACCAGTACCTGGTAGACTCTGATCTGACCTCTCCCCAAGAATTGGGAAAGAAGGCAGACAATTGGGTCAGAACAAGGGTGAACAGAAAAGTTCATACAGGGGGTGACAAAGATGGCAATAAGAAGAAAGATGGTGAAAAATCTCAAGATAAGCATGGGGATAAGGGTAAAACCAAAGATCCCACTTTAAATCTTAAACACTCTTCAGAGGGTGGGGATAAAACGAATTATTCCTCTTCTTCTCAACCTGCACACATTAAAAAGCCTTGGTGCTTTGTGTGTAAAAACAGAGGCCATAGGCCAGGGGATAAGTCCTGTCCAGGTAAACCCCCTGAGCCTACCACCACTAATACATCAAGCTCTAGTGCCCCTAGCAGTAGTGGTAATAGTGGTGGGACTGCTGGCAACACTCAAGTTAAGGGTGTAGTTGGGTTCACTTGGAGGTACTGGCCCTAAGCAGGTGGTGAAAAGGAGAGAAGGCCTGAAACTCGTAGTGCCATGAACCTATTTGTAATGATGGAAATGCCAGACAGGGATGCTGTCTCAGAAAAGCCATAGCTGGGCAAAAACTTTGTCCATATGGCTGGAAGAGAGAACAGGGATGCTGTTTCTCTTGGGTTGGAGCAGGGCAGGGATGCTGTCCTATCAGCTCCACACTAGGGCTGGGATGCTGTCCTAAGTGTTGTGAGGCAGTGCAGAGTTTCTGCACTAAAGTTTCTCTGGGAGGGTTGGAGGGATGCTCCATGTTAACTAAAATGGTTCTCTTTTTCTCACCAATGTTAGTTATCCCACAGAGAGGTACTTCTACCTCAGGGAGTACAGCTTTGCCAGCTGATGCTTCCCTTGGAACAGGTGCCACCCCAGGAGAGGTTTCTCCCACCACAGCAATGGTATCCTGAATGGCAGGGTGGTTAGGGGATACTGTGATACCCTTTTTACCTGTTGATGGAGAGGGATCCTGAGTTTTCAGGCCTTCTCTCCTTTGCTTTTTCATTTCAGTAGAAATGAGAGGGAACAATTCCTCTGGGATGCCCAGCATGGCTGCATTGGCATAAAACTCTACATCAGCCCAACCTGAGGCCTCTAGGTCATTACCTAAGAGACAGTCTACAGGTAAGCTAGGTGATACCACCACCTGCTTAGGGGCAGTAACTCCACCCCAACTAAACTGAATTATAGCTAAGGGAAGAAACTTAGTGGAGTTATGGACATCAATAATCTTATACTGTTGTCCAATGATGTGTTGTTCAGGAGGCACTAGGTTTTCAGTCACCAAAGTGATACTGGCACCTGTGTCCCTGTAGGCCAAGGCCTCAACACCATTTATTGAAACTGTCTGCCTGTACTTATCCATTGTAAGGGGACAAGCAGCCAGTGTGGCAAGGCCAATGCCACTAGGTGTGACAGAAACTGTCTTGGGACTGACTACCCCAGTTTCTATGATGGACCCATAAGTGAACCCAACTATACCCTTTGCTTGACTGTTGCCAGCAGTCCCACCACTAGTACCACTACTGCTAGGGGCACTAGAGCTTGATGTATTATTGGTGGTAGGCTCAGAGGGTTTACCTGGACAGGAGTTATCCCCTGGCCTATGGCCTCTGTTTTTACACACAAAGCACCAAGGCTTTTTAATGTGTGCAGGTTGAGAAGAAGAGGAAGAATTAGTTTTATCCCCACCCTCTGAAGAGTGTTTAAGATATGAAGTGGGATCTTTGGTTTAACCCTTATCCCCATGCTTATCTTGAGATTTTTCACCATCTTTCTTCTTATTGCCATCTTTGTCACCCCCTGTATGAACTTTTCTGTTCACCCTTGTTCTGACCCATTTGTCTGCCTTCTTTCCCAATTCTTGGGGAGAGGTCAGATCAGAGTCTACCAGGTACTGGTGCAACAAATCAGACACACAATTATTAAGAATATGCTCTCTCAGGATCAAGTTATACAGGCTGTCATAATCAGTAACTTTACTGCCATGTAACCACCCTTCCAAGGCCTTCACTGAATGGTCAATGAAATCAACCCAGTCTTGTGAAGACTCCTTTTTGGTCTCTCTGAACTTTATCCTGTATTGTTCAGTGGTTAAGCCATAACCATCCAGGAGTGCATTCTTAAGAACTGTAAAATTATTGGCATCACTTTCTTTCACAGTAAGGAGCCTATCCCTACCTTTTCCACTAAATTATAGCCATAGGATAGCAGCCCACTGCCTTTGAGGGACATCCTGTACAACACAGGCCCTCTCAAGTGCAGCAAACCACTTGTTAATGTCATCCCCCTCCTTATAAGGGGGAACTATCTTGTGCAGATTCCTGGAATCATGCTCTTTTGCAGGATGACTATGGGGAATACTGCTGCTGCCACCATGGGTTTCTAAACCCAGTTTCTGTCTCTCCTTCTCTACTTCTAAGGACTGTCTATCCAAATCCAGCTGTTGCTTCTTGAGCTTCAGCCTGGTTTGTTCCACTCTCAATCTATTGAGCTCCCTTTCTAATAATCTGTCATCAGGGTGGGTGGGAGGGACATTCCTAGACACAGAAGTATGATGAGAATGAACAGAAGGAGACCTGTCCCTTACAGAGGGCACCCTAACAGCTTGGCTAACAGTATAATGTGAGAGCACACCATCAGTATGGTGTGATTCAACCTCTGTACCAACTATGCTAGACTGTCTAGTAATGGGCAGGCTGAGAAGTTTCTTTCCTCAATCTTTTCCTGGGGGAGTCCCTGGATCAGATTGGGAACCATTAGCTACTTTTTCTACAGATGGGGCACTTCTAGCCTTATCCTGTTCTCTAAGCATGTTAAGTAACAGTTCCAAGGAAGGATTCTTCCCTACACTCAAACCTCTCTCTATGCAGAGACTCCTTGCTCCTTTCTAACTAAGGTGATCATATGCAAGTTTGGACAGATCAACATTTTGGCCTGTGCCAGACATTTTTAGGGAGAGTTAAAGTGATAGAAAAAGGGAAAAAAGTTTGTCAAAGCTTTTAGAAAGACAGAGAAAAAAACTTTTAAAACTTTTTAGAACTTTTTAGAAAGTTAGAAGTACTTTTCAGCACTTAGAAAAGAGTGAAAAGAGGAAATGCAAAACTTTTTGGGTATGTGTATATACACTGAACTTGTTTTGTATATTTTTCTCTTATGAAAAGTACAATGACAAGAGTGGTAAGTAGTCTCAAAGCACTTATCCCACCGCTGCACAACCAATGTAGGAGGCTGGACTGGCTTGTAGTGAGTACCTAGGGGTACTTGCACCTTGCACCAGGCCCAGTTATCCCTTATTAGTGTATAGGGTGTCTAGCAGCTTAGGCTGATAGATAATGGTAGCTTAGCAGAGCAGCTTAGGCTGAACTAGGAGACGTGTGAAGCTACTACAGTACCACTTAGTGTCATATGCACAATATCATAAGAAAACACAATACACAGTTATACTAAAAATAAAGGTACTTTATTTTTATGACAATATGCCAAAGTATCTCAGAGTGTACCCTCAGTGAGAGGATAGGAAATATACACAAGATATATATACACAATACCAAAATATGCAGTAATAGTCTTAGAAAACAGTGCAAACAATGTATAGTTACAATAGGATGCAATGGAGAAACATAGGGATAGGGGCAACACAAACCATATACTCCAGAAGTGGAATGCGAACCACGAATGGACCCCAAACCTATGTGACCTTGTAGAGGGTTGCTGGGACTATTAGAAAATAGTGAGGGTTAGAAAAATAGCCCACCCCAAGACCCTGAAAAGTGAGTGCAAAGTGCACTAAAGTTCCCCAAAGGACAAAGCAGTAGTGATAGGGGAATAAGGCAGGAAAGACACAAACCAACAATGCAACAACGCTGGATTTCCAATCTGGGGTACCTGTGGAACAAGGGGACCAAGTCCAAAAGTCACGAGCAAGTCGGAGATGGGCAGATGCCCAGGAAATGCCAGCTGCGGGTGCAAAGAAGCTTCTACTGGACAGAAGAAGCTGCAGTTTCTGCAGGAACGCAAAGGGCTAGAGACTTCCCCTTTGGAGGACGGTTCCCTCTCGCCTTGGAGAGTCGTGCAGAAGAGTTTTCCCGCTGATAGAACGCCAACAAGCCTTGCTAGCTGCAAATCGTGCAGTTAGCGTTTTTGGATGCTGCTGTGGCCCAGGAGGGACCAGGAGTTCGCAAATTGGACCAGGAGGTAGAGGGGACGTCGAGCAAGACAAAGAGCCCACTTAGCAGCAGGTAGCACCCAGAGAAGTGCCAGAAACAGGCACTACGAAGATGCGTGAAACGGTGCTCACCCGAAGTTACACAAAGGAGTCCCACGTCGCCGGAGACCAACTTAGAAAGTCGTGCAATGCAGGTTAGAGTGCCGTGGACCCAGGCTTGGCTGTGCACAAAGGATTTCCGCCGGAAGTGCACAGGGGCCGGAGTAGCTGCAAAAGTCGCGGTTCCCAGCAATGCAGTCTAGCGATGTGAGGCAAGGACTTACCTCCACCAAACTTGGACTGAAGAGTCACTGGACTGTGGGAGTCACTTGGACAGAGTTGCGGGATTCGAGGGACCTCGCTCGTCATGCTGAGAGGAGACACAAGGGACCGGTAATGCAGCTTTTTGGTGCCTGCGGTTGCAGGGGGAAGATTCCGTCGACCCACGGGAGATTTCTTCGGAGCTTCTAGTGCAGAGAGGAGGCAGACTACCCCAACAGCATGCACCACCAGGAAAACATTCGAGAAGGCGGCAGGATCAGCGTTACAGAGTTGCAGTAGTCATCTTAGCTACTATGTTGCAGTTTTGCAGGCTTCCAGCGCGGTCAGCAGTCGATTCCTTGGCAGAAGGTGAAGAGAGAGATGCAGAGGAACTCGGATGAGCTCTTGCATTCGTTATCTAAGGAATCCCAAGAGACAGAGACCCTAAATAGCCAGAAAAGAGGGTTCGGCTACCTAGGAGAGAGGATAGGCTAGCAACACCTGAAGGAGCCTATCACAAGGAGTCTCTGACGTCACCTGGTGGCACTGGCCACTCAGAGCAGTCCAGTGTGCCAGCAGCACCTCTGTTTCCAAGATGGCAGAGGTCTGGAGCACACTGGAGGAGCTGTGGGCACCTCCCAGGGGAGGTACAGGTCAGGGGAGTGGTCACTCCCCTTTCCTTTGTCCAGTTTCGCGCCAGAGCAGGGCTAAGGGGTCCCTGAACCGGTGTAGACTGGCTTATGCAGAAATGGGCACCAATTGTGCCCATGAAAGCATTTCCAGAGGCTGGGGGAGGCTACTCCTCCCCTGCCTTCACACCATTTTCCAAAGGGAGAGGGTGTAACACCCTCTCTCAGAGGAAGTCCTTTGTTCTGCCATCCTGGGCCAGGCCTGGTTGGACCCCAGGAGGGCAGATGCCTGTCTGAGGGGTTGGCAGCAGCAGCAGCTGCAGTGAAACCCTGGGAAAGGCAGTTTGGCAGTACCAGGGTCTGTGCTACAGACCACTGGGATCATGGGATTGTGCCAACTATGCCAGGATGGTATAGAGGGGGCAATTCCATGATCATAGACATATTACATGGCCATATTCGGAGTTACCATTGTGAAGCTACATATAGGTAGTGACCTATATGTAGTGCACGCATGTAATGGTGTCCCCGCACTCACAAAGTCCGGGGAATTGGCCCAGAACAATGTGGGGGCACCTTGGCTAGTGCCAGGGTGCCCTCACACTAAGGGGCATATTTATACTCCGTTTGCGCCAAATTTGCATCGTTTTTTTCGACGCAAATTCGGCGCAAAACTAACGCCATATTTATACTTTGGCGTTAGACGCGTCTAGCGCCAAAGTATGAGGAAAGAGCGTCATTTTTTTGCGTGAACGCCTTCCTTGCGTTAATGAGATTCAAGGTAGGCGTTCCCGTCCAAAAAAATTACTGCGCCGCAAATGCGTCGTATTTATACTCCCGGGCAAAAATCATGCCCGGGAGTGGGCGGGGCAAAAAACCCTGCATTTGCGCCTCTTTTTAACACCTGGGTCAGGGCAGGCGTTAAGGGACCTGTGGGCTCACAATGAGCCCAGAGGTGCCCTCCCATGCCCCAAGGGACCCCCCCTGCCACCCTTGCCCACCCCAGGAGGACACCCAAGGATGGAGGGACCCACCCCAGGGACATTCAGGTAAGTTCAGGTAAGTATACATTTTTGTTTTTTTATATTTTTTTTTTGGCATAGGGGGGCCTGATTTGTGCCCCCCTACATGCCACAATGCCCAATGACCATGCCCAGGGGACATAAGTCCCCTGGGCATGGCCATTGGGCAAGGGGGCATGACTCCTGTCTTTACTAAGTCAGGAGTCATGTAAATGGCGTCTGGGCGTCGTTAAAAATGGCGCAAATCGGGTGGAGGCGATTTTTTTGCATCAACCTGACTTGCACCATTTTTAAGACGCCCTAACGCCATTTTTCCCTACGCCAACGCTGCCTGGTGTACGTGTTTTTTTTCCACGTACACCAGGCAGCGCCGGTCTGCTTGCGCCGGCTAACGCCATTCAATAAATACGGCGCCCGCATGGTGCTTCAGAATGGCGTTAGCCGGCGCAAAAAATGTTGACGCTAAACTGCGTTAGCGCAGTTTAGCGTCAAAAAGTATAAATACGGGCCTAAGTAACTTAGCACCCAACCTTTACTAGGTAAAGGTTAGACATATAGGTGACTTATAAGTTACTTAAGTGCAGTGTAAAATGGCTGTGAAATAGCGTGGACGTTATTTCACTCAGGCTGCAGTGGCAGGCCTGTGTAAGAATTGTCAGAGCTCCCTATGGGTGGCAAAAGAAATGCTGCAGCCCATAGGGATCTCCTGGAACCCCAATACCCTGGGTACCTCAGTACCATATACTAGGGAATTATAAGGGTGTTCCAGTAAGCCAATGTAAATTGGTAAAATTGGTCACTAGCCTGTTAGTGACAATTTGTAAAGAGAGAGCATAACCACTGAGGTTCTGGTTAGCAGAGCCTCAGTGAGACAGTTAGGCATCACACAGGGAACACATACATATAGGCCACAACCTTATGAGCACTGGGGTCCTGGCTAGCAGGGTCCCAGTGACACATAACAAACATACTGAAAACATAGGGTTTTCACTATGAGCACTTGGCCCTGGCAAGCAGGATACCAGTGAGACAGTGAAAACACCCTGACATACACTCACAAACAGGCCCAAAGTGGGGGTAACAAGGCTAGAAAGAGGCTACTTTCTCACACAACACCCCCCCAAACGAAGGACAATAAGGCTAACCTTGGCCAGTTGAGACTTTATTGTCTAAGTGGTGATAAGTAGAGAGTAGCTCTGCAATAGACTGGTTACTCCCTTTATCATCCACTATATGGTTACTTCCCTGTGGGGATGTAAACCACCCTGTTTGAAGTTTTTTAGCTAAGCAACAATGTGAAGATGTATTTTCAGAGTTTCTATCAGTAAGTTTTAGTTTAGAGAAGTGGGAATTGTCCACTGAACCTATTTGTAGTGATGGAAATGCCAGACAGGGATGCTGTCTCAGAAAAGCCATAGCTGGGCAAAAACTTTGTCCATATGGCTGGAAGAGAGAACAGGGATGCTGTTTCTCTTGGGTTGGAGCAGGGCAGGGATGCTGTCCTATCAGCTCCACACTAGGGCAGGGATGCTGTCCTAAGTGTTGTGAGGCAGTGCAGATTTTCTGCACTAAAGTTTCTCTGGGAGGGTTGGAGGGATGCTCCATGTTAACTAAAATGGTGCTCTTTTTCTCACCAATGTTAGTTATCCCACAGAGAGGTACTTCTACCTCAGGGAGTACAGCTTTGCCAGCTGATGCTTCCCTTGGAACAGGTGCCACCCCAGGAGAGGTTTCTCCCACCACAGGAATGGTATCCTGAATGGCAGGGTGGTTAGGGGATACTGTGATACCCTTTTTACCTGTTGATGGAGAGGGATCCTGAGTTTTCAGGCCTTCTCTCCTTTGCTTTTTCATTTCAGTAGAAATGAGAGGGAACAATTCCTCTGGGATGCCCAGCATGGCTGCATGGGCATAAAACTCTACATCAGCCCAACCTGAGGCCTCTAGGTCATTACCTAAGAGACAGTCTACAGGTAAGCTAGGTGATACCACCACCTGCTTAGGGGCAGTAACTCCACCCCAACTAAACTGAATTATAGCTAAGGGAAGAAACTTAGTGGAGTTATGGACATCAATAATCTTATACTGTTGTCCAATGATGTGTTGTTCAGGAGGCACTAGGTTTTCAGTCACCAAAGTGATACTGGCACCTGTGTCCCTGTAGGCCAAGGCCTCAACACCATTTATTGAAACTGTCTGCCTGTACTTATCCATTGTAAGGGGACAAGCAGCCAGTGTGGCAAGGCCAATGCCACTAGGTGTAACAGAAACTGTCTTGGGACTGACTACCCCAGTTTCTATGATGGACCCATAAGTGAACCCAACTACACCCTTTGCTTGACTGTTGCCAGCAGTCCCACCACTAGTACCACTACTGCTAGGGGCACTAGAGCTTGATGTATTAGTGGTGGTAGGCTCAGGGGGTTTACCTGGACAGGACTTATCCCCTGGCCTATGGCCTCTGTTTTTACACACAAAGCACCAAGGCTTTTTAATGTGTGCAGGTTGAGAAGAAGAGGAAGAATTAGTTTTATACCCACCCTCTGAAGAGTGTTTAAGATTTGAAGTGGGATCTTTGGTTTTACCCTTATCCCCATGCTTATCTTGAGATTTTTCACCATCTTTCTTCTTATTGCCATCTTTGTCACCCCCTGTATGAACTTTTCTGTTCACCCTTGTTCTGACCCATTCGTCTGCCTTCTTTCCCAATTCTTGGGGAGATGTCAGATCAGGGTCTACCAGGTACTGGTGCAACAAATCAGACACACAATTATTAAGAATATGCTCTCTCAGGATCAAGTTATACAGGCTGTCATATTCAGTAACTTTACTGCCATGTAACCACCCCTCCAAGGCCTTCACTGAATGGTCAATGAAATCAACCCAGTCTTGTGAAGACTCCTTTTTGGTCTCTCTGAACTTTATCCTGTATTGTTCAGTGGTTAAGCCATAACCATCCAGGAGTGCATTCTTAAGAACTGTAAAATTATTGGCATCACTTTCTTTCACAGTAAGGAGCCTATCCCTACCTTTTCCACTAAATGATAGCCATAGGATAGCAGCCCACTGCCTTTGAGGGACATCCTGTACAACACAGGCCCTCTCAAGTGCAGCAAACCACTTGTTAATGTCATCCCCCTCCTTATAAGGGGGAACTATCTTGTGCAGATTCCTGGAATCATGCTCTTTTGCAGGATGACTATGGGGAATACTGCTGCTGCCACCATGGGTTTCTAAACCCAGTTTCTGTCTCTCCTTCTCTACTTCTAAGGACTGTCTATCCAAATCCAGCTGTTGCTTCTTGAGCTTCAGTCTGGTTTGTTCCACTCTCAATCTATTGAGCTCCCATTCTAACAATCTGTCATCAGGGTGGGTGGGAGGGACATTCCTAGACACAGAAGTATGATGAGAATGAATAGAAGGAGACCTGTCCCTTACAGAGGGCACCCTAACAGCTTGGCTAACAGTATAATGTGAGAGCACACCATCAGTATGGTGTGATTCAACCTCTGTACCAACTATGCTAGACTGCTAGACTGTCTAGTAATGGGCAGGCTGAGAAGTTTCTTTCCTGAATCTTTTCCTGGGGGAGTCCCTGGATCAGATTGGGAACCATTAGCTACTTTTTCTACAGATGGGGCACTTCTAGCCTTATCCTGTTCTCTAAGCATGTTAAGTAACAGTTCCAAGGAAGGATTCTTCCCTACACTCAAACCTCTCTCTATGCAGAGACTCCTTGCTCCTTTCCAGCTAAGGTGATCATATGCAAGTTTGGACAGATTAACATTTTGGCCTGTGCCAGACATTTTTAGGGAGAGTTAAAGTGATAGAAAAGAGAAAAAAGTTTGTCAGAGCTTTTAGAAAGACAGAGAAAAAAACTTTTTAAACTTTTTAGAACTTTTTAGAAAGTTAGAAGTACTTTTCAGCACTTAGAAAAGAGTGAAAAGAGGAAATGCAAAACTTTTTGGGTATGTGTATATACACTGAACTTGTTTTGTATATTTTTCTCTTATGAAAAGTACAATGACAAGAGTGGTAAGTAGTCTCAAAGCACTTATCCCACCGCTGCACAATCAATGTAGGAGGCTGGACTGGCTTGTAGTGAGTACCTAGGGGTACTTGCACCTTGCACCAGGCCCAGTTATCCCTTATTAGTGTATAGGGTGTCTAGCAACTTAGGCTGATAGATAATGGTAGCTTAGCAGAGCAGCTTAGGCTGAACTAGGAGACGTGTGAAGCTACTACAGTACCACTTAGTGTCATATGCACAATATCATAAGAAAACACAATACACAGTTATACTAAAAATAAAGGTACTTTATTTTTATGACAATATGCCAAAGTATCTCAGAGTGTACCCTCAGTGAGAGGATAGGAAATATACACAAGATATATATACACAATACCAAAATATGCAGTAATAGTCTTAGAAAACAGTGCAAACAATGTATAGTTACAATAGGATGCAATGGAGACACATAGGGATAGGGGCAACACAAACCATATACTCCAGAAGTGGAATTCGAACCACGAATGGACCCCAAACCTATGTGACCTTGTAGAGGGTTGCTGGGACTATTAGAAAATAGTGAGGGTTAGAAAAATAGCCCACCCCAAGACCCTGAAAAGTGAGTGCAAAGTGCACTAAAGTTCCCCAAAGGACAAAGCAGTAGTGATAGGGGAATAAGGCAGGAAAGACACAAACCAACAATGCAACAACGCTGGATTTCCAATCTGGGGTACCTGTGGAACAAGGGGACCAAGTCCAAAAGTCATGAGCAAGTCGGAGATGGGCAGATGCCCAGGAAATGCCAGCTGCGGGTGCAAAGAAGCTTCTACAGGACAGAAGAAGCTGCGGTTTCTGCAGGAACGCAAAGGGCTAGAGACTTCCCCTTTGGAGGACGGATCCCTCTCGCCTTGGAGAGTTGTGCAGAAAGAACGCCAACAAGCCTTGCTAGCTGCAAATCGTACGGTTAGCGTTTTTGGACGCTGCTGTGGCCCAGGAGGGACCAGGAGGTCGCAAATTGGACCAGGAGGTAGAGGGGACGTCGAGCAAGACAAAGAGCCCTCTTAGCAGCAGGTAGCACCCGGAGAAGTGCCAGAAACAGGCACTACGAGGATGCGTGAAACGGTGCTCACCCGAAGTTACACAAAGGAGTCCCACGTCGCCGGAGACCAACTTAGAAAGTCGTGCAATGCAGGTTAGAGTGCCGTGGACCCAGGCTTGGCTGTGCACAAAGGATTTCCGCCGGAAGTGCACAGGGGCCGGAGTAGCTGCAAAAGTCGCGGTTCCCAGCAATGCAGTCTAGCGAGGTGAGGCAAGGACTTACCTCCACCAAACTTGGACTGAAGAGTCACTAGACTGTGGGAGTCACTTGGACAGAGTTGCGGGATTCGAGGGACCTCGCTCATCGTGCTGAGAGGAGACCCAAGGGACCGGTAATGCAGCTTTTTGGTGCCTGCGGTTGCAGGGGGAAGATTCCGTCGACCCACGGGAGATTTCTTCGGAGCTTCTAGTGCAGAGAGGAGGCAGACTACCCCCACAGCATGCACCACCAGGAAAACATTTGAGAAGGCGGCAGGATCAGCGTTACAGATTTGCAGTAGTCGTCTTAGCTACTATGTTGCAGTTTTGCAGGCTTCCAGCGCGGTCAGCAGTCGATTCCTTGGCAGAAGGTGAAGAGAGAGATGCAGAGGAACTCGGATGAGCTCTTGCATTCGTGATCTAAGGAATCCCAAGAGACAGAGATCCTAAATAGCCAGAAAAGAGGGTTTGGCTACCTAGGAGAGAGGATAGGCTAGCAACACCTGAAGGAGCCTATCACATGGAGTCTCTGACGTCACCTGGTGGCACTGGCCACTCAGAGCAGTCCAGTGTGCCAGCAGCACCTCTGTTTCCAAGATGACAGAGGTCTGGAGCACACTGGAGGAGCTGTGGGCACCTCACAGGGGAGGTACAGGTCAGGGGAGTGGTCACTCCCCTTTCCTTTGTCCAGTTTCGCGCCAGAGCAGGGCTAAGGGGTCCCTGAACCGGTGTAGACTGGCTTATGCAGAAATGGGCACCAATTGTGCCCATGAAAGCATTTCCAGAGGCTGGGGGAGGCTACTCCTCCCCTGCCTTCACACCATTTTCCAAAGGGAGAGGGTGTAACACCCTCTCTCAGAGGAAGTCCTTTGTTCTGCCATCCTGGGCCAGGCCTGGCTGGACCCCAGGAGGGCAGATGCCTGTCTGAGGGGTTGGCAGCAGCAGCAGCTGCAGTGAAACCCCGGGAAAGGCAGTTTGGCAGTACTAGGGTCTGTGCTACAGACCACTGGGATCATGGGATTGTGCCAACTATGCCAGGATGGTATAGAGGGGGCAATTCCATGATCATAGACATATTACATGGCCATATTCGGAGTTACCATTGTGAAGCTACATATAGGTAGTGACCTATATGTAGTGCACGCATGTAATGGTGTCCCCGCACTCACAAAGTCCGGGGAATTGGCCCTGAACAATGTGGGGGCACCTTGGCTAGTGCCAGGGTGCCCTCACACTAAGTAACTTAGCACCCAACCTTTACTAGGTAAAGGTTAGACATATAGGTGACTTATAAGTTACTTAAGTGCAGTGTAAAATGGCTGTGAAATAGCGTGGACGTTATTTCACTCAGGCTGCAGTGGCAGGCCTGTGTAAGAATTGTCAGAGCTCCCTATGGGTGGCAAAAGAAATGCTGCAGCCCATAGGGATTTCCTGGAACCCCAATACCCTGGGTACCTCAGTACCATATACCAGGGAATTATAAGGGTGTTCCAGTAAGCCAATGTAAATTGGTAAAATTGGTCACTAGCCTGTTAGTGACAATTTGTAAAGAGAGAGCATAACCACTGAGGTTCTGGTTAGCAGAGCCTCAGTGAGACAGTTAGGCATCACACAGGGAACACATACATATAGGCCACAACCTTATGAGCACTGGGTTCCTGGCTAGCAGGGTCCCAGTGACACATAACAAAAATACTGAAAACATAGGGTTTTCACTATGAGCACTGGGCCCTGGCAAGCAGGATACCAGTGAGACAGTGAAAACACCCTGACATACACTCACAAACAGGCCCAAAGTGGGGGTAAAAAGGCTAGAAAGAGGCTACTTTCTCACACCATATCAACAATGATGTAGCAGCAGCCATCTTAGGACTCGTAACTCAGAAAGACATAGGGCTGACCCCCTGGGCCTGGCGGTGGGGTCATAGAAGGGCCATGCCTGGGGGCAAAAATATTTTCTTTTTACTTTTATTGCAAATTTGTGGAGGGTCCACATCAAACTATTTTAAAAAGAAGGTGCAGGCTCCCACCCATTTCCCCAAACAAATTGAAGAGTCTCTCATAATTCTACTACACCACATTCAGAGGTTTTGAGAGTCTGTTCTAGCAACAGGAGTTAAAACAGTCTATTCAGTGTGTTCTGGGACAGCCAGAGTCTCCGTGAATAGGTAGATCACGCTCTGGAAGACTGAGAAAGTTCCAGTCTTCAGTGCAAAGCTCACAATTCTTTACTATAGCAGGAAAACAGCAATGATCACATGGTTTATTGCAGCATCTCCTTCTGCTCTGCTTGTATCAGAGTGTCTGCCTCCGAGCCTGTCTTGGGCAGTGTATGTCACTTGGAGACAGTCCTACCTGTGTCCAGTCCTCCTCCTTCTGCTCTGCTTGTACCAGAGTGTCTGCCTCCGAGCCTGTCTTGGGCAGCGTGTGCCACTTGGAGACAGTCCTACCTGTGTCCAGTCCTCCTCCTTCTGCTCTGCTTGTACCAGAGTGTCTGCCTCTGCGCCTGTGACGGGGAGCAGGTGTCCCTCAGAGACGGTCCTTCAGGTGTCCAGCCCTCCTCCTTCAGCTCCGCTTGTACCAGAGTTTCTGCCACCGAGCCTGGTTTGGGAAGCAGCTGTCACTTGGAGACGGTCCTACCTGTGTCCAGTCCTCCTCCTTCTGCTCTGCTTGTACCAGAGTGTCTGCCTCCGAGCCTGTCTTGGGCAGCGTATGTCACTTGGAGACTGTCGTACAAGTATCCAGTCCTCCTCCTTCTGCTCTGCTTGTACCAGAGTGCCTGCCTCTGCGTCTGTGACGGGGAGCAGGTGTCACTTGGAGACGGTTCTTAAGGTGTCCAGCCCACCTCCTTCTGCTCCGCTTGTACTAGAGTGTCTGCCCCCGAGCCTGCGTACAGATCCTTCCTGTGTTTATGTATGTATATATGCATGTATGTATGTACTATTTCTATTGCACAAACCCAGTCAGTCCCCTCTGAGAGGGGCCCACCTCCCTGGAGACACACCTCAGCACTGAACATGGAAAAGTAGTTAACTAATGTATGTATATACGTATGTATGTATGTATGTACGTACGTATGTATGTGCGTACATATATATGTACATATATATGTATGTATTTATGTGTGTGTGTAGTATTTCTATAGCACAAACCCAGTCCGCCTTGAAAGAGGCCCACATCCCTGGAGATGCACCTCTGCACTGAACATGGAGAGATTTGTGATTTGTGTATGTATGAACCTGTGTATGTATGTATGGATGTATGTATGTATTTATGTATGCATTTATATATGTATGCATGTGTGTATATATATATTTATAAGTATATGAATATGCATGTATATATGTATGTATATATTTATGTATGTAGTATTTATGTATGTGGTATTTCTATAGCACAAACCTAGCCAGAAGGCATCCGAGAGCTGTTCCGGGTTAAAGGCTAGCATAAAGTTGACGTGTGACAGGAAAGGTAGCTAGTGTGTGGGTGGTTAATGCATTGTGATCTAGAGTTCTTCAAAGAGTTGCAGCTTCACTTCTTTCCTAAACGGGAGCAGAGTCGGGACGGTCCTGATGGACACAGGGATTAATGCAGACCCTGGATTCAGAGATGGAAAAGGCCTGTTGCCTTGTTTTTACACTTGGCATGGGCAAAGTGAGGAACTCCCCAGGGGCCTCACCTTCCAACGTTTAGCATACAATTCTATATTATTTGGAATCATGGGGTTTGAGTTGCCAGAAAATGTGTAATAAAATACAAAGTTCCGAACAGGGCCCCTGCGGTGTGTCTTGTCCAGAGTCACCAAAATCCCTAAGATGATACTTCTTATTCTGTAATACAATGGTGCCCCGGCTATGGTTCTGCAGAGACCTGGTGTACTTGAGACCAGATAAGTGGTGGTGCTGGCCATGGTGGCTTCGTAAAAGATGCCGCTGGTTTTTGAAGATGGTGTGGTCTGGCAAGGTGCGTTCAGGAGTCCCATTAGGGTGGAGGTGATGTGGCCCTGGATGAGACGTGCTGTACCGTGTAGGATGCCCCTGAGGGGTGCCTGAGTGGAGTCTGGGAGACCATGGAGCAGGGCCTTCCTACCATCCAGATGCGAGAGTCGAAGGGCTTGAACCGCATCTCTGAAGTCCCTATAGATGTTTCACGGGGCGTATACAAAGCGTGACCACTCCCAAGGCCCACAGTGTTATCAGTTTTTAGGCAAGTGACACTTACGCGGTAGCAGAATGTAATCCAGAGCCACCCCCACCGGGAGCAGAAAACACAAGTGTGTACAATGGCTGTCACGGACGGCAAGTGAGGATGGGGATCAAGGGTGTGGACCTGGAAGAAGAAGAGGCCTGGTTACAGAAGAGGGTGCCTGATTACATGAGTGGGGTGCTTGGTTATATAAGATGGGGGCCTCGTTACAGAAGAGGGCTCTGATTACATGAGTGGGGTGCCCGGTTACATAAGATGGGATCCTGGTTACAGAAGAGGGGGCCTGGTTACACAAGATGGGGGTCTAATCACAGAAGGGGAGATCTGGTTACATAAGGTGGGAGCCTGGTTACAGAAAAGGAGGCCTGGTTACATAATATGGGAGCCTGGTTACAGAAAAGGAGGCCTGGTAACACATGATGGAGGCCTGGTTACATAAGATGGGGGCCTGGTTACAGAAGAAGAGGCCTGGTTACAGAAGATGAGGTCCTGGTTGCATAAGATGGGGGCCTGGTTACAGAAGAGGAGGCCTGGTTACATAAAATTGGGGCCTGGTTAAAGAAGAGGAGGCCTGGTTACATAAGATGGGAGCCTGGTTACAGAAGAGGAGGCCTGGTTACAGAAGAGGGGGCCTGATTACATGAGTGGGGTGCCTGGTTATATAAGATGGGGGCCTGGTTACAGAAGATGTCTGGTTACACAAGACAGAGGCCTGGTTACATAAGATGGGATCCTGGTTACAGAAGAGGGGGCCTGGTTACACAAGATGGGGGTCTAATTACAGAAGGGGAGATCTGGTTACATAAGATGGGAGCCTGGGTACAGAAGAAAAAGCCTGGTTACATAAGATGGGGGCCTGGTTATAGAAGAGGAGGCCTGGTTACAGAAGAAGAGGCCTGGTTGCATAAGATGGGGGCCTGGTTACAGAAGAGGAGACCTGGTTACAGAAGATGGGGGCCTGGTTACATAAGATGGGGGCCTGGTTATAGAAGAAGAGGCCTTGTTACAGAAGATGGGAGCCTGGTTACAGGAGAAGAGGCCTGGTTACAGAATAGGAAGCCTGGTTACAGAAGAGGAGGCCTGGTTGCTGCTAAGGCCTTCACTTAGCACAGCACAGTTTACTTTTAAGAAACAAAAAGGTCCTACCTCCTTCTTGAAAGTCTTAAGCCCCCCAAAAGGATCTCCCTGAATGTTGGTGGACTGAGGCCTCCTCGGAGGCTGGGAGTAAACGGTACCTCGGTGCAGAGGCTGCAATGCTGGGGTCCAGCTGGGACCCTGCAAGGAAGCAGTAAAGTCAGAACATCACACACATGCGCACATTTAACATCAGAATGATTGCAGGTATTTTTTACTCTTTTCACGTACCAGTGTTTTCAAAGCTGTTCCTGTTGCAGAGGGCTCCTTCCCTCCTGTTTGTCTCAACAAAAGAAGTCCTGTGAAGGGTTTCACTCCTACCATGTGACTAACCACAGCCTCAACAAGGTTAATTCCATGGCCAGAGACGAGCTCAAGAGGCATGTAAGCCCCTCCTTAGAGAGGTAAGCACCTGTGTGGGGCTCCTTGTTGTGAGCCAGGGGGGTGAAACCATCAGCTCCACTCCAAGACCAGCTCCGGGGTTTCCTGGTGCCGGCTAGTGAGGAGGTTTGCTCTATAACTGGAAGAGATCACTGCGGAAGGATACTGCGGAAGGATACTGCTGTGATGTGGAGTGAGTACTGATCACTGCAAAAGGATACTACTATGACATAGTACTGATCATTGTGGAAGGATACTACTGTGAGGTAAAGTGAGTACTGATCACTGCGGAAGGATACTGTGGAAGATTACTACCACGACATAGAGTGAGTACTGATAACTGTGGAAGGATACTGCAATAACATATCACTGATTACTAATGAAGGATACTACTGTGACGTTGAGTGAATACTGATCACTGCGGAATGATACTGCCATGACGTATCACTGGTCACTGCTGAAGGATACTTCTGTGACGTAGTACTGATCACTGCGGAAGGATACTACTGTGACGATCAGTGAGTACTGATCACTGCTGAAGCATACTACTGTGATGTAGTACTGATCACTGTGGAAGGATACTGCCGTGACATAGAGTGAGTACTGATCACTGCGGAAGGATACCACTGTGACATAGTACTGATTATTGTGGAAGGATACTACTGTGACGTAGTACTGATCACTGTGGAAGGATACTACTGTGACGTAGTACTGATCACTGTGGAAGGATACTGCCTTGACATAGAGTGAGTACTGATCACTGCTGAAGGATACCACTGTGACATAGTACTGATTATTGTGGAAGGATACTACTGTGATGTAGTACTGATCACTGCGGAAGGATACTACTGTGACGTTCAATGAGTATTGATCACTGCTGAAGCATACTACTGTGACGTGGTACTGATCACTGTGGAAGGATACTGCCGTGACATAGAGTGAGTACTGATCACTGCAGAAGGATACTACTGTGACGTAGTACTGATCACTGTGGAAGGATACTACTGTGACGTAGTACTGATCACCGTGGAAGGATACTACTGTTACGTAGTACTGATCACCGTGGAAGGATACTACTGTTACGTAGTACTGATCACTGTGGAAGGATACTACTGTGACAAGGTACTGATCACTGAGGAAGGATACTACTGTGACGTAGTACTGATCACAGCAGAAGGATACTACTGTTATGTAGTACTGATCACTGTGGAAGGATACTACTGTGACAAGGTACTGATCACTGAGGAAAGATACTACTGTTACGTAGTACTGATCACTGTGGAAGGATACTACTGTGACAAGGTACTGATCACTGAGGAAGGATACTACTGTTACGTAGTACTGATCACTGTGGAAGGATACTGCTGTGACCTAGAGTGAGTACAGATCATCAGGGCCAGCTTTAGCTCTGGTGGCACCCCTGAGCTCATGATCACCTCCTCGGATTCACTCATTACCACCTGGCAAATCTTCCCCTCATCTCTCCATAGCCCCCCTTTCACATACATTCATTTGTTTTAAAGCGCTTGTAAAGGCTGGCTTTACTAATCCACTCAGCTGTCCACATAAAATATAGTTCTCTTCTTTGCAGCAGGTGCATTAACCATCTACGCTACTTCATGGTGATTCAAAGCTGCCGCTAGACAAATCTCCATTCTCTCTCTCCCTCTAGCAGGAACATTAATCACAAGAGGTATCTTGACATCTTAATTGGTTCCTGAAGGCTGGACACACAAGGAACTTTTCAGCAGGTGCTTTTAAATCACAAGTTTTGTAAGTTATTGGTAAACATAACACCCCATGGAAGTCAGGGCCCCCCAATTCAGGTCAGCACCTGGTACAGCCGCACCACTTTCACTGCCCTAAAGCCGGCCCTGTTGATCACTTTGGAAGGATACTACGGTTACGTAGAGTGAGTACTGATCACTGTGGAAGGATACTACTGTGACGTGGTACTGATCACTGCGGAAGGATACTACTGTGACGTGGTACTGATCACTGTGGAAGGATACTACTGTGACGCAGAGTGAGTACTGATCACTGTCACTACTGTGAGGTGGTACTGATCACTGCGGAAGGATACTACTGTGACGTGGTACTGATCACTGCGGAAGGATACTACTGTGACGTAGTACTGATCACTGTGGAAGGATACTACTGTGACGTAGTACTGATCACAGCAGAAGGATACTACTGTTATGTAGTACTGATCACTGTGGAAGGATACTGCCGTGACATAGCGTGAGTACTGATCACTGCGGAAGGATACTACTGTGACGTAGTACTGATCACTGTGGAAGGATACTACTGTGACGTAGTACTGATCATTGTGGAAGGATACTACTGTGACGCAGAGTGAGTACTGATCACTGCGGAAGGATACTACTGTGACATAGAGTGAGTACTGATCACTGCGGAAGGATACTACTGTGACGTGGTACTGATCACTGTGGAAGGATACTACTGTGACGCAGAGTGAGTACTGATCACTGTCACTACTGTGAGGTGGTACTGATCACTGCGGAAGGATACTACTGTGACGTGGTACTGATCACTGCGGAAGGATACTACTGTGACGCAGAATGAGTACTGATCACTGTGGAAGGATACTACTGTGACAAGGTACTGATCACTGAGGAAAGATACTACTGTTACGTAGTACTGATCACTGTGGAAGGATACTACTGTGACAAGGTACTGATCACTGAGGAAGGATACTACTGTGATGTAGTACTGATCACTGCGGAAGGATACTACTGTGATGTAGTACTGATCACTGCGGAAGGATACTACTGTGACGTAGTACTGATCACTGTGGAAGGATACTACTGTGACGTAGTACTGATCACCGCAGAAGGATACTACTGTTATGTAGTACTGATCACTGTGGAAGGATACTACTGTGACGAGGTACTGATCACTGAGGAAAGATACTACTGTTACGTAGTACTGATCACTGTGGAAGGATACTGCTGTGACATAGAGTGAGTACTGATCACTGCGGAAGGATACTGCTGTGACATAGAGTGAGTACTGATCACTGTGGAAGGATACTACTGTGACAAGGTACTGATCACTGAGGAAGGATACTACTGTGACGTAGTACTGATCACCGTGGAAGGATACTACTGTTACGTAGTACTGATCACCGTGGAAGGATACTACTGTTATGTAGTACTGATCACTGTGGAAGGATACTACTGTGACAAGGTACTGATCACTGAGGAAGGATACTACTGTTACGTAGTACTGATCACTGTGGAAGGATACTGCTGTGACCTAGAGTGAGTACAGATCATCAGGGCCAGCTTTAGCTCTGGTGGCACCCCTGAGCTCATGATCACCTCCTCGGATTCACTCATTACCACCTGGCAAATCTTCCCCTCATCTCTCCATAGCCCCCCTTTCACATACATTCATTTGTTTTAAAGCGCTTGTAAAGGCTGGCTTTACTAATCCACTCAGCTGTCCACATAAAATATAGTTCTCTTCTTTGCAGCAGGTGCATTAACCATCTACGCTACTTCATGGTGATTCAAAGCTGCCGCTAGACAAATCTCCATTCTCTCTCTCCCTCTAGCAGGAACATTAATCACAAGAGGTATCTTGACAGCTTAATTGGTTCCTGAAGACTGGAAACACAAGGAACTTTTCAGCAGGTGCTTTTAAATCACAAGTTTTGTAAGTTATTGGTAAACATAACACCCCATGGAAGTCAGGGCCCCCCAATTCAGGTCTGCACCTGGTACAGCCGCACCACTTTCACTGCCCTAAAGCCGGCCCTGTTGATCACTTTGGAAGGATACTACGGTTACGTAGAGTGAGTACTGATCACTGTGGAAGGATACTACTGTGACGCAGAGTGAGTACTGATCACTGCGGAAAGATACTACTGTGACGCAGAGTGAGTACTGATCACTGCGGAAAGATACTACTGTGACGCAGAGTGAGTACTGATCACTGCGGAAAGATACTACTGTGACGCAGAGTGAGTACTGATCACTGCGGAAAGATACTACTGTGACGCAGAGTGAGTACTGATCACTGCGGAAAGATACTACTGTGACATAGAGTGAGTACTGATCACTGCGGAAGGATACTACTGTGACGTGGTACTGATCACTGCGGAAGGATACTACTGTGACGTGGTACTGATCACTGCGGAAGGATACTACTGTGACGTGGTACTGATCACTGCAGAAGGATACTACTGTGACGTATCACTGATCACTGTGGAAGGATACTACTGTGACGTAGAGTGACTACTGATCACTATCACTACTGTGACGTGGTACTGATCACTGCGGAAGGATACTACTGTGAAGCAGAGTGAGTACTGATCACTGTGGAAGGATACTACTGTGACATAGAGTGAGTACTGATCACTGCGGAAGGATACTACTGTTACGCAGAGTGAGTACTGATCACTGTGGAAGGATACTACTGTGACATAGAGTGAGTACTGATCACTGCGGAAGGATACTACTGTGACATAGAGTGAGTACTGATCACTGTGGAAGGATACTACTGTGACATAGAGTGAGTACTGATCACTGCGGAAGGATACTACTGTGACGCAGAGTGAGTACTGATCACTGCAGAAGGATACTACTGTGACGCAGAGTGAGTAGTGATCACTGCGGAAGGATACTTCTGTGACATAGAGTGAGTACTGATCACTGTGGAAGGATACTACTGTGACATAGAGTGAGTACTTTTCACTGCGGAAGGATACTACTGTAATGCAGAGTGAGTACTGATCACTGTGGAAGGATACTACTGTGACATAGAGTGAGTACTGATCACTGCGGAAGGATACTACTGTAACGCAGAGTGAGTATTGATCACTGTGGAAGGATACTACTGTAACGCAGAGTGAGTACTGATCACTGTGGAAGGATACTACTGTGACATAGAGTGAGTACTGATCACTGTGGAAGGATACTACTGTGACATAGAGTGAGTACTGATCACTGTGGAAGGATACTCCCATGACCATTAGAGTGGTAATCCTGATGATGGCTTAGCTGCCAATTTTTCAGTTTGCTTACATGTGACATTTCTAAATGTTCAGAGTGATGTGAGTGGGACTGAACTGTCAAATGTGTGACCCCCTGAGTGACTCAAAGCAGTGACTAGTATTTGAGTGATTCTCTTTGAGTTTTCTACTTTCGCATCCAGATAGCTCAAAAAAATGTACATACAAGCTGGACCTCTTGGCGTTGCCAATGCTTGTTAACAGTATCAGCTAAAAGATTAATAACAATGTTTTTATCGTGAATAATTGGAATTCAGAATGTTTAATTCCACAAATGGGTGACTGACGTCAGTAGACGTGGCAGTGGTCTTTGGTGTTTCTTGCTCTCATTAGTCGTGCTATCCAATCCGCAGCGCTTTCCTTCGCAGTCTCTCACTCTTGCCTACTTAGGGCCTTTTTCTCTCAACATCTTCCTGAAACCCTCCATTAGCATGTCTTACGCATCGTCTCCTTCCTGTTTACCTCTGTCTTTTCACTCAGTTCCTCTGTGTGTATTCCTTGTGCCGCCCCTAAATCACCCCCCAGTCTCTCGCTGCCTCCTCACCTGGATACACATCATCTCCTTCCTGTTTCACGCTGTCTTTTCACTCAGTTCCTCTGTGTGTATTCCTTGTGCCGCCCCTAAATCACCCCCCCAGTCTCTCGCTGCCTCCTCACCTGGATACACATAGGCCCATATTTATACTTTTTGACGCACAACTGCGCCAACGCAGTTGTGCTTCAAAAATTTTACCGCCGGCTAACACCATTCCAACGCACCATGCAGGCTCCTTATTTATGGAATGACGTTAGCCGGCGCTGCGGACTGGTGTGCGTCAAAAAAAATGACTCACACCAGGCAGCGCCGGCGTATGGGAAAATGGGGGTTGTGCGTCAAAAAATGGGGCAAGTCAGGTATGAGGCAAAATTCAGGCCTCAAACCGGATTTGCGCCATTTTTTTTTACGCCCAACCTCCATTGACATGACTCCTGTCTTAGCAAAGACAGGAGTCATGCCCCCTTGCCAAATGGCCATGCCCAGGGGACTCATGTCCCCTGGGCATGGTCATTGGGCATAGTGGCATGTAGGGGGGCCCAAATCAGGCCCCCCTATGCCACAAAACAAATCGGAAAAAAATACTTACCCGAACTTACCTTTACTTCCCTGGGATGGGTCCCTCCATCCTTGGGTGTCCTCCTGGGGTGGGCAAGGGTGGCAGGGGGTGTCCCTGGGGGCAGGGGAGGGCACCTCTGGGCTCCTTCCGAGCCCACAGGTCCCTTAACGCCTGCCCTGACCCAGGCGTTAAAAAACGGTGCCCATCAGGCTGTGCGCCATTTTTTAAGGCCCACCCCCTCCTGTGCGTCAAAATGACGTCACAGTATAAATATGGGGCACAGGCCTTAAAGTCATTTTTTGGAAGGGAACGCCTACCTTGCATATAATTAACGCAAGGCTGGTTCCCCCTTCCAAAAAATGGCGCACATGGTGACATTTTTACGCCCGCGGGGTCGGAGTTCAAAGTATAAATATGGGGCAGGGTTTGCGCCGATTGTGCATCAAAAGTTTTGAAGCACATTCGGTGCAAACAGAGTATAAATAT
The DNA here is from genome assembly GCF_031143425.1 of Pleurodeles waltl. Taxonomy (NCBI): domain Eukaryota; kingdom Metazoa; phylum Chordata; class Amphibia; order Caudata; family Salamandridae; genus Pleurodeles; species Pleurodeles waltl. Next base: position 8,660,763 of record NW_027150076.1, on the reverse strand, counting down.
GCCCCTTAATTTTCTTTTTCTCTGATGCTGTTAATGTTTCGACAGCTGCGTATACCTCCTTCATGCACTTTCATATAAGAGGGTAATTACAACTGGCACATATATGACCATCACTCTGTGTGTTCTGCAGAGAGGGCAAGGATTGGATGAGCTAAACACATTTATGACCCACCGGCAACCACTGTGAAGAAATGTCCCTGCCTCTAGCCACATCTGCAGAGCTGTCAATCACACTGCATAGTAAACATCTACATACAAGCACGGTCGGCTTTAGGGCGGTACGACCTGTGCAGCCGCACCTGGCGCTGCCCCATCTGGCTCTGCCCTCGGGGTGGGTGCTGTACTCATAAATAACTTATGGGACTAAAAGCACCTGCTGCAGAGCTCCTTGTGTATCCAGCAGTTTTCAGGCAACAATAAAAATGTCAAGTTAACTTTGGTGCTCAATGTTCTGCTGGAGAGAGATCAGAGTTTTGTTTTGTGGCAGGTTTGTGTCATCATAAAGCTGCACACAGCTTTAACATGCCTGCAGTATGTGGGGACGTTTGTAGCTGGAGATGATAGGTGTTTACGGGAGGCAGGTCTCATAAGTATGATACGTAAGCATGGTATATTTGGTAAGTCTGATACATTATGGGACTAATTTAAGAAAAGTGATGCTGCATCCAATGCAGTGCCACTTTTCTTGCGCTCCCTAGTGCCCCCCTAACGCCACCCTGTATGCGCCATAATTAACATACGATGAACCATGGCAGTAGTTAGGGAACATTTTTTACACTAGTTTGCCGCTTTGAAGGATTAGCACCAAACAATTTGAGGCAAAGCACATTGAGGCCCATTGACAACAATGGTGTGCCTCCTGTCCATGCCTGCTCTGGGCAGGCGTTAAAAATGCCGCTAGAAAATGGCACAAAGAAATCTTTTAGATTTCATTGCACCATTTTTGGGGGGCCCCTAATGGGTGGAACGCCCACTTGCATACATTATGCATTGCGCAAGGGTTTACAAAGTGGCGCAATGCATGCGTTAAGCCACTTTGTAAATATGGTCCTGCGTTTTTTCCATTATTTTGTCACATTAGCTTAAACAAAGATGCTAATGTGGCGATCTATGGCGCTAGGCCCTCTTAATACAGGGCCTGCATTTTTTATGAATAGCTCAGTAGCTCATCACTTTGGTCACAGAGATGCTTCTGCTACTTGCACTTCATAAATTACAATCCTAATATAGCACAGTGACCTATGGCCTATGGACATCATAAGTTACAATCCTAATATAGCACTGTGACCTATGACTTATGAACATCATAAATTACAATCCTAATATAGCACTGTGACCTATGTCCTTCATAAATTACAATCCCAATATAGCACTGTGACCTATGACCTTCATAAATTATAATCCTAATATAGCACTGTGACCTATGACCTGCCATCAAAGAGCTGCAACTAACTGACAGGCATAGGCAGAGCTGCCCTTTGCTCAGAGAAAGCCCTGGGTGAAGCCAAATTGGCACTTTCTCCATTCGTCCTTTTTAACTGCCTGTGTGTTCATAACATGGGAGTGGCAGGGGTAAGGTGGGAGGGGCAGGGGTAAGGTGGGAGGGGAAGGGGTAAGGTGGGAGGTGCAGGGGTAAGGTGAGAGGGCAGGGGTAAGGTGGGAGAGGCAGGGGTAAGATAGGAGGGGCAGGGGTAAGGTGGGAGAGGTGGGGTAAGGTGGGAGAGGCAGGGGTAAAACAGGAGGGGCAGGGGTAAGATAGGAGGGGCAGGGGTAAGATAGGAGGGGCAGGGGTAAGGTGGGAGGTGCAGGGGTAAAGTGGGAGGGGCAGGGGTAAGGGGGAGAGGCAGGGGTAAGGTGGGAGGCCAGAGGTAAGGTGGTAGGGGCAGGGGTAAGATAGGAGGGGCAGGGGTAAGGTGGGAGGGGCAGGAGTAAGGTGGGAGAGGTGGGGTAAGGTGGGAGAGGCAGGGGTAAAATACGAGGGGCAGGGGTAAGGTGGAAGGGGCAGGGGTAAGATAGGGGTGGGGGTAAGGTGGGAGGGGCAGGGGTAAGAAAGGAGGGGCAGGGGGAAGGTGGGAGGGGCAGGGGTAAGATGGGAGGGGCAGGGGTAAGGTGGGTGGGGCAGGAGTAACATGAGAGGGGCAAGGGTAAGGTGGGAGGAGCAGGGGTAAGGTGGGAGGTGCAGGGGTAAGGTGGGAGGGGCAGGGGTAAGGGGGAGAGGCAGGGTTAAGGTGGGAGGGGCAGAGGTAAGGTAGGAGGGGCAGGGGTAAGGGGGGAGAGGCAGGGGTAAGGTGAGAGGGGCAGGGGTAAGGTGGGAGGGGCAGGAGTAAGGTGGGAAAGGTGGGGTAAGGTGGGAGAGGCAGGGGTAAAATAGGAGGGGCAGGGGTAAGGTGGAAGGGGCAGGGGTAAGATAGGGGTGGGGGTAAGGTGGGAGGGGCAGGGGTAAGATAGGAGGGGCAGGGGTAAGGTGGGAGGGGCAGGGGTAAGATGGGAGGGGCAGGGGTAAGGTGGAAGGGGCAGGGGTAAGATAGGGGTGGGGGTAAGGTGGGAGGGGCAGGGGTAAGATAGGAGGGGCAGGAGTAACATGAAGGGGCAGGAGTAAGGTAGGAGGAGCAGAGGTAAGGTGGGAGGGGTAGGGGTAAGGTGGGAGAGGCAGGGGTAAGGTGGGAGGGACAGGGGTAAGGTGGGAGAGGCAGGTGTAAGGTGGGAGGTGCAGTGGTAAGATAGGAGGGGCAGGAGTAACATGAGAGGGGCAGGGGTAAGGTGGGAGGTGCAGGGGTAAGATAGGGGTGGGGGTAAGGTGGGAGGGGCAGGGGTAAGATAGGAGGGGTAAGGTGGGAGGGGCAGGGGTAAGATAGGAGGGGCAGAGGTAAGGTGGGAGGGGCAGGGGTAAGGTGGGAGGAGCAGGGGTAAGGTGGGAGGGGCAGAGGTAAGGTGTGAGGTGCATGAGTAAGATGGGAGGGGCAGGGGTAAGTTGGGAGGGGCAGGGGTAAGATAGGGGTGGGGGTAAGGTGGGAGGGGCAGGGGTAAAATAGGAGGGGCAGGGGTAAGGTGGGAAGGGCATGGGTAAGATGGGAGGGGCAGGGGTAAGGTGGGTGGGGCAGGAGTAACATGAGAGGGGCAAGGGTAAGGTGGGAGGGGCAGGGGTAAGGTGGGAGAGGCAGGGATAAGGTGGGAGGTGCAGTGGTAAGGTAGGAGGGGCAGGAGTAACATGAGAGGGGTAGGAGTAAGGTGGGAGGTGCAGGGGTAAGATAGGGGTGGGGGTAAGGTGGGAGGGGCAGGGGTAAGATAGGAGGGGCAGGGGTAAGGTGGGAGGAGCAGGGGTAAGATAGGAGGGGCAGAGGTAAGGTGGGAGGGGCAGGGGTAAGGCGGGAGGAGCAGGGGTAAGGTGGGAGGGGCAGAGGTAAGGTGTGAGGTGCATGAGTAAGATGGGAGGGGCAGGGGTAAGGTGGGAGGTACAGGGGTAAGATAGGGCAGGGGTACGGTGGGAGAGGCAGGGGTAAGGTGGGAGGGGCAGGGGTAAGGTGGGAGAGGCAGGGGTTAGGTGGGAGGGGCAGGGGTAAGGTAGGAGGGTCAGAGGTATGATGGGAGGGGCAGGTATAAGGTGGGAGGGGCAGGGGTAAGGTTGCAGGGGTGAGGTGAGAGGGTCAGGGGTAAGATAGGAGGGGCAGGGGTAAGGTGGGAGGTGCAAGGGTAAGGGTAAGGTGGGAGCACAACAGAAAGGAAGACGTGAGAAGAGATGCCGACAAAATGCAGAACGGGGCACCAGCAGCGTCCAGATTCGGTGTTTAACTGCAGTATTCTTTGGAGCCACGTCAAGAGAGGACGGCTGCAGAGAGACATGCTGTTGACTTTGTTCAGTCCCTGTATATAAGAGATATGCATGCACTGTAAGAATGTCAGATGTGTTGGTCTGTCCCAGTGTAGGAGGCTGGCCTAGTGTGTGGTGGGTACCTATGGTACTTACACATTATACCAGATCCAGTTATCCCTTATTAGTGTAGTGTAGGCAGTGTCTAGAAGCCAGGCTCTCTAGAGGTATCTGTGGATGAGCAGCCAAGACTTATCTAGAAGACATGCAAAGCTCATGCAATACCACTATAGTCACACTTAGGGCCAGATTTATACTTTTTCACGCAAAACTGCGTTAGCGCAGTTTTGCGTGAAAAAGTATACCGCCGGCTACCGCCATTCCAAGACGCCTGCTGGGCATCTTATTTATGGAATGGCACTGGCCGGCGCAAAGGGTGGGCTAGTGTCAAATAAATTGACGTTAGCTGGGTGGGGGTGGCGGTATGGGAGAAGGGGGTTTAGCGTTAAAAAATGACGTTAGGCTGGTTAGTGTGAAAAATGAGAGCCTAAAAAACTACGTTAGGCTGGTTAGAGTAAAAAATAATGACTCTAACCAGTCTAGCGTCATTTATTGACGCTAAACCTACCATACCACATGACTCCTCTCTTATAAAAGACAGGAGTCATGCCCACCATCCCAATGGCCAGCACAAGGGACAAGGGTCCCCTGGGCATGGCCATTGCACCCTGTGCCATATATGGGGGCCCGTTTCTGGGTCCATATCTGGGCCGCCTATGGCATTTAAAAAAAAAAAAGGTAAATACTTACCTTTACTTACCTGCACATACCTGGGATGGGGTCACCCATCCTCCGCTGTCCCTCTGGTGTGGGTGGGGGTGTCCTGGGGCCTGGGGAGGGAACCTGTGGACTCATTCCATGGAGTTCCACCATGGAAATGAGCCCACAGGTCCCCTAACGCCTGCCCTGACCCAGGCGTTAAATAATGGCGCTAAGCAGGCTACCTCCCGTGCCCCATTTTTGCACGGGAGGATAAATAAGGCATTAGGGCCTTTGAGTAATTTTTTCCCAGGGGAACGCCTACCTTGCATCTCATTGACGCAAGGTAGGTTTTCACGGTAAAAGACGGGTCTAGCGCCAAGGTATAGATATTGAGTTAAAGTTGTGCTCAATTAGTGTAAAAAAAATTATGCTAATTCAGCGCAAACAGAGTATAAATGTGCCCCTTAGTACTCACACACATGAAAGAAAACATGCAGTGTTACAGAAATAAAGGTACTTTATTTTGGTGACACAAATACCAAAAATACCATAGAGGCTATACTCCCTTAGGAGGTAAGTAATAAACAAGTTCTAAACATTAGTATGCAGAAATAGGCATAAAAACAGTTACAAAACAGTGCAATTAGTGAAAATCACAATAGTTAGAAATGGGCCTAGTTGGAGCACAAACCATATACTAAGAAAGTGGAATGGGAAAGTCGGTCTCCCACCTAGGCAAGTGTAGTGTGTAGAGGGGCACTGGGAGTTCTTAGAAAGCCCAAAAGTAAGTACCAGAACCCACCCCAGTGACCAGGAAAGCATGAGAAAATCACAGTTAGTTTCCTAGAACACACAGAAAGAAGAACAGAAGAACAATGCAAACCCCAGAAGAGACTGCAAGACACCAACAGTGGATTGCTGGAGCAGAGGACCTGTGGAAAGAGGGGACCAGGTCCAAAAAGCACAGGAGAGTCCAGGAAGGGAAGGAGCCTCAACCCACCAGGAGGAAGGTGCAAGAAGTGAACCATCGGTGTGGATGAATAGTCAGCACTGCCCCCAAGAAGACTCTGTCGGGTTCCTGGGGGATGCAGGTGATGTACCGCGCCAGATGGAGGACTGCAGTCAGGTTTGATTCGTCGGAGTCCGCCAACAATCCATAGCCCATGCAAAGTTCACGGTTAGGGTACAATGGCGCTGCCTGGGACCAGGAGGGACCTGGTGGACTCCACCCACAAGTGAGAGTCAGAGGGGGCTCTCAGCAACTCAGAAAGCCCTCAAAAGGCTAGGCTGTGCGCACAGGAGTCCCACAGCAAGGGGACAAAGGAGGTGCAAAAGGAGGCCCATGCAGCACTACAACAAAGGTTCCCATGCCGCCGCAGAGCCACACAGGAAGCTGTGCGTCACAGGATAGAGTGATGGAGGCCGGAGCTACATGGTGCATGAGGAACTTTGTGTAAGGATGCCAAAAAGCCTTGGCAACTGCAAAACACGCTGTGCACGGGGATACTGTCTTGCATGGGGATGCAAGCTCTTACCTCCACCAAAGTTGGACAGTAATGCGTCAGAACTGCCTAGACCACTTCAGTCCACCACCTGTGATGCAGGATCCACCCAACTCATCAGGAGAGGGAACCTACGCAGCCGGTCGTCGATGCAGAAAAGTGCCTGCTGAAGCAGGGGAGTGACTCCTTCACACCAAGGGAGATTCCTTTGCTCTTCTGGTGCAGGCTGAAGACAGGCTGTCCTCTGAGGATGCAGGACCGGGAAACAGTTGCAGTTGCTGGCAGGAGCTGTAGATACAATGTTGCAGAAGATGTCTTTGTTTCTTTGTTGCAGTTTGTAGAGTTCCTGGAGAGTTCCTTGAGGGTCCAGATGCAGTTTCTTCGGTGAGAAGGTAAAGTAAAGCATGCAAAGGATTCCTGCTGGAGTCTTGCAATCCGAATCTAAGAAACCACCCAAAGGAGAGGCCCTAAATAGCCCTGAAGGGGGGATGGGTCAGCTAAACAGGTAAGTACCTATCATGGGAGGGCTCTGATTTCACCTGCTGGCACTGGCCGCTCAGATGCTCCCAGAGTGCCCTTCCACCTTGGAATGCAAGATGGTAAAACCCAGGGACACTCTGGAGGAGCTCTGGGCACCATCCCTGGGGTGGTGATGGACAGGGGATGGTCACTCCCCTTTCCTTTGTCCAGTTTTGCACCAGAGCATGGACTGGTGGTCCCTGAACCGGTGTAGACTGGATTATGCAAGGAGGGCACCATCTGTGCCCTTCAAAGCATTGCCAGTGGCTTGGGGAGGCTACCCCTCCCAAGCCTGTAACACCTATTTCCAAAGGGAGAGGGTGTAACACCCCTCTCCCAAAGAACATTCTTTGGCGTCCTCGCATTCACGAAGCCTAGGAAAATGGTCCTGGAGGTCGTGGAGGCACCTCTGCTATTGTAGGGGTTCCTTCACATACAGGTACTCTGCACCCTGCCCTCACAGTTGGAGGGCCTGCTATGGGGTGACTTATAAGTGACCTGCTGCAGTGTAAATGGCAGTGAAAGGGTGCATGCACCTTTTTACCCAGGCTGCAATAGGAGCCCTGCAGAAGCCTTTGCATGGGCCCCCTATGTGTGTCAAAACAAATGTTGCAGCCCATAGGAATCCCCTGGAGCGTCAGTGCCTTGGGTACTTAGGTACCATATACTAGGGACCTATAAGGGGGCACCAGTATGCCAATTTTGGGTGAAATACTTGATCACCAGTATGCAGTGACACAATTTAGAGGAGAGAGAGCATAATCACTGGGATCTTGGTTAGCAGGATCCCAGTGAACACAGTCAAGCACACTGACATCAGGCAAAAAATGTAGGTAAGAATGTCAAAAAGAGGGCACTTTCCTACAACCTGCACCATAGAACAGCATCAGCCCAGGCTGCACAACGCTGTCCTGTATACAGACTCTAGAGCTGCACCGTAGAACAGCATCAGCCCAGGCTGCACAACGCTGTCCTGTATACAGACTCTAGAGCTGCACCATAGAACAGCATCAGCCCAGGCCGCACAACGGCTGTCCTGTACACAAACAGAGTCTAGACCTACACCATAGAACAGCATCAGCCCATGCTGCACAACGGCTGTCCTGTACACAAACAGACTCTAGACCTGCACCATAGAACAGCATCATCTCAGGCTGCACAACGGCTGTCCTGTACACAGACTCTAGACCTGCACCATAGAACAGCATCAGGCCAGGCTGCACAACGGCTGTCCTGTACACAAACAGACTCTAGACCTACACCATAGAACAGCATCAGCCCAGGCTGCACAACGCTGTCCTGTATACAGACTCTAGAGCTGCACCGTAGAACAGCATCAGCCCAGGCTTCACAACGCTGTCCTGTATACAGACTCTAGAGCTGCACCATAGAACAGCATCAGCCCAGGCCGCACAACAGCTGTCCTGTACACAAGCAGACTCTAGACCTGCACCATAGAACAGCATCAGCCCAGGCTGCACAACGGCTGTCCTGTACACAAACAGACTCTAGACCTGCATCATAGAACAGCATCATCTCAGGCTGCACAATGGCTGTCCTGTACACAAACAGACTCTAGACCTGCACCATAGAACAGCATCAACCCACGCTGCACAATGGCTGTCCTGTATACAGACTCTAGACCTGCACCATAGAACAGCATCAGCCCAGGCTGCACAACGCTGTACTGTACACAAACAGACTCTAGACCTGCACCATCGAACAGCATCAGCCCAGGCCGCACAACGGCTGTCCTGTACACAAACAGACTCTAGACCTGCACCATAGAACAGCATCAGGCCAGGCTGCACAACACTGTCCTGTACACACACAGACTCTAGACCTGCACCATAGAACAGCATCAGCCCAGGCTGCACAACACTGTCCTGTACACACACAGACTCTAGACCTGCACCATAGAACAGCATCAGCCCAGTCTGCAAAATGGCTGTCCTGTACACAGGCTCTAGACCTGCACCATAGAACAGAATCAGCCCACGCTGCACAACGGCTGTCCTGTACACAAACAGACTCTAGACCTGCACCATAGAACAGCATCAGCCCAGGCTGCACAACGCCTGTCCTGTAGACAGGCTCTAGACCTGCAGCATAGAGCAGCATCTGCCCACACTGCACAACGGCTGTCCTGTACGCAAACAGACTCTAGACCTGCACCATAGAACAGCATGAGCCCACGCTGCACAACGGCTGTCCTATATACATACAGACTCTAGACCTGCACCATAGAACAGCACCAGCCCACGCTGCACAACGGCTGTCCTGTACACAAACAGACTCTAGACCTGCACCATAGAGCAGCATCAGCCCAGGCTGCACAACGGCTGTCCTGTACACAGGCTCTAGACCTGCACCATAGAACAGCATCAGCCCAGGCTGCACAACGGCTGTCCTGTATATAAACAGACTCTAGACCTGCACTATAGAGCAGCATCAGCCCAGGCCGCACAACGGCTGTCCTGTACACAGGCTCTAGACCTGCACCATAGAACAGCATCAGCCCACGCTGCACAACGGCTGTCCTGTACACAAACAGAGTCTAGACCTGCACCATAGAACAGCATCAGCCCAGGCTCCACAACGGCTGTCCTGTACACAAACAGACTCTAGACCTACACCATAGAACAGCATCAGCCCAGGCTGCACAACGCTGTCCTGTATACAGACTCTAGAGCTGCACCGTAGAACAGCATCAGCCCAGGCTTCACAACGCTGTCCTGTATACAGACTCTAGAGCTGCACCATAGAACAGCATCAGCCCAGGCCGCACAACAGCTGTCCTGTACACAAGCAGACTCTAGACCTGCACCATAGAACAGCATCAGCCCAGGCTGCACAACGGCTGTCCTGTACACAAACAGACTCTAGACCTGCATCATAGAACAGCATCATCTCAGGCTGCACAATGGCTGTCCTGTACACAAACAGACTCTAGACCTGCACCATAGAACAGCATCAGCCCACGCTGCACAATGGCTGTCCTGTATACAGACTCTAGACCTGCACCATAGAACAGCATCAGCCCAGGCTGCACAACGCTGTCCTGTACACAAACAGACTCTAGACCTGCACCATCGAACAGCATCAGCCCAGGCCGCACAACGGCTGTCCTGTACACAAACAGACTCTAGACCTGCACCATAGAACAGCATCAGGCCAGGCTGCACAACACTGTCCTGTACACACACAGACTCTAGACCTGCACCATAGAACAGCATCAGCCCAGGCTGCACAACACTTGTCCTGTACACAAGCAGACTCTAGACCTGCACTGTAGAACAGCATCAGCCCATGCTGCACAACGCTTGTCCTGTACACAAGCAGACTCTAGACCTACACCATAGAACAGCATCAGCCCACGCTGCACAACGCTGTCCTGTACAGAAACAGACTCTAGACCTGCACCATAGAACAGCATCAGCCCAGGCTGCACAACGGCTGTCCTGTACACAAACAGACTCTAGACTTGCACCATAGAACAGCATCAGCCCAGGCTGAACAACACTGTCCTGTACACACACAGACTCTAGACCTGCACCATAGAACAGCATCAGCCCAGTCTGCAAAATGGCTGTCCTGTACACAGGCTCTAGACCTGCACCATAGAACAGAATCAGCCCACGCTGCACAACGGCTGTCCTGTACACAAACAGACTCTAGACCTGCACCATAGAACAGCATCAGCCCAGGCTGCACAACGCCTGTCCTGTAGACAGGCTCTAGACCTGCAGCATAGAGCAGCATCTGCCCACACTGCACAACGGCTGTCCTGTACGCAAACAGACTCTAGACCTGCACCATAGAACAGCATGAGCCCACGCTGCACAACGGCTGTCCTATATACATACAGACTCTAGACCTGCACCATAGAACAGCACCAGCCCACGCTGCACAACGGCTGTCCTGTACACAAACAGACTCTAGACCTGCACCATAGAGCAGCATCAGCCCAGGCTGCACAACGGCTGTCCTGTACACAGGCTCTAGACCTGCACCATAGAACAGCATCAGCCCAGGCTGCACAACGGCTGTCCTGTATATAAACAGACTCTAGACCTGCACTATAGAGCAGCATCAGCCCAGGCCGCACAACGGCTGTCCTGTACACAGGCTCTAGACCTGCACCATAGAACAGCGTCAGCCCACGCTGCACAACGGCTGTCCTGTACACAAACAGAGTCTAGACCTGCACCATAGAACAGCATCAGGCCAGGCTGCACAACGGCTGTCCTGTACACAAACAGACTCTAGACCTGCACCATAGAACAGCATCAGCCCAGGCATAACAACGGCTGTCCTGTACACAAACAGACTCTAGACCTGCACCATAGAACAGCATCAGCCGACGCTGCACAACGGCTGTCCTGTACACAAACAGACTCTAGACCTGCACCATAGAACAGCATCAGCCCAGGCTGCACAACCGCTGTCCTGTACACAAACAGACTCTAGACCTGCACCATAGAACAGCATCAGCCCAGGCTGCGCAACACTGTTCTGTATACAAACAGACTCTAGACCTGCACCATAGAACAGCATCAGCCCAGGCTGCACAACGGCTGTCCTGTATACAGACTCTAGACTTGCACCATAGAGCAGCATCAGCCCAGGCTACACAACGGCTGTCCAGTACACAAACAGACTCTAGACCTGCACCATAGAACAGCATCAGCCCACGCTGCACAATGGCTGTCCTGTACACAAACAGATTCTAGACCTGCACCATAGAACAGCATCAGCCCAGGCTGCACAACGGCTGTCCTGTACACAAACAGACTCTAGACCTGCACCATAGAACAGCATCAGCCCAGGCTGCACAACGGCTGTCCTGTATACAAATAGACTCTAGACCTGCACCATAGAACAGCATCAGCCCACGCTGCACAACGGCTGTCCCGTACACAAACAGACTCTAGATCTGCACCATAGAACAGCATCAGCCCAGGCTGCACAACGGCTGTCCTGTATACAAACAGACTCTAGACCTGCACCATAGAACAGCATCAGCCCACGCTGCACAACGGCTGTCCTGTACACAAACAGACTCTAGACCTGCACCATAATACAGCATCAGCCCAGGCTGCACAAGCATCAGCCCAGGCTGCACAACGGCTGACCTATAGACAAACAGACTCTAGACCTGCACCATAGAACAGCATCAGCCCAGGCTGCACAACGCTGTCCTGTACACAAACAGACTCTAGACCTGCACCATAGAACAGCATCAGCCCACGCTGCACAACGGCTGTCCTGTACACAAACAGACTCTAGACCTGCACCATAGAACAGCATCAGCCCAGGCTGCACAACGGCTGTCCTGTACACAGACTCTAGACCTGCACCATAGAACAGCATCAGCCCACGCTGCACAACGGCTGTCCTGTATACAGACTCTAGACCTGCACCATAGAGCAGCATCAGCCCAGGCTGCACAACTGCTGTCCTGTACACAAACAGACTCTAGACCTGCACCATAGAACAGCATCAGCCCACGCTGCACAACGGCTGTCCTGTACACAGACTCTAGACCTGCACTATAGAACAGCGTCAGCCCAGGCTGCACAACACTGTCCTGTACACAGGCTCTAGACCTGCACCATAGAGCAGCATCAGCCCACGCTGCACAACGGCTGTCCTGTACACAAACAGACTCTAGCGCACACATTCTCAGCGGCAACTCAGGAGTGAAACCAATAAGTCATCAACACAACAATTACCACCACCTCTACTGTCACCCTCGACCCACTAATGTCAGAACTTTGAAGTGTAGGTGCGTACATATGGAAAAAAGACCCTAAACTCCCAGAAGTTTCAGTTGCTGTGAAATCAGTGCAGAACGAGCTGACTTGCTTTCACTACCATCTTGACACTAAACAGATGTGGAAACAAAACTGTGAAGTATTCCTGAAGGAGACCGATATACGGGCAATGAGATGCAAGATTGTTGACCTGGAAGATAGGTCCTCCTGGAACAATGTCAGACTTTATGGTGCACCAGCATGTTATCTTTTTGGCTATCTGCAGAACGTAATATCGACACTCCGGGAAATTGACTTCAAGGAACTTCAGGAGTTCCAGAGAGCACCCAGACTTCAGAAGCAAAAGGCATCAACTCCAAACTCACCGAACCAATAATTGCCCATTTCTTGCAATACCAGCTTGCAAGAGTCATACTACAAGCAACAAAGAAAAGAAATAGACCATTCATGCTTCAAAATCTCCCAATTCATGTTTCTGCAGACTCCTCCTTTCAAACAAATGTCCTTAGAAGGTGCTGCCTTTCCCTGCACCCAAGCCTCAAGCAATGGGATATTGAGGATGGTCTTTTGGAGCCAGCAGTAATGGCGATCACAAAAGACAGCAAGACATAAGAGCACATGGACCATGAAGACCTTCAAAAATTCCTTCACGTTTTGGTCTGACCATCCATTACACAGCCAACCTTCAACAAAATACACAACCACCAAGAGCTCATAAAAACCAGCAAAAGACACAGGAAGAGCTGATGAACAGACCAGATGGTGAACAGACAAAGAAAGGTAATATCATAATGTAGAGACCTTAAATAGAGAGAGACATCTAGATCACCAGGAAAGACACCAAGAAAATTAAAATCTCCTCTGTGGGCCTGTAGGAGGCTGGACTGGCTTGTAGTGAGTACCTAGGGGTACTTGCACCTTGCACCAGGCCCAGTTATCCCTTATTAGTGTATAGGGTGTCTAGCAGCTTAGGCTGATAGATAATGGTAGCTTAGCAGAGCAGCTTAGGCTGAACTAGGAGACGTGTGAAGCTACTACAGTACCACTTAGTGTCATATGCACAATATCATAAGAAAACACAATACACAGTTATACTAAAAATAAAGGTACTTTATTTTTATGACAATATGCCAAAGTATCTTAGAGTGTACCCTCAGTGAGAGGATAGGAAATATACACAAGATATATATACACAATAGCAAAAATATGCAGTATAGTCTTAGTAAACAGTGCAAACAATGTATAGTTACAATAGGATGCAATGGGGAAACATAGGAATAGGGGCAACACAAACCATATACTCCAAAAGTGGAATGTGAACCACGAATGGACCCCAAACCTATGTGACTTTGTAGAGGGTCGCTGGGACTATTAGAAAATAGTGAGAGTTAGAAAAATAACCCTCCCCAAGACCCTGAAAAGTGAGTGCAAAGTGCACTAAAGTTCCCCTAAGGATAAAGAAGTTGTGTTAGAGGAATAATGCAGGAAAGACACAAACCAACAATGCAACAACTGTGGATTTCCAATCTAGGGTACCTGTGGAACAAGGGGACCAAGTCCAAAAGTCACAAGCAAGTCGGAGATGGGCAGATGCCCAGGAAATGCCAGCTGCAGGTGCAAAGAAGCTTCTACTTGACAGAAGAAGCTGCGGTTTCTGCAGGAACGCAAAGGGCTAGAGACTTTCCCTTTGGAGGACGGATCCCACTCGCTTTGTAGAGTCGTTCAGAAGTGTTTTCCCGCCGAAAGAATGCCAACACGCCTTGCTAGCTGCAAATCATGCGGTTAGCGTTTTTGGGTGCTGCTGTGGCCCAGGAGGGACCAGGAGGTCGCAAAATGGACCAGGAGGTAGAGGGGACGTCGAGCAAGACAAGGAGTCCTCTTAGCAGCAGGTAGCACCCGGAGAAGTGCCAGAAACAGGCACTACGAGGATGAGTGAAATGGTGCTCACCCGAAGTTACACAAAGGAGTCCCACGTCGCCGGAGACCAACTTAGAAAGTCGTGCAATGCAGGTTAGAGTTCTGTGGACCCAGGCTTGGCGGTGCACGAAGGATTTCCGCCGGAAGTGCACAGGGGCCGGAGTAGCTGCAAAAGTCGCGGTTCCCAGCAATGCAGTCTAGCGAGGTGAGGCAAGGACTTACCTCCACCAAACTTGGACTGAAGAGTCACTGGACTGTGGGAGTCACTTGGACAGAGTTGCTGGATTCGAGGGACCTCCCTCGTCGTGCTGAGAGGAGACCCAAGGGACCTTTAATGCAGCTTTTTGGTGCCTGCGGTTGCAGGGGGAAGATTCCGTCGACCCACGGGAGATTTCTTCGGAGCTTCTAGTACAGAGTGGAGGCAGACTACCCCCACAGCATGCACCACCAGGAAAACAGTCGAGAAGACGGCAGGATCAGCGTTACAGAGTTGCAGTAGTCGTCTTTGCTACTATGTTGCAGGTTTGCAGGCTTCCAGCGCGGTCAGCAGTCGATTCCTTGGCAGAAGGTGAAGAGAGAGATGCAGAGGAACTCGGATGAGCTCTTGCATTCGTTATCTGAGGAATCCCAAGAGACAGAGACCCTAAATAGCCAGAAAAGAGGGTTTGGCTACTTAGGAGAGAGGATAGGCTAGCAACACCTGAAGGAGCCTATCACAAGGAGTCTCTGACGTCACCTGGTGGCACTGGCCACTCAGAGCAGTCCAGTGTGCCAGCAGCACCTCTGTTTCCAAGATGGCAGAGGTCTGGAGCACACTGGAGGAGCTCTGGGCACCTCCCAGGGGAGGTACAGGTCAGGGGAGTGGTCACTCCCCTTTCCTTTGTCCAGTTTCGCGCCAGAGCAGGGCTAAGGGGTCCCTGAACCGGTGTAGACTGGCTTATGCAGAATTGGGCACATCTGTGCCCAAGAAAGCATTTCCAGAGGCTGGGGGAGGCTACTCCTCCCCTACCTTCACACCATTTTCCAAAGGGAGAGGGTGTCACACCCTCTCTCAGAGGAAGTCCTTTGTTCTGCCATCCTGGGCCAGGCCTGGCTGGACCCCAGGAGGGCAGCTGCCTGTCTGAGGGACTGGCAGCAGCAGCAGCTGCAGTGAAACCCCAGGAAGGGCAGTTTGGCAGTACCAGGGTCTGTGCTACAGACCACTGGGATCATGGGATTGTGCCAACTATGCCAGGATGGTATAGAGGGGGCAATTCCATGATCATAGACATGTTACATGGCCATATTCGGAGTTACCATTGTGAAGCTACATATAGGTAGTGACCTATATGTAGTGCACGCGTGTAATGGTGTCCCCGCACTCACAAAGTTCAGGGAATTGGCTCTGAACAATGTGGGGGCACCTTGGCTAGTGCCAGGGTGCCCTCACACTAAGTAACTTTGCACCTAACCTTTATCAGGTAAAGGTTAGACATATAGGTGACTTATAAGTTACTTAAGTGCAGTGTAAAATGGCTGTGAAATAACGTGGACGTTATTTCACTCAGGCTGCAGTGGCAGGCCTGTGTAAGAATTGTCAGAGCTCCCTATGGGTGGCAAAAGAAATGCTGCAGCCCATAGGGATCTCCTGGAACCCCAATACCCTGGGTACCTCAGTACCATATACTAGGGAATTATAAGGGTGTTTCAGTAAGCCAATGTAAATTGGTAAAATTGGTCACTAGCCTGTCAGTGACAATTTGAAAGAAATGAGAGAGCATAACCACTGAGTTTCTGATTAGCAGAGCCTCAGTGAGACAGTTAGTCACTACACAGGTAACACATTCAGGCACACTTATGAGCACTGGGGCCCTGGTGAACAGGGTCCCAGTGACACATACAACTAAAACAACATATATACAGTGAAAAATGGGGGTAACATGCCAGGCACAATGGTACTTTCCTACAGGGCCCAATGGCGGGATCCTATGGAGAGCTCTGTAGGAAAGTACCATATCTGCATAAGCCAGTCTACACCGGTTCAGGGACCCCTTAGCCCTGCTCTGGCGCGAAACTGGACAAAGGAAAGGGGAGTGACCACTCCCCTGGCCTGCACCTCCCCTGGGAGGTGCTTAGCGCTCCTCCAGTGTGCTCCAGACCTCTGCCATCTTGGAAACAGAGGTGCTGCTGGCACACTGGACTGCTCTGAGTGGCCAGGGCCAGCAGGTGACGTCAGAGACTCCTTCTGATAGGCTCCTTCAGGTGTTGCTAGCCTATCCTCTCTCCTAGGTAGCCAAACCCTCTTTTCTGGCTATTTAGGGTCTCTGCTTTGGGGAATTCCTTAGATAGCGAATGCAAGAGCTCATCAGAGTTCCTCTGCATCTCTCTCTTCACCTTCTGCCAAGGAATCGACTGCTGACCGCGCTGGAAGCCTGCAAAACTGCAACAAAGTAGCAAAGACGACTACTGCAACTCTGTAACGCTGATCCTGCCGCCTTCTCGACTGTTTTCCTGGTGGTGCATGCTGTGGGGGTATTCTGCCTCCTCTCTGCACTAGAAGCTCCGAAGAAATCTCCCGTGGGTCGACGGAATCGTCCCCCTGCAACCGCAGGCACCAAAGAACTGCATCACCGGTCCCCTGGGTCTCCTCTCAGCACGACGAGCGAGGTCCCTTGAATCTACCAACTGTGTCCAAGTGACTCCCACAGTCCAGTGACTCTTCAGTCCAAGTTTGGTGGAGGTAAGTCCTTGCCTCCCCACGCCAGACTGCATTGCTGGGAAACGCAACTTTTGCAGCTACTCCGGCCTCTGTGCACTTCCGGCGGAAATCCTTTGTGCACAGCCAAGCCTTGGTCCACGGCACTCTAACCTGCATTGCACGACTTTCTAAGTTGTCCTCCAGCGGCGTGGGACTCCTTTGTGCAACTTCAGGTGAGCACCATTTCACTCTTCTTCGTAGTGCCTGTTCTGGTAATTCTGCGGGTGCTGCCTGCTTCTGAGAGGGCTCTTTGTCTTGCTCGACGCCTCCTCTGTCCCCAGACGCAATTGGCGACATCCTGGTCCCTCCTGGGCCACAGCAGCATCCAAAAACCCTAACTGCTTGATTTGCAGCTAGCAAGGCTTGTTGGCGATCTTTCGGCGGGAAAAGACATCTGCACGACTCTCCACGGCGTGGGGGATCCATCCTCCAAAGGGGAAGTCTCTAGCCCTTGTTGTTCCTGCAGAATCCTCAGCTTCTACTGTCCAGTAGCAGCTTCTTTGCACCCACAGCTGGCATTTCCTGGGCATCTGCCCATCTCCGACTTGCTTGTTACCTTTGGACTTGGTCCCCTTGTTCCACAGGTACCCTCAACTGGAAATCCATCGTTGTTGTATTGCTGGTTTGTGTCTTTCCTGCAGAATTCCCCTATCACGACTTCTTTGTCCTTTGGGGAACTTTAGTGCACTTTGCACTCACTTTTCAGGGTCTTGGGGTGGGCTATTTTTCTAACCCTCACTATTTTCTAATAGTCCCAACGACTCTCTACAAGGTCACATAGGTTTGGGGTCCATTCGTGGTTCGCATTCCACTTTTGGAGTATATGGTTTGTGTTGCCCCTATCCCTATGTGTCCCCATTGCATCCTATTGTAACTATACATTGTTTGCACTGTTTTCTAAGACTATACTGCATATTTCTGGTATTGTGTACATATATCTTGTGTATATTTGCTATCCTTATACTGAGGGTACACTCTGAGATACTTTGGCATATTGTTATAAAAATAAAGTACCTTTATTTTTAGTATATCTGTGTATTGTGTTTTCTTATGATATTGTGCAAGTGACACTAGTGGTACTGTAGGAGCTTCACTCGTCTACTAGTTCAGCCTAAGCTGCTCTGCTAAGCTACCATTATCTATCAGCCTAAGCTGCTAGACACCCTATATACTAAATAAGGGATACCTGGGCCTGGTGCAAGGTGTAAGTACCCCTTGGTACTCACTACAAGCCAGTCCAGCCTCCTACATTGGTTGTGCAGCAGTGGGATAAGTGCTTTGATACTACTTACCACTCTTGTCATTGTACTTTTCATAAGAGAAAAATATACAAAACAAGTTCAGTGTGTGTACACATAACTAAAAAGTTTTGCATTTCCTCTTCTCACTCTTTTCTAAGTGCTGAAAAGTACTTCCAAACTTTCTAAAAGTTCTTAAAAAGTTTAAAAAGTTTTTTTTCTGTCTTTCTAAAAGTTCTGAAAAACTTTTTCTCTCTTTTTCTGTCACTTAAACTCTTCTAAAATGTCTGGCACAGGCCAAACTGTTGATCTGTCCAAACTTGCATATGATCACCTTAGTTGGAAAGGAGCAAGGAGTCTCTGCATAGAAAGAGGTTTGAGTGTAGGGAAGAATCCTTCTTTGGAATTATTGCTTAACATGCTTAAAGAACAAGATAAGGCCAGAAGGGCCCCATCTGTTGAAAAAGTAGCTAATGGTTCCCAATCTGATCCAGGGACTCCCCTAGGAAAAGATTCAGGAAAGAAACTTCCTAGCCTGCCCATTACTAGACAGTCTAGCATAGTTGGTAATGATGTAGAGTCACACCATACAGATAGTGTTGTCTCACATCATAGCAAGAGTATTCCTTCTCACCACAGTAGAAGTGATGTTTCTGTTAACCAAGCTGTTAGGGTGCCTTCTGTAAGGCATAGGTCTCCTTCTGTCCATTCTCACCATACTTCTGTTTCAAGGCATGTCCCTCCCACCCACCCTGATGACAGAATGTTAGAAAGGGAGCTCAATAGATTGAGAATGGAACAAACCAGACTGAAGCTCAAGAAGCAACAGCTGGACTTGGATAGACAGACCTTAGAAGTAGAGAAGGAAAGACAGAAACTGGGTTTAGAAACCCATGGTGGCAGCAGCAGTATTCCCCATAGTCATCCTGCAAAAGAGCATGATTCCAGGAATCTGCACAAGATAGTTCCCCCTTATAAGGAGGGGGATGACATTAACAAGTGGTTTGCTGCACTTGAGAGGGCCTGTGATGTACAGGATGTCCCTCAAAGGCAGTGGGCTGCTATCCTATGGCTATCATTTAGTGGAAAAGGTAGGGATAGGCTCCTTACTGTGAAAGAAAGTGAAGCCAATGATTACAAAGTTCTTAAGAATGCACTCCTGGATGGTTATGGTTTAACCACTGAACAGTACAGGATAAAGTTCAGAGAGACCAAAAAGGAGTCTTCACAAAACTGGGTTGATTTCATTGACCATTCAGTGAAGGCCTTGGAGGGGTGGTTACATGGCAGTAAAGTTACTGATTATGACAGCCTGTATAACTTGATCCTCAGAGAGCATATTCTTAATAATTGTGTGTCTGATTTGTTGCACCAATACTTGGTGGACTCTGATCTGACCTCTCCCCAAGAATTGGGAAAGAAGGCAGACAAATGGGTCAGAACAAGGGTGAAAAGAAAAGTTCATACAGGGGGTGACAAAGATGGCAACAAGAAGAAGGATGGTAAGTCTTCTGACAAGGGTGGGGACAAATCTAAAAATGAGTCTTCATCAGGCCCACAAAAACACTCTGGTAGGGGTGGTGGGTCCAAATCCTCTTCCAATCAAAACAAAGAAAAGAAACCATGGTGCTATTTATGTAAAATAAAAGGCCATTGGACAACAGATCCCAGTTGTCCAAAGAAAAGCACCAAGCCTCCTACCACTACAACCCCTACTGCTACACCTAGTGTCCCTACTAATAGCAGTGGTGGTGGGAGCAAACCTACTAATTGCCATTCTAAGGGAGTAGCTGGGCACACCGTTGGTAACTTAGTTGGGGTTGGTCTGATTAGGGAGACCACAGAGGCTGTGTTAGTCTCTGAGGGGGCTATTGATTTAGCCACCTTGGTTGCTTGTCCCCTTAACATGGATAAGTACAAGCAACTACCCCTAATAAATGGTGTTGAGGTTCAGGCCTACAGGGACACAGGTGCCAGTGTCACAATGGTGATAGATAAACTGGTCCACCCTGAACAACACCTACTTGGTCACCAGTACCAAGTAACCGATGCTCACAACAACACCCTTAGCCACCCCATGGCTGTTGTAAATCTCAACTGGGGGGGGGTTACTGGCCCAAAGAAAGTTGTGGTTGCCTCAGATTTACCTGTAGACTCTCTATTAGGGAATGATTTAGAGACATCAGCTTGGGCAGAAGTGGAGTTGGAGGCTCATGCAGCAATGCTAGGCATTCCAGGGCATATTTTTGCTTTGACCAGGGCTCAGGCCAAAAAGCAAAAAGGACAGGGAAACTTGGATCCTGGAACAATGGACCAAGTGCTCCCTAAAGCTAGGGCTAGTAGAAGTAAAGCACTACCTACTATCCCTCCCTCTACAGTGGATTCTTGTTCTGAGGAAGAAGAATTTCCACCCTGTGCAGAACCTACACCAGAGGAGCTGGAAGCAGACACTGCTGAGCTTTTGGGTGAAGGGGGGCCTGCCAGGGAGGAGCTGAGTGTGACACAGCAGACCTGTCCCACACTAGAGGGTCTAAGACAGCATGCTGTCAAACAAGCAAATGGGGATGTCAGTGACTCTCACAGAGTTTACTGGGAGGACAACCTCTTGTACACTGAAGCAAGGGATCCAAAACCAGGAGCTGCCAGGAGATTGGTGATTCCTCAGGAGTACAGAAAGTTCCTCCTAACTCTTGCTCACAACATTCCCCTTGCTGGACATTTGGGGCAAATGAAAACTTGGGACAGGCTTGTTCCCTTGTTTCATTGGCCTAGAATGTCTGAGGACACAAAAGATTTTTGTAAGTCCTGTGAAACCTGTCAAGCCAGTGGCAAGACAGGTGGCACCCCAAAGGCACCCCTTATTCCACTGCCTGTGGTTGGGGTTCCCTTTGAAAGGGTAGGGGTTGACATAGTTGGCCCCCTTGACCCTCCTACTGCTTCAGGCAATAGGTTTATCTTGGTGGTAGTGGACCATGCCACAAGATATCCTGAAGCAATTCCTCTAAGGACCACTACAGCTCCTGCAGTGGCAAAGGCCCTCCTGGGAATATTTTCCAGGGTGGGCTTCCCAAAAGAGGTGGTATCAGACAGGGGAAATAATTTCATGTCTGCTTACTTAAAGGCCATGTGGAAGGAGTGTGGGGTGACATACACGTTCACCACACCCTATCATCCACAAACAAATAGACTGGTGGAGAGATTTAACAAAACTCTCAAAGGCATGATTATGGGACTCCCTGAAAAACTCTGCAGGAGATGGGATATCCTTTTTCCATGCCTCCTTTTTGCCTACAGGGAGGTACCCCAGAAAGGAGTGGGCTTCAGCCCCTTTGAACTCCTCTTTGGACACCCTGTTAGGGGTCCACTAACACTTGTCAAGGAGGGTTGGGAACAACCTTTAAAAGCTCCAAAACAAGATATTGTGGATTATGTACTTGGCCTCAGATCAAGGATGGCTGAGTACATGAAAAAGGCCAGTAAAAACCTTCAGGCCAGCCAAGAGCTCCAGAAGCAATGGCATGACCAGAAGGCTGTTTTGGTTCAGTACCAACCAGGGCAGAAAGTGTGGGTCTTGGAGCCTGTGGCCCCAAGAGCACTCCAAGATAAATGGAGTGGACCCCACACAATTGTTGAGAAAAAGGGTGAAGTCACCTACTTAGTTGACTTAGGCACTGCCAGGAGTCCCCTTAGGGTGCTCCATGTCAACCGCCTGAAACCCTACTATGACAGGGCTGATCTCACCCTGCTCATGGCAACTGATGAGGGACAGGAAGAAGACAGTGATCCTCTACCTGATCTCTTCTCTTCCACAGAACAAGATGCTCTAGTGGAAGGTGTTGTACTGGCAGATTGTCTTACTGCTGAGCAGAAAGACCACTGCATTAATCTCCTGGGTCAGTTTTCTGAACTCTTCTCTACTGTGCCAGGTACCACTTCTTGGTGTGAGCACACTATAGATACTGGAGACAGCTTGCCTGTCAAAAGTAAGATCTATAGGCAGCCTGACCATGTCAGGGACTGCATAAAGCAAGAGGTGCAGAAAATGCTAGAACTGGGAGTGGTTGAGCACTCTGAAAGTCCATGGGCTTCTCCTGTGGTACTTGTACCAAAGCCCCATTCCAAAGATGGAAAGAAGGAAATGCGGTTTTGTGTAGACTACAGAGGTCTCAACCAGGTAACCAAAACTGATGCTCACCCTATACCCAGGGCAGATGAGCTCATAGATACACTGGCATCTGCCAAGTATCTAAGCACTTTTGATTTGACTGCAGGGTATTGGCAGATCAAATTATCAGAAGATGCTAAAGCTAAAACTGCATTTTCAACCATTGGAGGCCATTACCAGTTCACAGTAATGCCTTTTGGATTGAAAAATGCACCTGCCACTTTTCAAAGGTTGGTGAACACAGTCCTGCAAGGGCTGGAAGATTTCAGTGCAGCATATTTGGACGATATAGCTGTCTTTAGCTCCAGCTGGGATGATCACCTGGTCTACCTATGGAAAGTTTTGGAGGCCCTGCAAAAAGCAGGCCTCACTATCAAGGCTTCAAAGTGCCAGATAGGGCAGGAAAAGGTGGTTTATCTGGGACACCTTGTTGGTGGAGAACAGATTGCACCACTTCAAGGGAAAATCCAAACTCTTATAGATTGGGTTCCCCCTACT
Source organism: Pleurodeles waltl (assembly GCF_031143425.1). Taxonomy (NCBI): domain Eukaryota; kingdom Metazoa; phylum Chordata; class Amphibia; order Caudata; family Salamandridae; genus Pleurodeles; species Pleurodeles waltl. Next base: position 8,637,840 of record NW_027150076.1, on the reverse strand, counting down.
ACTCAGACTAAGGTGAGAGCCTTCCTAGGCCTCACTGGGTATTACAGGAGGTTCATTAAGAACTATGGCTCCATTGCAGCCCCTCTTAATGACCTCACATCCAAGAAAATGCCTAAAAAGGTATTGTGGACAGCAAACTGTCAGAAAGCTTTTGAGGAGCTGAAGCAGGCCATGTGCTCTGCACCTGTCCTGAAAAGCCCTTGTTACTCTAATAAATTCTATGTCCAGACTGATGCATCTGAATTAGGAGTAGGAGCAGTCCTATCACAACTTAATTCTGAGGGCCAGGATCAACCTGTTGCTTTTATTAGTAGGAGGTTGACCCCTAGAGAAAAGCGTTGGTCTGCCATTGAGAGGGAGGCCTTTGCTGTGGTCTGGGCACTGAAGAAGTTGAGGCCATACCTGTTTGGCACTCACTTCATTGTTCAGACAGACCACAAACCTCTACTTTGGCTAAAACAAATGAAAGGTGAAAATCCTAAATTGTTGAGGGGGTCCATATCCCTACAGGGAATGGACTATACAGTGGAACATAGACCTGGGAGTAGCCACTCCAATGCAGATGGACTCTCCAGATATTTCCACTTAGACAATGAAGACCCATCAGGTAATGACTAGTCTTATTGGCCTTCGTTTGTGGGGGGGGGGGTTGTGTAGGAAAGTACCATCTTGCCTGGCATGTTACCCCCATTTTTCACTGTATATATGTTGTTTTAGTTGTATGTGTCACTGGGACCCTGTCATCCAGGGCCCCAGTGCTCATAAGTGTGCCTGAATGTGTTACCTGTGTACTGACTAACTATCTCACTGAGGCTCTGCTAACCAGAACCTCAGTGGTTATGCTCTCTCATTTCTTTCCAAATTGTCACTAACAGGCTAGTGACCAATTTTAACAATTTACATTGGCTTACAGGAACACCCTTATAATTCCCTAGCATATGGTACTGAGGTACCCAGGGTATTGGGGTTCCAGGAGATCCCTATGAGCTGCAGCATTTCTTTTGCCACCCATAGGGAGCTCTGACAATTCTTACACAGGCCTGCCACTGCAGCCTGAGTGAAATAACGTCCACGTTATTTCACAGCCATTTTACACTGCACTTAAGTAACTTATAAGTCACCTATATGTCTAACCTTTACCTGGTAAAGGTTAGGTGCAAAGTTACTTAGTGTGAGGGCACCCTGGCAATAGCCAAGGTGCCCCCACATTGTTCAGGGCCAATTCCCCGGACTTTGTGAGTGCGGGGACACCATTACACGCGTGCACTACATATAGGTCACTACCTATATGTAGCTTCACAATGGTAACTCCGAATATGGCCATGTAACATGTCTATGATCATGGAATTGCCCCCTCTATGCCATCCTGGCATAGTTGGCACAATCCCATTATCCCAGTGGTCTGTAGCACAGACCCTGGTACTGCCAAACTGCCTTTCCTGGGGTTTCACTGCAGCTGCTGCTGCTGCCAACCCCTCAGACAGCCTTCTGCCCTCCTGGGGTCCAGCCAGGCCTGGCCCAGGATGGCAGAACAAAGGACTTCCTCTGAGAGAGGGTGTTACACCCTCTCCCTTTGGAAAATGGTGTGAAGGCAGGGGAGGAGTAGCCTCCCCCAGCCTCTGGAAATGCTTTCTTGGGCACAGATGTGCCCAATTCTGCATAAGCCAGTCTACACCGGTTCAGGGACCCCTTAGCCCTGCTCTGGCGCGAAACTGGACAAAGGAAAGGGGAGTTACCACTCCCCTGACCTGCACCTCCCCTGGGAGGTGTCCAGAGCTTCTCCAGTGTGCTCCAGACCTCTGCCATCTTGGAAACAGAGGTGCTGCTGGCACACTGGACTGCTCTGAGTGGCCAGTGCCACCAGGTGACGTCAGAGACTCCTTCTGATAGGCTCCTTCAGGTGTTGCTAACCTATCCTCTCTCCCAGGTAGCCAAACCCTCTTTTCTGGCTATTTAGGGTCTCTGTCTCTGGGGAAACTTTAGATAACGAATGCAAGAGCTCATCCGAGTTCCTCTGCATCTCTCTCTTCACCTTCTGCCAAGGAATCGACTGCTGACCGCGCTGGAAGCCTGCAAAACTGCAACATAGTAGCAAAGACGACTACTGCAACTCTGTAACGCTGATCCTGCCGCCTTCTCGACTGTTTTCCTGGTGGTGCATGCTGTGGGGGTAGTCTGCCTCCTCTCTGCTCTAGAAGCTCCGAAGAAATCTCCCGTGGGTTGACGGAATCTTCCCCCTGCAACCGCAGGCACCAAAAAGCTGCATTACCGGTCCCTTGGGTCTCCTCTCAGCACGACGAGCGAGGTCCCTCAAATCCAGCAACTCTGTCCAAGTGACTCCCACAGTCCAGTGACTCTTCAGTCCAAGTTTGGTGGAGGTAAGTCCTTGCCTCACCTCGCTAGACTGCATTGCTGGGAACCGCGACTTTTGCAGCTACTCCGGCCCCTGTGCACTTCCGGCGGAAATCCTTCGTGCACCGCCAAGCCTGGGTCCACAGAACTCTAACCTGCATTGCACGACTTTCTAAGTTGGTCTCCGGCGACGTGGGACTCCTTTGTGTAACTTCGGGTGAGCACCATTTCACGCATCCTCGTAGTGCCTGTTTCTGGCACTTCTCCGGGTGCTACCTGCTGCTAAGAGGGCTTCTTGTCTTGCTCGACGTCCCCTCTACCTCCTGGCGCAATTTGCAACATCCTGGTCCTTCCTGGGCCACAGCAGCACCCAAAAACGCTAACCGCACGATTTGCAGCTAGAAAGGCTTGTTGGTGTTCTTTTGGCAGGAAAACACATCTGCACAACTCTCCACGGCGTGAGGGATCCGTCCTCCAAAGGGGAAGTCTCTAGCCCTTGTCATTCCTGCAGAAACCTAAGCTTCTACAGTCCAGTAGCAGCTTCTTTGCACCCGCAGCTGGCATTTCCTGGGCATCTGCCCATCTCCGACTTGCTTGTGACTTTTGGACTTGGTCCCCTTGTTCCACAGGTACCCTCGACTGGAAATCCATTGTTGTTGCATTGCTGGTTTGTGTCTTTCCTGCAGAATTCCCCTATCACAACTTCTTTGTCCTTTGGGGAACTTTAGTGCACTTTGCACTCACTTTTCAGGGTCTTGGGGTGGGCTATTTTTCTAACCCTTACTATTTTCTAATAGTCCCAGCGACCCTCTACAAGGTCACATAGGTTTGGGGTCCATTCGTGGTTGGCATTCCACTTTTGGAGTATATGGGTTGTGTTGCTCCTATCCCTATGTGTCCCCATTGCATCCTATTGTAACTATACATTGTTTGCACTGTTTTCTAAGACTATACTGCATATTTTTGGTATTGTGTATATATATCTTGTGTATATTTCCTATCCTCTCACTGAGGGTACACTCTGAGATACTTTGGCATATTGTCATAAAAATAAAGTACCTTTATTTTTAGTATAACTGTGTATTGTGTTTTCTTATGATATTGTGCATATGACACTAAGTGGTACTGTAGGAGCTTCACTCGTCTCCTAGTTCAGCCTAAGCTGCTCTGCTAAGCTACCATTATCTATCAGCCTAAGCTGCTAGACACCCTATACACTAATAAGGGATAACTGGGCCTGGTGCAAGGTGCAAGTACCCCTAGGTACTCACTACAAGCCAGTCCGGCCTCCTACATTGGTGGCAGCGGTGGGATAAGTGCTTTGAGACTACTTACCACTCTTGTCATTGTACTTTTCATAAGAGAAAAAAATACAAAACAAGTTCAGTGTATATACACATAACCAAAAAGTTTTGCATTTCCTCTTTTCACTCTTTTCTAAGTGCTGAAAAGTACTTCTAAACTTTCTAAAAAGTTCTAAAAAAGTTTTTAAAGTTTTTTTTCTGTCTTTCTAAAAGTTCTGAAAACTTTTTTCTCTTTTTCTATCACTTTAACTCTCTCTAAAAAAATGTCTGGCACAGGCCAAAATGTTGATCTGTCCAAACTTGCATATGACCACCTTAGCTGGAAAGGAGCAAGGAGTCTCTGTGTAGAGAGAGGTTTGAGTGTAGGGAAGAATCCTTCCTTGGAATTGTTACTTAACATGCTTAGAGAACAAGATAAGGCTAAAAGTGCCCCATCTGTTGAAAAAGTAGCTAATGGTTCCCAATCTGATCCAGGGACTCCCCAAGGAAAAGATTCAGGAAAGAAACTTCTTAGCCTGCCCATTACTAGACAGTCTAGCATAGTTGGTACTGAGGTGGAGTCACATCATACAGATGATGTGCTCTCACATTACACTATCAGCCAAGCTGTTAGGGTGCCCTCTGTAAGGGACAGGTCTCCTTCTGTTCATTCCCATCATACCTCTGTATCTAGGAATGTCCCTCCCACCAACCCTGATGACAGATTGTTAGAGAGGGATCTCAATAAGTTGAGGGTGGAACAAACCAGACTGAAGCTTAAAAAGCAACAGCTGGATTTGGATAGACAGTCTTTAGAACTAGAGAAGGAAAGACAGAAGTTGGGTTTTGAAACCCATGGTGGCAGCAGCAGTATTCCCCATAGTCATCCTGCAAAAGAGCATGATTCCAGGAATCTGCATAAGATAGTTCCCCCTTATAAGGAGGGGGATGACATTAACAAGTGGTTTGCTGCACTTGAGAGGGCCTGTGTTGTACAGGATGTCCCTCAAAGGCAGTGGGCTGCTATCCTATGGCTATCATTTAGTGGAAAAGGTAGGGATAGGCTCCTTACTGTGAAAGAAAGTGATGCCAATAATTTTACAGTTCTTAAGAATGCACTCCTGGATGGTTATGGCTTAACCACTGAACAATACAGGATAAAGTTCAGAGAGACCAAAAAGGAGTCTTCACAAGACTGGGTTGATTTCATTGACCATTCAGTGAAGGCCTTGGAGGGGTGGTTACATGGCAGTAAAGTTACTGATTACGACAGCCTGTATAACTTGATCCTGAGAGAGCATATTCTTAATAATTGTGTGTCTGATTTGTTGCACCAGTACTTGGTGGACTCTGATCTGACCTCTCCCCAAGAATTGGGAAAGAAGGCAGACAAATGGGTCAGAACAAGGGTGAACAGAAAAGTTCATACAGGGGGTGACAAAGATGGCAACAAAAAGAAGGATGGTAAGTCTTCTGACAAGGGTGGGGACAAATCTAAAAATGAGTCTTCATCAGGCCCACAAAAACACTCTGGTGGGGGTGGTGGGCCCAAATCCTCTTTTAATCAAAACAAAGAAAAGAAACCATGGTGCTATTTATGTAAAGTAAAAGGCCATTGGACAACAGATCCCAGTAGTCCAAAGAAAAGCACCAAGCCTCCTACCACTACAACCCCTACTGCTACCCCTAGTGTCCCTACTAATAGCAGTGGTGGTGGGAGCAAACCTACTAATAGCCAATCCAAGGGAGTAGCTGGGCTCACTATTTGTAACTTAGTTGGGGTTGGTCTTGTTAGGGAGACCACAGAGGCTATATTAGTCTCTGAGGGGGCTATTGATTTAGCCACCTTAGTTGCTTGTCCCCTTAATATGGATAAGTACAAGCAGCTACCCCTAATAAATGGTGTTGAGGTTCAGGCCTACAGGAACACTGGAGCCAGTGTGACTATGGTCATAGAGAAACTGGTCCACCCTGAACAACACCTACTTGGTCACCAGTACCAAGTAACCGATGCTCACAACAACACACTTAGCCACCCCATGGCTGTTGTAAATCTCAACTAGGGGGGGGTTACTGGTCCAAAGAAAGTTGTGGTAGCCACAGATTTACCTGTAGACTGTCTACTAGGAAATGATTTGGAGACATCAGCTTGGTCAGATGTGGAGTTGGAGGCCCATGCAGCAATGCTGGGCATCCCACGGCATATTTATGCTTTAACCAGGGCTCAGGCCAAAAAGCAAAAAGGACAGGGAAGCTTGAATCCTGGAACAATGGACCAAGTGCTCCCTAAAGCTAGGGCTAGTAGAAGCAAACCACTTCCTACTATCCCTCCCTCTACAGTGGATTCTACTTCTGAGGAAGAAGAATTTCCACCCTGTGCAGAACCTACACCAGAGGAGCTGGAAGCAGACACTGCTGAGCTTTTGGGTGAAGGGGGGCCTGCCAGGGAGGAGCTGAGTGTGGCACAGCAAACCTGTCCCACACTAGAGGGTCTAAGACAGCAAGCTGTCAAACAGGCTAATGGGGATGTCAGTGACTCTCACAGAGTTTACTGGGAGGACAATCTCTTGTACACTGAAGCAAGGGATCCTAAACCTGGAACTGCCAGGAGGTTAGTGATTCCTCAGGAGTACAGAAAGTTCCTCCTAACTCTAGCCCACGACATTCCCCTAGCTGGACACCTGGGACAAATGAAAACTTGGGACAGACTTGTCCCCTTGTTTCATTGGCCTAGGATGTCTGAGGACACAAAGGAATTTTGTAAGTCCTGTGAAACCTGTCAAGCCAGTGGCAAGACAGGTGGCACTCCAAAGGCACCCCTTATTCCACTGCCTGTGGTTGGGGTTCCCTTTGAAAGGGTAGGGGTTGACATAGTTGGCCCCCTTGACCCTCCTACTGCTTCAGGCAATAGGTTTATCTTGGTGGTAGTGGACCATGCCACAAGATATCCTGAAGCAATTCCTTTAAGGACCACTACAGCACCTGCAGTGGCAAAGGCCCTCCTGGGAATATTTTCTAGGGTGGGCTTCCCAAAGGAAGTAGTATCAGACAGGGGAAGCAATTTCATGTCTGCATACTTAAAGGCCATGTGGAAGGAGTGTGGTGTGACTTACAAGTTCACTACACCCTATCATCCACAAACAAATGGACTGGTGGAGAGATTTAACAAAACTCTCAAAGGCATGATTATGGGTCTCCCTGAAAAACTCCGCAGGAGATGGGATATCCTGTTACCATGCCTCCTTTTTGCCTACAGGGAGGTACCCCAGAAAGGAGTGGGCTTCAGCCCCTTTGAACTCCTCTTTGGTCACCCTGTTAGGGGTCCACTAACACTTGTCAAGGAGGGTTGGGAACAACCTTTAAAAGCTCCAAAACAAGATATTGTGGATTATGTAATTGGCCTGAGATCAAGGATGGCTGAGTATATGAAAAAGGCCAGTAAAAACCTTCAGGCCAGCCAAGAGCTCCAGAAGCAATGGCATGATCAGAAGGCTGTTTTGGTTCAGTACAAACCAGGGCAGAAAGTGTGGGTCTTGGAGCCTGTGGCCCCAAGAGCACTCCAAGATAAATGGAGTGGTCCCCACACAATTGTTGAGAAAAAGGGTGAAGTCACCTATTTAGTTGACTTAGGCACTGCCAGGAGTCCCCTTAGGGTGCTTCATGTCAACCGCCTGAAACCCTACTATGACAGGGCTGATCTCACCCTGCTCATGGCATCTGATGAGGGACAGGAAGAAGACAGTGATCCTCTACCTGATCTCTTCTCTTCCACAGAACAAGATGCTCTTGTGGAAGGTGTAGTTTTGGCTGATTGTCTTACTGCTGAGCAGAAAGACCATTGCATAAATCTCCTGGGTCAGTTTACTGAACTCTTCTCTACTGTGCCAGGTACCACTTCTTGGTGTGAGCACACTATAGATACTGGAGACAGTTTACCTGTCAAAAGTAAGATCTATAGGCAGCCTGACCATGTCAGGGACTGCATAAAGCAAGAGGTGCAGAAAATGCTAGAACTGGGAGTGGTTGAGCACTCTGAAAGTCCATGGGCTTCTCCTGTGATACTTGTACCAAAACACCATTCCAAAGATGGAAAGAAGGAAATGCGGTTTTGTGTAGACTACAGAGGTCTCAACCAGGTAACCAAAACTGATGCTCACCCTATACCCAGGGCAGATGAGCTCATAGATACACTGGCATCTGCCAAGTATCTAAGCACTTTTGATTTGACTGCAGGGTATTGGCAGATCAAATTATCAGAAGATGCTAAACCTAAAACTGCATTTTCAACCATTGGAGGCCATTACCAGTTCACTGTAATGCCTTTTGGATTGAAAAATGCACCTGCCACTTTTAAGAGGTTGGTGAACACAGTCCTGCAAGGGCTGGAAGCTCTTAGTGCAGCATATTTGGACGATATAGCTGTCTTTAGCTCCAGCTGGGATGATCACCTGGTCCACCTATGGAAAGTTTTGGAGGCCCTGCAAAAGGCAGGCCTCACTATCAAGGCTTCAAAGTGCCAGATAGGGCAGGGAAAAGTGGTTTATCTGGGACACCCTGTTGGTGGGGAACAGATTGCCCCACTTCAGGGGAAAATCCAAACAATTATTGATTGGGTTCCCCCTACTACTCAGACTCAGGTAAGAGCCTTCCTAGGCCTCACTGGGTATTACAGGAGGTTCATTAAGAACTATGGCTCCATTGCAGCCCCTCTTAATGACCTCACATCCAAGAAAATGCCTAAAAAGGTATTATGGACAGCAAACTGTCAGAAAGCTTTTGAGGAGCTGAAGCAGGCCATGTGCTCTGCACCTGTCCTGAAAAGCCCTTGTTACTCTAAAAAATTCTATGTCCAAACTGATGCATTTGAATTAGGAGTAGGGGCAGTCCTATCACAACTTAATTCTGAGGGCCAGGATCAACCTGTTGCTTTTATTAGTAGGAGGTTGACCCCTAGAGAAAAGCGTTGGTCTGCCATAGAGAGGGAGGCCTTTGCTGTGGTCTGGGCTCTGAAGAAGTTGAGGCCATACCTGTTTGGCACTCACTTCATTGTTCAGACAGACCACAAACCTCTACTTTGGCTAAAAAAAATGAAAGGTGAAAATCCTAAATTATTGAGGTGGTCCATATCCCTACAGGGAATGGACTATACAGTGGAACATAGACCTGGGAGTAGCCACTCCAATGCAGATGGACTCTCCAGATATTTCCACTTAGACAATGAAGACTCATCAGGTCATGGCTAGTCTTATTGTCCTTCGTTTGGGGGGGGTTTGTGTAGGAAAGTACCATCTTGCCTGGCATGTTACCCCCATTTTTCACTGTATATATGTTGTTTTAGTTGTATGTGTCACTGGGACCCTGTCATCCAGGGCCCCAGTGCTCATAAGTGTGCCTGAATGTGTTACCTGTGTACTGACTAACTGTCTCACTGAGGCTCTGCTAACCAGAACCTCAGTGGTTATGCTCTCTCATTTCTTTCCAAATTGTCACTAACAGGCTAGTGACCAATTTTAACAATTTACATTGGCTTACTGGAACACCCTTATAATTCCCTAGTATATGGTACTGAGGTACCCAGGGTATTGGGGTTCCAGGAGATCCCTATGGGCTGCAGCATTTATTTTGCTACCCATAGGGAGCTCTGACAATTCTTACACAGGCCTGCCACTGCAGCCTGAGTGAAATAACGTCCACGTTATTTCACAGCCATTTTACACTGCACTTAAGTAACTTATAAGTCACCTATATGTCTAACCTTTACCTGGTAAAGGTTAGGTGCAAAGTTACTTAGCGTGAGGGCACCCTGGCAATAGCCAAGGTGCCCCCACATTGTTCAGGGCCAATTCCCCGGACTTTGTGAGTGCGGGGACACCATTACACGCGTGCACTACATATAGGTCACTACCTATATGTAGCTTCACAATGGTAACTCCGAATATGGCCATGTAACATGTCTATGATCATGGAATTGCCCCCTCTATGCCATCCTGGCATAGTTGGCACAATCCCATGATCCCAGTGGTCTGTAGCACAGACCCTGGTACTGCCAAACTGCCTTTCCTGGGGTTTCACTGCAGCTGCTGCTGCTGCCAACCCCTCAGACAGCCTTCTGCCCTCCTGGGGTCCAGCTAGGCCTGGCCCAGGATGGCAGAACAAAGGACTTCCTCTGAGAGAGGGTGTTACACCCTCTCCCATTGGAAAATGGTGTGAAGGCAGGGGAGGAGTAGCCTCCCCCAGCCTCTGGAAATGCTTTCTTGGGCACAGATGTGCCAATTCTGCATAAGCCAGTCTACACCGGTTCAGGGGACCCCTTAGCCCTGCTCTGGCGCGAAACTGGACAAAGGAAAGGGGAGTGACCACTCCCCTGACCTGCACCTCCCCTGGGAGGTGTCCGGAGCTCCTCCAGTGTGCTCCAGAACTCTCCCATCTTGGAAACAGAGGTGCTGCTGGCACACTGGACTGCTCTGAGTGGCCAGTGCCACCAGGTGACGTCAGAGACTCCTTCTGATAGGCTCCTTCAGGTGTTGCTAGCCTATCCTCTCTCCTAGGTAGCCAAACCCTCTTTTCTGGCTATTTAGGGTCTCTGTCTCTGGGGAAACTTTAGATAATGAATGCAAGAGCTCATCCGAGTTCCTCTGCATCTCTCTCTTCACCTTCTGCCAAGGAATCGACTGCTGACCGCGCTGGAAGCCTGCAAACCTGCAACATAGTAGCAAAGACGACTACTGCAACTCTGTAACGCTGATCCTGCCGCCTTCTCGACTGTTTTCCTGGTGGTGCATGTTGTGGGGGTAGTCTGCCTCCTCTCTGCACTAGAAGCTCCGAAGAAATCTCCCGTGGGTCGACGGAATCGTCCCCCTGCAACCGCAGGCACCAAAAAGCTGCATTACCGGTCCCTTGGGTCTCCTCTCAACACGACGAGCGAGGTCCCACTAATCCAGCAACTCTTTCCAAGTGACTCCCACAGTCCAGTGACTCTTCAGTCCAAGTTTGGTGGAGGTAAGTCCTTGCCTCCCCACGCCAGACTGCATTGCTGGGAACTGCGACTTTTGCAGCTACTCCGGCCCCTGTGCACTTCCGGCGGAAATCCTTCGTGCACAGCCAAGCCTGGGTCCACGGCACTCTAACCTGCATTGCACGACTTTCTAAGTTGGTCTCCGGCGACGTGGGACTCCTTTGTGTAACTTCGGGTGAGCACTGTTTCACGCATCCTCGTAGTGCCTGTTTCTGGCACTTCTCCGGGTGCTACCTGCTGCTAAGAGGGCTCCTTGTCTTGCACGATATCCCCTCTACCTCCTGGCGCAATTTGCGACATCCTGGTCCTTCCTGGGCCACAGCAGCACCCAAAAACGCTAACTGCACAATTTGCAGCTAGCAAGGCTTGTTGGCGTTCTTTCAGTGGGAAAATACTTCTGCACGACTCTCCACGGCGTGAGGGATCCGTCCTCCAAAGGGGAAGTCTCTAGCCCTTGTCGTTCCTGCAGAAACCTAAGCTTCTACAGTCCAGTAGCAGCTTCTTTGCACCCGCAGCTGGCATTTCCTGGGCATCTGCCCATCTCCGACTTGCTTGTGACTTTTGGACTTGGTCCCCTTGTTTCACAGGTACCCTCGACTGGAAATCCATCGTTGTTGCATTGCTGGTTTGTGTCTTTCCTGCAGAATTCCCCTATCACGACTTCTTTGTCCTTTGGGGAACTTTAGTGCACTTTGCACTCACTTTTCAGGGTCTTGGGGTGGGCTATTTTTCTAACCCTCACTATTTTCTAATAGTCCCAGCGACCCTCTACAAGGTCACATAGGTTTGGGGTCCATTCGTGGTTCGCATTCCACTTTTGGAGTATATGGTTTGTGTTGCCCCTATCCCTATGTGTCCCCATTGCATCCTATTGTAACTATACATTGTTTGCACTGTTTTCTAAGACTATACTGCATATTTTTGGTATTGTGTATATATATCTTGTGTATATTTGCTATCCTCTCACTGAGGGTACACTCTGAGATACTTTGGCATATTGTCATAAAAATAAAGTACCTTTATTTTTAGTATAACTGTGTATTGTGTTTTCTTATGATATTGTGCATATGACACTAAGTGGTACTGTAGGAGCTTCTGTAAATCCTGTAAATTTCACTGTGCCATTTTTTCAGGCTTCCAAGCGCTGGAATGTGCCCCTTCCATGCATTATGCCTGGGTTGCAAAGTGGCACAATGCATGCATTGTGCCACTTTGTAAATATAGCGTGGCAAAAGGCACAAGGAGGTGCAAGGGGCTTGTAAATATGCCCCAGTGTATCTTGATATTTGATGAGTGTGTTAGATGCCGGGTGGGTATGAACTTGAAGTATACAAAAAGATAGAATGCTTTAATCAATCTCAGCCTCTGGTAAATACTTGGGGCCCAGTGTTGTATGCATTTTAAGTTGTGAGTCTGTTTTCACCCTACACCTACCTCTTCTCCGAAAAGCCTTGGACTGCTCGATCAGTGATGCCAAGTCACATGCTGAGGGGTTCTTGGCACAGTTGCTTAAAGCTCTTTTCAGTCATGACCTGGGACATCAGTAGTAAAAGGCCTGAAACACCACGGGTGGGCCAGTAACTCATGATTGCCCCGTGGCTCTCTAAAAGGGGTTCTGACACCAACCATCCATTTCACAACCGACCTCGAGTAGCAAATACAAGCCAACAAGAGCACATCAAAACCCAGAGAAGACGCAGAAGGAGCTGATGAAGAAAACAAAAAGTGCTGCATCAAAATGTAGAAATGCTAAATAGAGAGACACAGTTAGATCAGTATTGAAATGCACCCTTGTTAGACCTGACAGCCTTAGAGTGGTCTTTCCCCAAACTTTTTGCCTTACACCTCCTTTTTTTGCTGACCTCATTTATCTTGGCATTAGGACTCTGTGCACTTTGCTGCTGCTGACCAGTACTAAAGTGCTTGTGCTCACTCCCTAGAACATGGTAACATTGGCTTAAACCCAATTGGTACATTTAATGTATTTGTAAGTACCCAGTAACTTGGCATTGCCTGTACCCATGGCCTCTAAATTAAATGCTACTAGTGGGCCTGTGCACAGATTGTGCCACCCACTAAAGTAGCCTTTTAAAACATGTTTTCTATTAGGGCCTGTGTGTGCAGTTGGAAACTGCCATTTTGACCTGACATAACACATTTTCTGCCAGGCCTAAAAATTTCTTTTTAATACATATGTCACCCTTAGGTAGGCCCTAAACAGCCCCCACGGCAGGGTATGTGTATTATAATAGTTGAGCATGTACTTTTAAGTTTTACATATCCAGGTAAATTCATTTTCCACTACTGCAAGTCCTATCTCTCCCATAGGATAACATTGGGTTGCCTTATTACATTTAATAATTGATAACTTTCAATTAGGAGCAAGTATGAATACTGAGTTTGGTGTTGCAAGAATTGTAATTTAAAACTCTCTTTAATGTTAAAGCTAGACTTCAAATCACAAATCTGAAAATTCCACTTTAAAAAGTTGGCATTTTCTTATCCCAAACTTTTGGTGCCTGCAGTTGGTATCATGGGTCACATGACTAGTTGCAGCTGGAAGTTGCTCTTTGTGTATTGCTCCCACACAGTGAGACAAAGGCGGCATAGCTGTTGGCAATATGGGCCATCTCTGAATTGATAGAGGAGAGGAGATGTCACCTACCACACTTGCATGCCTCAGCACAGTCACAAAAGATTTCACACTAGTCTTTTGTGCCCCCAGACAAACAGGAGCCAGGGCAGGGGGGCAAGAAATTCAAAACATGTATGGGGGTGCAAAACCCCAGAACCTTCTCCTACTTCAAAACTGGAACCAGGTATAAATATTGAACCCTCAGTCCCAACTCTTCAGTACACCTCTGGACCTGCAAAAGACTCAGAAGGACTGCTGTGCAGCTCTGCTGCAAGCCCAACTGCTACTCTCTTGCTCTGCTCTCTGCTGCAATGCTGTTTGCTGCCCCGCTGTCTGAGTAAAAAGTACTGGACCTACATCTTGAACCCAGCACTACCATAGTGACTCCAAGGGCTTGTTGGCTGGCTGCCTGATCAGAGCCTCAGGAACAGAAAAGGCTCCAACCACATTATACCCAGCACCTAGACTCTGCCTGATGTGAGTCTTGCCCCCCAAGTGGTGCTCCCCTAGTCCTGGAACCTTGGAACTGGACCGGAATGTGCTCTACCTGCCAAGCTGTGATCTCTTGGGCAGAACCGATGCAGTGCAACACATATCCTTGCAGCTCTGCAGCAGAACTGCCGGTGTGCAACGCGTACCCGATGCAGCAAATTGCACTGCAGCCGACAGCTCCACAGAACTGCTGCTGCATGACGCATCCTCAAAGCAGGACTTTGCACTGCAAGCTTCGATCAACACCATCCTCAATGACGATGCCAGACCTCACATCACTGCCTGCACCTCATCAGATCTGCCATTGTGAGACGTGTCCTTGATGCGGGATCTCGCAATGCAATGCAACCAGGAACTAAGGTACTTTGTTCAGCTGGCCTAACCATGTCTCCATATGTGACATGCGCTCCTTCTCGGTCGGGCTGAGCTTGTGAATTTGTCCTGGTCTAGGCACTGTTTTCACTTAAATCTTGAAAGTTGCATATCTCTGGTTCTATTGTTTGGATTCTTGTCATTTTGCTCTCAAACAATTTATTGTTTTATTCCTTTTTTTCGAAATGTGCGTGGTTTTTTTTGTGGTATGTTTTCACTTTATAACTGATTGAAGTGCTGCATAAATACTTCAAACATTGCCTCTAAGTTAAGCCTGACAACTTGTCAGGATCCCAGTGACACATAGGCAAAAACAAACATACATATAGTGAAAATGGGGGTAACATGCCAGGCAAGATGGTACTTTCCTACACAACCCCCCCCAAACGAAGGACAATAAGGCGAACCTTGCCCAGATGAGTCTTCATTATCTAAGTGGAAATATCTGGAGAGTCCATCAGCATTGGAGTAGGTACTCCCAGGTCTATGTTCCCTGTAAGGAGATGGACCACGTCAACAATGTAGGGTTTTCACCTTTCATTTGTTTTAGCCAAAGTAGAGGTTTGTGGTCTGTCTGAACAATAAAGTGAGTACCAAACAGGTATGATCTCAACTTTTTCAGTGCCCAAACCACAGCAAAGGCCTCCCTCTCTATGGCAGACCAACACTTTTCTCAAGGGGTCAACCTTCTGCTGATAAAAGCAACAGGTTGATCCTGGCCCTCAGAATTCAGTTGTGATCGTACTGCCCCAACCCCTAATTCAGATGCATCAGTTTGTACAATGAATTTCTTAGAGTAACAAGGGCTTTTTAGGACAGGTGCAGAGCACATGGCCTGTTTGAGCTCCTCAAAAGCTTTTCAACAGCTAGCTGTCCACAATACCTCTTCAGGCATCTTCTTGCTAGTGAGATCATTAAGAGGGGTTGCAATGGAGCGAAAATACTTTATGAATCTTCTATAGCACCCTGTGAGGCCTAAAAAGGCTCTCACCTGGGTTTGAGTTGTAGGGGAGACCCAATCCATGATAGTCTGGATTTTCCCCTGTAGTGGTGCAATCTGTTCTCCACCTACCATGTGGCATAGATAAACCACTTTCCCCTGCCCTATCTGGCACTTTGAGGCCTTGATAGTGAGGCCTGCCTTTTGCAGAGCCTCCGAAACTTTCCATAGGTGGACCAGGTGATCATCCCAAGTTGAGCTAAAGGCAGCAATATCATCTAGATATCCTGCACTAAAAGCTTCTAACCCTTGCAGGACTGTGTTCATCAACCTCTGGAAAGTGGCAGGTGCATTTTTCAAACCAAAGGGCATCACTGTGAATTGGTAGTGCCCTCCAATGGTTGCAAATGCAGTCTTGGGTTTAGCATCTTCTGATAACCTAATCTGCCAATACCCTGCAGTTAGATCAAAGGTGCTTAGATACTTGGCAGAAGCCAGTGTATCAATGAGCTCATCTGCCCTGGTTATAGGGTGATCATCTGTCTTGGTTACTTGATTGAGCCCTCTGTAATCTACACAAAACCTCATCTCTCTCTTTCCATCTTTGGTGTGTGGTTTTGGTACAAGCACAACTGGGCTAGCCCAGGGGCTTTCTGAAGGCCCAATCACCCTTGAGTCCAACATTTTCTACACCTCTTGTTGAATGCAGTCCCTGACATGGTCAGGCTGCCTATAAATTTTACTTTTGACAGGCAAGCTGTCTCCAGTATCAATTGTATGGTCACACCAGGAAGTAGTATCTGGTATAAGTGAAAAGAGGTCAGAAAACTGACTTAAGAGATTGACACAGTTGTCTTTCTGTTCTGCAGTAAGACAATCTGCTAAGACCACTCCCTCCACTAAGCCATCAGTTTCAGTGGTGGAGAAGAGATCAGGGAGAGGGCCACTCTCTTCTTCCTGTCCCTCATCTGTTGCCATGAGCAGGGTGAGATCAGCCCTGTCATAGTAGGATTTTAGGCGGTTGACATGAATCACCCTGAGGGGACTCCTGGCAGTGCCCAGGTCAACCAAATAGGTGACCTCGCCCTTCTTTTCAACAATTAGATGGGGTCCACTCCATTTGTCCTGGAGTGCTCTTGGGGCAACAGGCTCCAATACCCACACTCTCTGTCCTGGGTGGTACTGAGTCAGAACAGCCTTCTGGTCATGCCATTGCTTTTGGAGCTCTTGGCTGGCCTGAAGGTTTTTACTGGCCTTTTTCATGTACTCAGCCATCCTAGATCTTAGGCCAAGTACATAGTCCACTATGTCTTGCTTAGGAGCTTTTAAAGGTTGTTCCCAACCCTCCTTTACAAGTGTTAGAGGACCTCTCACAGGGTGTCCAAATAGGAGTTCAAAGGGGCTAAAGCCCACTCCTTTTTGGGGTACCTCCCTGTAAGCAAAAAGGAGGCAAGGTAACAGGACATCCCATCTCCTGCGGAGTTTTTCAGGGAGTCCCATTATCATTCCTTTGAGAGTTTTCTTAAACCTCTCAACCAGTCCATTTGTTTGTGGATGATAGGGTGTAGTGAACTTGTATGTCACACCACATTCCTTCCACATGGCCTTTGAGTAAGCAGACATGAAATTGCTTCCTCTGTCTGATACCACCTCTTTTGGGAAGCCCACCCTGTAAAAGATTCCCAGGAGGGCTTTTGCCACTGCAGGAGCTGTAGTGGTCCTTAGAGGAATTGCTGCAGGATATCTGGTGGCATGGTCCACTACCACCAATATAAACCTATTGCCTGAAGCAGTAGGAGGGTCAAGGGGGCCAACTATGTCAACCCCCACCCTTTCAAAAGGAACCCCAACCACAGGCAGTGGAATAAGGGGTGCCTTTGGAGTGCCACCTGTCTTGCCACTGGCTTGACAGGTTTCACAGGACTTACAAAATTCCTTTGTGTCCTCTGACATTCTAGGCCAATGAAACAAGGGGACAAGCCTGTCCCAAGTTTTCATTTGCCCCAAATGTCCAGCTAAGGGAATGTCGTGGGCTAGAGTTAGGAGGAACTTTCTGTATTGCTGAGGAATCACCAATCTCCTGGCAGTTCCAGGTTTTGGATCCCTTACCTCAGTATATAAGAGGTTGTCCTCCCAGTAAACTCTGTGAGAGTCACTGACATCCCCATTTGCTTGTTTGACAGCTTGCTGCCTTAGACCCTCTAGTGTGGGACAGGTATTCTGTGCCACACTCAGCTCCTCCCTGGCAGGCCCCCCTTCACCCAAAAGCTCAGCAGTGTCTGCTTCCAGCTCCTCTGGTGTAGGTTCTGCACAGGGTGGAAATTCTTCTTCCTCAGAAGTTGAATCCACTGTAGAGGGAGGGATAGTAGGTAGTGTTTTACCTTTACTAACCCTACCTTTAGGGAGCACTTGGTCCATTCTTCCAGGATCCAAGTCACCCTGTCCTTTTTGCTTTTTGGCCTGAGCCCTGGTCAAAGCACAAATATGCCCTGGAATGCCCAGCATTGCTGCATGACCCTCCAACTCCACTTCTGCCCAAGCTGATGTCTCCAAATCGTTCCCTAGTAGACAGTCTACAGGTAAATCTGAGGCAACCACAACTTTCTTTGGACCAGTAACCCCCCCCCCCAGTTGAGATTCACAACAGCCATGGGGTGGCTAAGAGTGTTGTTATGAGCATCAGTCACTTGGTACTGGTGACCAAGTAGGTGTTGTTAAGGGTGGACCAGCTTCTCTATTACCATTGTAACACTGGCTCCTGTGTCCCTGTAGGCCTGAACCTCAACACCATTTATTAGGGGTAGTTGCTTGTACTTATCCATATTAAGGGGACAAGCAACCAATGTGGCCAAATCAATGGCCCCCTCAGAGACTAACACAGCCTCTGTGGTCTCCCTAACAAGACCAACCCCAACTAAATTACCAAAAGTGAGCCCAGCTACTCCCTTGGATTGGCTATTAGTAGGTTTGCTCCCACCACCACTGCTATTACTAGGGGCAGTAGGTGTAGCAGCAGGGGTTGTAGTGGTAGGAGGCTTGGTGCTTTTCTTTGGGCAACTGGGGTCAGTTGTCCAATAGCCTTTTATTTTACATAAATAGCACCATGGTTTCTTTTCCTTGTTTTGATTTGAAGAGGATTTGGGCCCCCCACCCCCACCAGAGTGTTTTTGTGGGCCTGATGAAGACTCATTTTTAGATTTGTCCCCACCCTTGTCAGAAGACTTACCATCCTTCTTCTTGCCATCCTTGTCACCCCCTGTATGAACTTTTCTGTTCAGCCTTGTTCTGACCCATTTGTCTGCCTTCTTTCCCAATTCTTGGGGAGAGGTCAGATCAGAGTCTACCAGGTACTGGTGTAACAAATCAGACACACAATTATTAAGAATATGCTCTCTCAGGATTAAGTTATACAGGCTTTCATAGTCAGAACCTTTACTCCCATGTAACCACCCCTCCAAGGCCTTCACTGAATGGTCAACAAAGTCTACCCAGTCTTGTGAAGACTCCTTTTTGGTCTCTCTGAACTTGATCCTGTACTGTTCAGTGGTTAAGCCATAACCATCAAGGAGTGCATTCTTAAGAACTGTAAAATTATTGGCATCACTTTCCTTAACAGTGAGGAGCCTATCCCTACCCTTTCCACTGAAAGATAGCCATAGGATAGCAGCCCACTGCCTTTGAGGGACCTCCTGTACAACACAGGCCCTCTCAAGTGCAGCAAACCACTTGTTAATGTCATCCCCCTCCTTGTAAGGGGGAACTATCTTGTGCAGATTCCTAAAATCATGCTCTTTTGCAGGATGACTATTTGGAATACTGCTGCTGCCACCATGGGGTCCTAACCCCAACCTCTGTCTTTCTTTTTCTAAATCAAAGGCTTGCCTATCTAAATCCAGCTGTTGCTTCTTGAGCTTCAGCCTGGATTCTTCCACTCTCAATCTATTGAGCTCCCTTTCTAACACTCTGTCATCAGGGTGGGTGGGTTGGGCATGCCTTGACAAAGAAGAATGGTGAGAATGAACAGAGGGAGACCTGTCCCTAACAGATGGCACTCTAACAACCTGGCTAACAGAAGTAACACTCCTACTGTGATGAGAACTCACATTAGCACCAGCAATGCTAGGTGGCCTGCTAATGGGCAGGTTGGGAAGGTTTCCTTCTAAATCCCTTACTGGGGGTGCCCCAGAATCAGAGTGGGAACCATCAGCTAATCTCTCAACAGAAGTACCTACTAAGGTCTTATCTTGTTCAACGAGCATGTTAACTAATAGTTCTCTAGAGGGATTCTTCCCTACCCCTAAACCTCTTTCAACACAGAGACTCCTTGCTGCCTTCCAGCTAAGGTGGTCATATGCAGTCTTGGACAGATCTAGAGTTTGACCTGTACCAGACATAATAGAAAAGGTTTAAGGGACAGAAAAAGAAAGAAAAAGTTTTCAGAACTTTTTTAAAGGACAAAAAAAAACTTAGGTGTAGATACACTGAAGTTGTTTTGTATATTTTTCTCTTATGAAAAGTACAAAATGACAAAGTGGTAAGTAGTTGCAAAGTACTTATCCCACCGCTGCACAACCAATGTAGGAGGCTGACCTGGCTTGTAGTGGGTACCAAGAGGTACTTACACCTTGCACCAGGTCCAGGTATCCCTTATTAGTGTAGAGTGGTGTCTAGCAGCTTAGGCTGATAGAAAAGGTAGCTTAGCAGAGCAGCTTAGGCTGAACTAGGAGACGAGTGAAGCTCCTACAGTACCACCAGTGTCACTTGCACAATATCATAAGAAAACACAATACACAGATATACTAAAAATAAAGGTACTTTATTTTTATGACAATATGCCAAAGTATCTCAGTGAGTACCCTCAGTATGAGGATAGCAAATATACACAAGATATATGTACACAATACCAAAAAATGCAGTAATAGCAATAGAAAACAGTGCAAACAATGTATAGTCACAATAGAATGCAATGGGGGCACATAGGGATAGGGGCAACACAAACCATATACTCTAGAAGTGGAATGCGAACCACGAATGGACCCCAAACCTATGTGACCTTGTAGAGGGTCGCTGGGACTGTAAGAAAACAGTGAGGGTTAGAAAAATAGCTTACCCCAAGACCCTGAAAAGTGGGTGCAAAGTGCACCTAAGTTCCCCAAAGAGCACAGAAGTAGTGATAGGGGAATTCTGCAAGGAAGACCAACACCAGCAATGCAACAACGATGGATTTCCTGACGAGAGTACCTGTGGAACAAGGGGACCAAGTCCAAGAGTCACGATCAAGTCGGGAGTGGGCAGATGCCCAGGAAATGCCAGCTGTGGGTGCAAAGAAGCTGCCACCGGATGGTAGAAGCTGTGGATTCTGCAAAAACGACAAGGGCTAGAAACTTCCCCTTTGGAGGATGGATGTCCCACGTCGTGAGGAGTCGTGCAGAGGTGTTTCTGTGCAGAAAGACCGCAAATAATCCTTGCTAGATGCAAGGGTCGCAGGTTGGTTTTTTGGATGCTGCTGTGGCCCAGGAGGGATCAGGATGTCGCCAATTGCGTGAGGAGACAGAGGGGGCGTCCAGCGAGACAAGGAACCCACTCAGAAGCAAGCAGCACCCGCTGAAGTGCCGGAACAGGCACTACGAAGTGGAGTGAACCGGAGCTCACCCGAAGTCACAAAGGAGGGTCCCACAACGCCGGAGGACAACTCAGGAGGTCATGCACTGCAGGTTAGAGTGCCGGGGACCCAGGCTTGGCTGTGCACAAAGGAAATCCTCGAAGAGTGCACAGGAGCCGGAGTAGCTGCAAAACACGCGGTTCCCAGCAATGCAGTCTAGAGTGGGGAGGCAAGGACTTACCTCCACCAAACTTGGACTGAAGAGTCACTGGACTGTGGGAGTCGCTTGGACAGAGTTGCTGAGCTCAAGGGACCTCGCTCGTTGTGCTGAGAGGAGACCCAGAGGACCGGTGATGCAGTTCTTTGGTGCCTGCGGATGCAGGGGGAAGATTCCGTCGACCCACAGGAGATTTCTTGGGAGCTTCTAGTGCAGAGAGGAGGCAGACTACCCCAACAGCATGCACCACCAGGAAAACAGTCGAGAAGGCGGCAGGATCAGCGTTACAAGGTTGCAGTAGTCGTCTTTGCTACTTTGTTGCAGTTTTGCAGGCTTCCAGCGCAGTCAGCAGTCGATTCCTTGGCAGAAGGTGAAGAGAGAGATGCAGAGGAACTCTGATGAGCTCTTGCATTCGTTATCTAAGGAATTCCCAAAGGCAGAGACCCTAAATAGCCAGAAAAGGAGGTTTGGCTACTTAGGAGAGAGGATAGGCTAGCAACACCTGAAGGAGCCTATCAGAAGGAGTCTCTGACGTCACCTGCTGGCACTGGCCACTCAGAGCAGTCCAGTGTGCCAGCAGCACCTCTGTTTCCAAGATGGCAGAGGTCTGGAAGACACTGGAGGAGCTCTGGGCACCTCCCAGGGGAGGTGCAGGTCAGGGGAGTGGTCACTCCCCTTTCCTTTGTCCAGTTTCGCGCCAGAGCAGGGCTGAGGGATCCCTGAACCGGTGCAGACTGGCTTATGCAGAGATGGGCACCATCTGTGCCCATCAAAGCATTTCCAGAGGCTGGGGGAGGCTACTCCAGGACCCCATGAGGGCAGAAACCTGTCTGAGGGGTTGGCAGCAGCAGCAGCTGCGGTGAAACCCCGGGAAAGGTAGTTTGGCAGTACCCGGGTCTGAGCTAGAGACTCGGGGGATCATGGCATTGTCTCCCCAAAGCCAGAATGGCATTGGGGTTACAATTCCATGATCTTAGACATGTTACATGGCCATGTTCGGAGTTACCATTGTGACGCTATACATAGGTAGTGACCTATGTATAGTGCACGCGTGTAATGGTGTCCCCGCACTCACAAAGTCCGGGGAATTTGCCCTGAACAATGTGGGAGCACCTTGGCTAGTGCCAGGGTGCCCACACACTAAGTAACTTAGCACCCAACCTTTACCAGGTAAAGGTTGGACATATAGGTGACTTATAAGTTACTTAAGTGCAGTGGTAAATGGCTGTGAAATAACGTGGACGTTATTTCACTCAGGCTCCACTGGCAGGCCAGTGTAAAATTTGTCAGATCTCCCTATGGGTGGCAAAAGAAATGCTGCAGCCCATAGGGATCCTCTGGAACCCCAATAACCTGGGTACCTCAGTACCATATACTAGGGAATTATATGGGTGTACCAGTATGCCAATGTGAATTGGTGAAATTGGTCACTAGCCTGTTAGTGACAATTTGGAAAGCAGAGAGAGCATAACAACTGAGGTTCTGGTTAGCAGAGCCTCAGTGAGACAGTTAGGCATCACACAGGGAACACATACAGGGCACATACGTACACGCACTGGGGCCCTACATGGCAGGGTCCCAGTGACACATAGACTAAAACAACAAATATACAGTGAAATATGGGGGTAACATGCCAGGCAAGATGGTACTTTCCTACAGCCAGGTCCAGTTATCCCTTATTAGTAGAATAGAGGTGTTTCTAGCAGCTTAGGCTGATAGAGGTAGCTATGGCAGAGCAGCTTAGGCTGAACTAGGAGACATGCAAAGCTCCTAGTATACCACTTATATCATATAGCACAATATCATAAGAAAACACAATACTCAGAGTTACTAAAAATATAGGTACTTTATTTTAGTGACAATATGCCAAAAGTATCTCAGAGGATACCCTCACTTAGGAGGTAAGTAATATACACAAATTATATGTACACAGGTAAGTAACAGTAAGAAAAGTAGTGCAAACAATGTAGAATCACAATAGGATGCAATAGATAGACATAGACCTAGGGGCAACACAAACCATATACTCCAAAAGTGGAATGCGAATCACGAATGGACCCCAGGCCTATGGAAGGTTGTAGAGGGTCGCTGCGACTATGAGAAAACAGTAAGGGTGTCCAAAATACCCAACCCCAAGACCCTGAAAAGTAGGAGTAAAATTACCCTACTACCCCAGAATACAGTATAGTCGTGATAGGGGATTCTGCAAGAACCACAACTGCTACCAAAGCACTGAAAATGGATTCCTGATTCTGAGGACCTGCAAAAAAAGGGGACCAAGTCCAAGAGTCACGCAAGTGTCCAGGGGGGGCAGGAGCCCACTAAACCCTGATGAAGATGCAAAAGGCCTGCCTCTGGGTGGAAGAAGCCAATGATTCTGCAACAACGTATGGTGCCAGGAACTTTCCCTTTAGGGAGAAGATGTCCCACATTGTGCTGGAGGTTGTAGAAGTGTTACCACGCAGAAATACCACAAACAAGCCTTGCTAGCTGCAAGAGTTGCGGTTAAGGATTTTGGGTGCTGCTGGGGACCAGGAAGGACCAGGATGTCGCCCCTGGGAGGAGGAGACAGAGGGGGCGCTCAGCAACTCATAGAGCCCCCACAGAAGCAGGCAGCACCCGCAGAAGTACTGGAACAGGCACTTAGAATATCTGAGGAAAGTGGTCAACTCAGAGTCACAAAGGAGTGTCTCACGACGTCGGAGTCCAACTCAGCAAGTTGGGCAATGCAGGACGGAGTGCTGGGGACCCAGGCTAGGCTGTGCACAAAGGAAGTCCTGGAAAAGTACACAGAAGTTGGAGCAGCTGCAAATCACACAGTACACAGGTTTGCTGTCTGGCATGGGGAGGCAAGGACTTACCTCCACCAAATTTGGACAGAAGGGCCACGGGACTGTGGGAAACACTTGGACCCAGCTCCTGTGTTTCAGGGACCACGCTCGTCAGGATGAGAGGGGACCCAGAAGACCGGTGATGCAGAAGTTTGGTGCCTGCGTTGGCAGGGGGAAGATTCCGTTGACCCACTGGAGATTTCTTCTTGGCTTCCAGTGCAGGGTGAAGGCAGACAGCGCTCAGAGCATGCACCACCAGGAAACAGTCGAGAAAGCTGGCAGGATGAGGCACTACAATGTTTCTGGTAGTCGTCCTGCTACTTTGTTGCGGTTTTGCAGGCGTCCTGGAGCAGTCAGCGGTCGAACCTTGGCAGAATTCGAAGAGGGAAGTGCAGAGGAACTCTGGTGAGCTCTTGCATTAGTTATCTGAGGAATAGCCCAGACGAGAGACCCTAAATAGCCAAAAAAGGAGGTTTGGCTACTAAGAAATGAGGCTTGGCTACTGAAAGAGGTAAGCACCTATCAGGAGGGGTCTCTGACGTCACCTTCTGGCACTGGCCACTCAGAGCTGTGCATTGTGCCCCAACACCTCTGAATCCAAGATGGCAGAGGTCTGGGACACACTGGAGGAGCTCTGGGCACCTCCCCTGGGAGGTGCAGGCCAGGGGAGTTATCACTCCCCTTTCCTTTGTCCAGTTTCGCGCCAGAGCAGGGCTGGGGGATCCCTGAACTGGTGTAGACTGGCTTATCCAGAGATGGGCACCATCTGTGCCCATGAAAGCATTTCCAGAGGCTGGGGGAGGCTACTCCTCCCCAGCCCTTCACACCTATTTCCAAATGGAGAGGGTGTAACACCCTCTCTCAGAGGAAATCCTTCATTCTGCCTTCCTGAGACTGGGCTGCCCAGGACCCAGGGGGGCAGAAACCTGTCTGAGGGGTTGGCACCAGCAGCAGTTGCAGTGGAGACCCCAGAAAGGCAGTTTGGCAGTACCCGGGTTCTGTGCTTGAGACACGGGGATGCATGGAATTGTCCCCCAATACCAGAATGGTATTGGGGTGACAATTCCATGATCCTAGACATGTTACATGGCCATGTTCGGAGTTACCATTGTGACGCTACATATAGGTAGTGACCTATATGTAGTGCACGCGTGTAATGGTGTCCCCGCACTCACAAAGTCCGGGGAATTTGCCCTGAACAATGTGGGGGCACCCTGGCTAGTGCCAGGGTGCCCACACACTAAGTAACTTGGCTCCTAACCTTCACTAAGTGAGGGTTAGACATATAGGTGACTTATAAGTTACTTATGTGCAGTGAAAAATGGCTTTGAAATAACTTTGACATTATTTCACTCAGGCTGCAGTGGCAGGCCTGTGTAAGAATTGTCTGAGATCCCTATGGTTGGCAAAATAAATGCTGCAGCCCATAGGGATCTCCTGGAACCCCAATACCCTAGGTACCAGATACAAGGGAATTATAAGGGTGTTCCAGTGTGTCAATGAGAATTGGTAAAATTAGTCACTAGCCTGCAGTGACAATTTTAAAGCTGAGAGAGCATAACCACTGAGGTTCTGGTTAGCAGAGCCTCAGTGAGACAGTTAGGCACCGCACAGGGAACACATACAGGGCACCCACTATGAGCACTGGGGTCCTGCCTGGCAGGGTCCCAGTGACAAACAGGCAAAAACAAACATACATACAGTGAAAATAGGGGTAACATGCCAGGCAAGATGGTACTTTCCTACAGGTGTCCAAGTGGTTGAGTAACTGCATGTGGGTGACAACTCTCTCCGGTGCCCAAAACAGTGCAGGGGTTTTCCCAACAGAGAAACCCCAATGCACCACTGATTCACCAGCACGACTCAAGTGAAAGGTATTAATAGCGCCGTGTGTATAACACCAGCTGAGCTGAAAGGTATTAATAGCGCTGTGTGTATAGCACCAGCTGAGCTGAAAGGTATTAATAGCACTGTGTGTATAACACCAGCTGAGCTGAAAGGTATTAATAGCACTGTGTGTATACCACCAGCTGAGCTGAAAGGTATTAATAGCGCTGTGTGTATAACACCAGCTGAGCTGAAAGGTATTAATAGCGCCGTGTGTGTATACCACCAGCTGAGCTGAAAGGTATTAATAGCGCCGTGTGTGTAACACCAGCCGAGCTGAAAGGTATTAATAGCGCCGTGTGTATACCACCAGCCGAGCTGAAAGGTATTAATAGCGCCGTGTGTGTAACACCAGCCGAGCTGAAAGGTATTAATAGCGCCGTGTGTAACACCAGCTGAGCTGAAAGGTATTAATAGCGCCGTGTGTATACCACCAGCCAAGCTGAAAGGTATTAATAGCGCTGTGTGTATAACACCAGCTGAGCTGAAAGGTATTAATAGCACTGTGTGTATAACACCAGCTGAGCTGAAAGGTATTAATAGCGCCGTGTGTATACCACCAGCCAAGCTGAAAGGTATGAATAGCGCCGTGTGTGTAACACCAGCTGAGCTGAAAGGTATTAATAGCACCGTGTGTGTAACACCAGCCGAGCTGAAAGGTATTAATAGCGCCGTGTGTATACCACCAGCTGAGCTGAAAGGTATTAATAGCGCTGTGTGTATAACACCAGCTGAGCTGAAAGGTATTAATAGCGCTGTTGGTATTAATAGCGCCGTGTGTATACCACCAACCAAGCTGAAAGGTATTAATAGCGCTGTGTGTGTAACACCAGCTGAGCTGAAAGGTATTAATAGCGCCGTGTGTGTAACACCAGCCGAGCTGAAAGGTATTAATAGCGCCGTGTGTATACCACCAGCTGAGCTGAAAGGTATTAATAGCGCCGTGTGTATACCACCAGCCGAGCTGAAAGGTATTAATAGCACTGTGTGTATACCACCAGCTGAGCTGAAAGGTATTAATAGCACTGTGTGTATACCACCAGCTGAGCTGAAAGGTATTAATAGCGCCGTGTGTGTAACACCAGCCGAGCTGAAAGGTATTAATAGCGCCGTGTGTATACCACCAGCCGAGCTGAAAGGTATTAATAGCGCCGTGTGTGTAACACCAGCCGAGCTGAAAGGTATTAATAGCGCCGTGTGTATACCACCAGCTGAGCTGAAAGGTATTAATAGCGCTGTGTGTATAACACCAGCTGAGCTGAAAGGTATTAATAGCGCTGTTGGTATTAATAGCGCCGTGTGTATACCACCAGCTGAGCTGAAAGGTATTAATAGCGCTGTGTGTATAACACCAGCTGAGCTGAAAGGTATTAATAGCACTGTGTGTATAACACCAGCTGAGCTGAAAGGTATTAATAGCGCCGTGTGTATACCACCAGCCAAGCTGAAAGGTATTAATAGCGCTGTGTGTGTAACACCAGCTGAGCTGAAAGGTATTAATAGCGCCGTGTGTGTAACACCAGCCGAGCTGAAAGGTATTAATAGCGCCGTGTGTATACCACCAGCTGAGCTGAAAGGTATTAATAGCGCTGTGTGTATAACACCAGCTGAGCTGAAAGGTATTAATAGCGCTGTTGGTATTAATAGCGCCGTGTGTATACCACCAGCCAAGCTGAAAGGTATTAATAGCGCCGTGTGTGTAACACCAGCTGAGCTGAAAGGTATTAATAGCGCCGTGTGTGTAACACCAGCCGAGCTGAAAGGTATTAATAGCGAGGTATTAATAGCGCCGTGTGTATACCACCAGCCGAGCTGAAAGGTATTAATAGCACTGTGTGTATAACACCAGCTGAGCTGAAAGGTATTAATAGCACTGTGTGTATACCACCAGCTGAGCTGAAAGGTTCTGCATCCCCTCTCACCCAGGTAAACACAAAGCTGCCTCAGACTGGGTACGGTGTACACTGGTCTGAACATTGGTTGCTGTGGGTATCCAGTCCGTCCCTGATTACACTGAAGCCAGGGATGCGCACAACTTCACTGCGCCCACCTCCCTCTTCCCCCGCTCTCCCACCTTCTGCATGGACGGGTACTGGGGCCTCACTAACATGGTCCTGCAGTTAGGCCCTCGGAAGCATGTGCTTTGAACCTCAGTGCAGCGGGTGCAGCTTCTAATCACCTTGCGGTCCTATAAATAATTAATTTCAGATACAAGCATAGAAAAATGCAGCCTGCTGCGTGCCGGCGGTTTTCACAGCAGCATTCCTCTGCATGCGGAACTCTGCAGAATTTCATGGAGTTTTTAGATAGTAAAACTCCGAGAGCTCCACCCCACATTAATCCCAGCCCATCGGTATTTTGCCCAGCATGCCATCTCAGACAGGGACCAGGTATATGCAAATCATCCTTGATCCCACAGGAACAGTCTAGACCAAACTACCAGACGGGTCACCTCTGAACCTTGGCACAAGCATCTCCAGATGTATTTCACCTGAGTTGGAGCTCATCAGAGCAGCTTGGTACCAGTGGCACAAGAGCTTCAGTGATTACCAGTCTTGCCATCTTCTCCCCTCTCTCTCTCTCGCCCTCACACACTCACACACATGCATGCTCTCGCTCACACACACACACACTCTCACACATGTATGCTCTCTGTCACACACTCACACACATGCATGATCTCACACACACACACCCACAGACTCGCATACATGCATGCTCTCTCACACATACACACACACTCATTCATGCTCTCTCACACACACATCCACACACACAAACCATACTCACACACATGCATGCTCTCACTCACACACACACACTGTCACACATGCATGCTCTCTGTCACACACTCACACTCATGCATGATCTCACCCACACCCACAGACTCAGATACATGCATGCTCTCTCACACATACACAGACACTCATGCATGCTCTCTCACACACACACACTCTCACACATGCATGCTCTCTGTCACACACTCACACACATGCATGATCTCACACACACACACACAGACTCACATACATGCATGCTCTCTCACACATACACAAACACTTATGCATGCTCTCTCACACACACACCCACACACCCATACCCAAACCACACTCACGCACATGCATGCTCTCGCTCACACACTCACACACATGCATGATCTCACACACACTCACACATATGCATGCTCTCTCACACACAAACACACACTCATGCATGCTCTCTCACACACACCCCCGTACACACAGTCACACACATGCATGCTCTTGCTGACACACACACTCTTACACATGCAAACTCTCTGTCACACACTCAAACACACATGCCCACACACACACACACTCGCTTGCTCTCTTTCTCTCTCTCTCTCTCTCTCTCACAGACACACACAGACACACTCTGAGCAGAGTGCACAGTGACACCTGGGTTATGTTAGAGAGTTGTCTAGACTCCCACCACATGCACACACTCTATAGGAGTGAGACATGGAGATTATTATAGACTCTTATCTGCACCCGCATCCTCCAACCCTCACACACAGATTGCACAATGCTGCCATCAGCACTTTCTAAGTGGAGTTTCCTATATCTGTTATATAGACCCCTCCCTAGCGCCTCCAGAGATGCAGGCTCATACTGGGGCACCTCTCACTGCTTCCTGCACCTCTCAGTATCCTGAGCATCTGTGGAGGCTCCAATGGCATCGAGGAGAGCTCTGAGAATGAATCAAACTAGGGGTACTTCTCATGCAGCCTCACAGGAGAGAGGTGAGTAGACCTCATCTACAGGTACTTCTGATGCAGCCTCACAGGAGAGAGGTGAGTAGACCTCATCTACAGGTACTTCTGATGCAGCCTCACAGGCCAGAGGTGAGTAGACCTCATCTACAGGTACTTCTGATGCAGCCTCACAGGCCAGAGGTGAGTAGACCTCATCTACAGGTACTTCTGATGCAGCCTCACAGGAAAGAGGTGAGTAGACCTCATCTACAGGTACTTCTGATGCAGCCTCACAGGCCAGAGGTGAGTAGACCTCCTCTACAGGTACTTCTGATGCAGTCTTGCAGGACAGAGGTGAGTAAACCTCATATGGTTAGTGTTATATGGTCTGGGCGGGAGGCTGAAGAAACCCCTCTTTTATCTAATAGTGTGCCTGATGCAGTCTGGCCAGAGTAAATGTACACGGTCAGTGCAGGGCAAGTGAAGTAATCACACATAAAGGTAGGACACGCAACGCAGCAGACAGATTTGCTGCACTGTGCTGCGCACGGGAGAAGGGAAGAACTTTGCAGGGACATTTCTGCTAAGACTGGCCTGCTGCCATCGCCCAATGGATGGCCTTGCACTATGGTGCAAAGGTGAGTGTGTGCTGTGTAGCTTAGGATTTGTACTTGAAGCACATCCTTCCAGCGTAAAGTCCTATACTTAGACAAGTTCAAAAGGATCCCTATTATTAGGATGTGTGCTGTGTCCTGCAGCACCCTAGAAATAAAAACATTTCCCCTTGTTAACACTTGCTTCAAGGAAGCATTAGCTACGATGCAAAGCCTGGTCTGGATAGCTTAGTAGATTCCGCTTTTCATCCAAAATATGGGTGCTTGTGCTGATCCAACCCACCAACACCCCAAGAATGCCCCCAGTGCAAAGTGACGCAAAGCAGCGCTAACTGGACTGAGGGAGGAGACCCTTTCCACCAGCACAAAGCACCTTTTCCAGTGGAAACTCAGTCCCAAAGTATCACTTTGCACCACGTTGGTCAGGGAGAAAGTGTAAGTACATCTGGACTTGAGTGTAACTATCCTATCTTGGTACCGGCTGACATTGGCATGGTCCCAGCTTTGGCAGTCACAGTCCTGAGCTGGTGTCCTGTGACATTACTGAGTTACTGTGACACACACAGGAGTAACTGGCCAGTGTTTGTGCACACTAGGAGGTAATGACTTGTAACTGCACTGGCTGACACTGGCGTGCTACCACAAAATATAGTTTTTAATATTAATCTGCAAACGTATCAACTCCACAATACTGGTTAGCATCATGTTGTGAAGGTATGCAGATGTGGGGTTAGAGTAGTAAATCTATACTTCCCTGTGTATGTTTACCTTGGTGATATAGTGGTCGATGATAATTTGGAAAGATACATGTGCAAGTCAATATTTCCATATGTGATATTTTGATATAAAACCACTGACAATCAGTGATCAGTCTGGACACACAAGATAGTGGCTTATTCTTCACAATCACTGAGAGGCAATGACCAGCATTGGCACACACTGAGAGACAATGGTCAGCATTGGCACACTGAAAGGCAATGGTCAGCATTGGCACACACTGAGAGGCAATGGTCAGCATTGGCACACTGAAAGGCAATGGTCAGCATTGGCACACACTGAGAGGCAATGGTCAGCATTGGCACACACTGAGAGGCACTGGCCAGCATCAGCACACACTTAGAGGCAATGGTCATTATTGGCACAAACTGAGATGCAATAGTCGGCATTGACACACACCAAGAGGCAATGGTCAGCATGAGCACACATCACAAGGCAATGTTGAACCCAATGAAATAATGACACATTCTTGGTGCTCACTAAAAAGAAATATCAGGCACTAGTACACGTTGCGAGGTTGTGGTGAACATTGGCACCCTTTGCCCTTCTTCACTAAGGCAAACTTAAACTTTTGTGTATGGTTACTATTTTTTTGTATTCACAAACTATAAGTTTAGTTCTACCAACAGTAATTTTGGAGACTTCACACTCATAGAAGAGACTCCGTGTATAAAAAGATAGGGCTGTTCTATCATTTTAAATGCAGAGTTCTCAGTTTCAGTCTTGGCATGTACAGAGAATCAGTGATCAGTCTTCATACACACTGAGACTCAGTGACCATTCTTGACACACACTGAGACTCAGTGACCGGTCTTGGCACACACTGAGACTCAGGAACCAGTCTTGACACACACTGAGACTCAGGGACCAGTCATGAAACACACATTGAGACTCAGTGACCAGTCTTGACACACACTGAGATTCAGTGGGCAGTCTTCATACACACTGAGACTCAGTGACCAATCTTGGCACACACTGAGACTCAGTGACCAGTCTTTATACACACTGAGACTCAGTGACCGGTCTTGGCACACACTGAGACTCAGTGACCGGTCTTGGCACACACTGAGACTCAGGAACCAGTCTTGACACACTCTGAGACTCAGGGACCAGTCTTGACACACACTGAGACTCAGTGACCAGTCTTCGTAAACACACTCAGTGACCAGTCTTCGCACACACTGATATTTATTGGCATGATCTGACACACACTAACTGAGGCTATTACAAGTCATCCTATGATTTTGTTCTCTAGCTACAAGCAGGTGATCCTCTCCCACATGTAAAGTT
The DNA here is from genome assembly GCF_031143425.1 of Pleurodeles waltl. Lineage (NCBI taxonomy): Eukaryota > Metazoa > Chordata > Amphibia > Caudata > Salamandridae > Pleurodeles > Pleurodeles waltl. Next base: position 8,605,818 of record NW_027150076.1, on the reverse strand, counting down.
AAATGCCGAATTCTGTGATTTCCTCTCCAGGTGGCCCGCAGATTCCTCGTGTAAGGAAGCAGGCGATAGCCCTGGGAGTGATGGTTGCAGTGACTACATTCATAAACATCGTGCTCTACCGTCTGGGTAAGAAGTGTGGAGTTGATTTTTAAACCCTGCGACCCCCTCCATGGCACGTGAAAGAGCTTCTCTGCTTCAGACATGATTAGAAGAACTGCAGATGAACAGAAATAGAGGCTCCTAATTCTACATTTTAATCGCAGAGGTGTAGTTTGTAGTTGTTCGTCGGCCCCAGCAGTTAGGCCTGATTCACAGTTTTGTCCTAAACATTGTTTAATATTGTACATTCTGCTGGATGGTGATGATGATGAAGATTAAGGGCCAGATTCTCAAAGGTAAAGTTAGACCGAAAGTCTAACTTTACTACTTTTCATTATTCACAAAGGTAAAGTACTGCTGGTAATTTTACTACTAGTGATTTTACTACTAGTAAGTTTACTAGCAGTAAATCTGCTAGTAGGAACTTACCTTTGTGAATATCGAAAAGTAGTAAAGTTAGACAATTGCTCTCAGTTAGACTTGAGGTCTTAATTTGCACTTCAGGTGTAAAGTTAGACTTCAGGTGTAATGTTGGACTTCAGGTGTAAAGTTAGGCTCAGGTGTAAAGTTAGACATCAAGTATAAAGTTGGACTTCAGGTGTAAAGTTACACTTCACGTATAAAGTTACATTTCAGGTGTAAAGTTCCACTTCAGGTGTAATGTTGGACTTCAGGTGTAAAGTTCCACTTCAGGTGTAAAGTTAAGCTTCAGGGGTAAAGTTAGAGTTCTGGTGTAAAGTTACACTTCTGGTGTAAATTCAGACTTCAGCTGTAATTTTGGACTTCAGCTGTAAAGTTAGGCTCAGGTGTAAAGTTGGACATCAAGTATAAAGTTGGACTTCAGGTGTAAAGTTACACTTCAGGTGTAATCTTGGACTTCAGGTGTAAAGTTCCACTTCAGGTGTAAAGTTAAGCTTCAGGGGTAAAGTTAGAGTTCTGGTGTAAAGTTACACTTCAAGTGTAAATTTAGACTTCAGGTGTAATGTTGGACTTCAGGTGTAAAGTTAGGCTTCAGGTGTAAAGTTAGACTTTTGATCTAAATTCATCTTTGTGAATCGGGCCCTAAGTGTTGACAGTTGCAGAAGGCTCCTGAAGGGGGGCCCCTCTCAGTGATGATGATGATGGTGATGATGATGGTGATTATTAAATCTTGTCAGGGTTGAGAGCTACAGATGGCTCCTGAAGGAGGCGCCCCGGTCATTATTGGTGATGATGATGGTGATTATTAAGTGTTGTGCGTCTCAAGAGCTGCTGAAGGCTCCTGAAAGGGCTGCTGTGGCCAGTGATGATGATGATGGCGACGATGGTTATGACGATAGTGAAGATGGTGATGATATTGATGATGATGATTATTAAATGTTCTGAGTCCTGGGAGCTGTGGAAGGTTCCTGAAGGGGGCGACGTGGCCAGTGATGATGATGATGGTGATGATGATGATTATTAAATGTTCTGAGTCCCGAGAGCTGTGGAAGGCTCCTGAAGGGGGCGCTGTGGCCAGTGATGATGATGATGATGATGATGATGATGATTATTAAGTGTTCTGAGTCTCCAGGGCTGTGGAAGGCTCCTGAAGGGGGCGACGTGGCCAGTGATGATGATGATGGTGATGATGATGATTATTAAATGTTCTGAGTCCCGAGAGCTGTGGAAGGCTCCTGAAGGGGGTGCTGTGGCCAGTGATGATGATGATGGTGAGGATGACACGTCAGAAAGGGCCGCAGTGAAGGGCGGTCGCTGATGAAATGTGAATGTGCTTTGAATCCTTGCCCTGACTCTGACTGACTGAAATAAGGGCACACGCGTTCAGCGGGGCTGGGGGAAATAGTTCATCTTTGAACGTACTTTTTAAGGTTAGTTGGCTAAGCAGCCCTAGGTTTGAAGGCAAGGCGCACAATGAGCACATATCACCAATGTAATCTGGTTATAAACACTCCACTTTTCACAACGTTTTCCACTAGGTCCTCATGAACAGCCAATCAGGACGCCTCTCGCTGAACAGTGCCAAGACATTAAATATTATTTGCTCCCTTCACTCCCTCAGTGACTGCTCCACCCGTGGTGTCTCCTTTTACACTTTCCCTCCTACACACACCTTCTTTCTCCTCCTTTCAATCCTCTCTCTCTAGATCACTGCCCCTCCACCTTCTCCCTCAGTGCTTCCCTTGGTCCTCAGTCCTTCTCCTTATCTTCTATGTCCCTCAGTTTGTGCCCTTCTCTCTCCATCCCTCAGTCCCTCAGGAAGCTGCACTGATCCTGCCCTGGAGACCCTTCACATCCACTCCTGGGATCACAGATACGTTTTGTACTAAGATGAAATCACAGTTCTAAGTCAGTGAATAGAAACAAGCGGTTTATGTCTGACTCGAGGAGCTTTAGTAGTTAATTAGGGCCCTGCAGTTTGGAGTGGAAAAAATTCACACCTTCTTTCCTCACTTAATCTCTTGTATTTGTTTTCTATCTCTCATCTCCACCTCCCCTCTCTTCGGGTTCTACCACCCTGCAGTGGAGAGAGAAGTGTTCTACCGCCCCAGGGAGCAGAGCTGTGCTGGTCTCCAAGACCAGGCTGGTGATGGTCAAGGCTCTTCCCAGAATCCTCCGCTCTCTCTTCTGAAAACCTCTCTGTGCCTCCGTACAGGTAAAACACTTCTATTACTTTGAGTCAACATGTTATGTCTCTGTGTCTCTGGCCAGGTAAAACACTTCTCTTACTTTGAGTCAACATGTTATGTCTCTGTGTCTCTACCCAGGTAAAAAGCTTCTCTCTGTGAGAAAAGGTCTCTTGTTGACATTGTTACCCCCCACTTTTTGCCTGATGTATAATGTAGCCTAGAAATTATTGTGCCCAGGGCCCCTGCTACCCAGGTTCCCTGGGCCAGAGCTCTTTCCCTAAAACTGTTGTGATGCATTGGCACAATTGGATACACCCCTAGCTACCACTATAAGTCCCTAGTAAGAGAGTACTTAGGTACCCAGGGCATGAGGTACTATGGGTAGGCCCCTGAGGGCAGCAGCAGTGATTGTGACACCCTCTAGGGCCATGCATCCAGATGTACCCAGAACTGCCATCGCAGGCTGAAAGTCCTGGTGCAAACCTAAAACACAAACTCAACATGGCACACTGCCTGTGTGCCCTGTCCTCCATCAACTGCATTTACTATGGGTAAGTGTAGGAGGCTGGCCTGGTTGTTAGTGAAATGTAGTCAGTGTCTAGAAGCCAGGCTCTATAAGGGTAGTATGGGCGAGCAGCCAAGGCCTAACTAGGAGTCATGCAAAGCTCATGCAATACCACTGTAGACACACCGTATTTACACACATGAAAGAAAATACTCAGGCCCATATTTATTTATATTTATACGCAAAAGTGGTGCAAACTTACATAATACAATTGTATTTTGTAATTTTGCGCCGTTTTTGGGTCAAAAAGCAGTCCAAAAACAGCGCTAAAAAAGTATAAATATGGGCCTCAGTGTTACAAAAATAAAGGTACTTTATTTTGGTGAAACAAATGCCAAAAATACCTTTGAGGCTATACTCCCTTAGGATGTAAGGAATGTACACAAATTATATACACTAGAATGCAGAATTAGCTGTAAAAACTGTTAGAAAACAGTACACATAGTGAAAAACACAATAGTTAGAAATGGGCCTAGGGGGAACACAAACCATATACTAAAATAGTAGAATGCGAAAGTCGTTTTCCCACCCAGGCAAGTGTAGTGTGTAGAGGAGACTTGCTGGGAGTGTAAGAAAACACCAAAGGTAAGTAATAGAAACCACCCCAGAGCCCAGGAAAGCAGGAGTAAATCACAGTATGTTTCCTAGAACACACAAGAACACGTGATAAAAGATTTAGCAAGAACCAGAATATGGGAAAGTACCCCCATTTTTGGCCTGTTTGTCAGTGTGTCTTGACTGTGTCACTGGGATCCTGCTAGACCCTCTTATATGTCCCTAGTACATGGTACTCAGGTACCCAGGACATTGGGGTTCCAGGGGATCCCTATGGGCTGCAGCATTACTTTTGCCACCCATAGGGAGCCCATGCAAAGGCTCCTACAGGACTGCCATTGCAGCCTGTGTGAAATAGTGCATGCACTATTTCACAGCCATTTTCAATGCACTAGGTCACTAATAAGTCACGTAAGTCACATATATGTTAGGCCTTCAGACGCTGAAGGCTGGGTGCAAAGTACCTGTGCGTGCGGTCTCCCCTGCACTAGCATAGGTGCAACCACGTCGTCCAGGCTCATCTTCCCAGGCTTTGTGAGTGCTGGGACGCCATTTTAAGTGTGCACTGGACATAGGTCAATACCTATGTACAGCTTCACAAGGTAACTCGATAATGGCCAAGTATGTTGTTTAACAACTGGAAATTGTACCCCATTACTGATTCCAGTATTGGTTGCACAATTCCATGCACTCTGGGCGCTCCACAGTACTGCCATACCAGCCTCCTGTGGTTGCCCCAGCTGCTGCCACCTCACAGACAGGCTTCTGCCCTCCTGGGGCTTGAGCAGCTCAATCCCAGGAAGGCAGAACAATGCATTTCCTTTAGGAGCAGGGTGTTACACCCTCTCCCTTTGGAAATAGGTGTTACAGGCATGGGAGGAGTATCCTCCCAGAGCCTCTGGAAATGCTTTAAAGGGCACTGATGATGCCCTTCTTGCATAATCCAGTCTACACCAGTTCAGGGACGCTGAGTCCCTGCTCTGGCATGAAACTGGACAAAGGAAAGGGGAGTGGCCACTCCCCTGTCCATCACCACCCCAGAGTGTCCCTGGATTTTGCCATCTTGGATTCCAAGGTCACCCCACCTAAACTTACCTGCACAGACCTTTTCCACATGCAGTGGCCCGCAGTAGCCCTGCATCAGCTCCAGATGCAGTGTCCACCAACAACCTCGACCAACCTGCAAAAGAAGAACTTGGTAAAGCAACTGTGTGATTTGATATGTATTTTTAAAGGTGACTTTCCATTGATTCCCATGGTGCATGATTACGCACTAAACTACTATTTTTTTTAATCTTCAAAAATCCATATATCAAAAAGTACTTAACCAATTTTGAAAATATTGGTATTAAAAATTATATAAAACTATGAAGTATTTTTATAAATTGGTCTCGAGTTATTCCTTTGAATGTTTGAGTTGCATGATTGATACTGTGAAAAAATGCATTGCAGTTCTCCAAGATTAGCCTAACTGCTCGACCAAGCTACCATAAAAATTAGAGCATTGGGTGATCTAGTTTTTACCCCTGTAAACCACACAGACCCCCTGCACAGTGTGCCTAGCTTTGCACACTACATAGAGGGCCAGCCTCCTACACCCTTACTTTGGGTCAACATGTTATGTCTCTGTGTATCTGGCCAGGTAAAAAGCTTCTCTTAGTTTGAGTTGACATGTTATGTCTCTGTGTCTCTGGCCAGGTAAAAAGCTTCTGTTACTTTGAGTCAACATGTTATGTCTCTGGACAGGAAAAAAGCTTCTCTTACTTTGAGTCAACATGTTATGTCTCTGTGTCTCTCTCCAGGTAAAGATTGTTTCCTGCTCTGTTCCAACATGTTGTGGTGCATGACATCATGTCAGATGTGCACAGTGCCCCTATGGCACGGCCTGGCCTTCATGTGGTTTTGGGTTCAGCCATGTTAGTGAGCATCACTGTGGGAGAGTAGATGCTGAAAGTGAGGGCGGTGGTTGTAGACACAGGGGTGAGGTAGACGTGGGTAGTATTGGTAAATGTACCCTTCTTACTTTTACCAAGTGCAGCTCGTTCAACATATCTGTCTTGTACCAGTGGTGCAGCAGGGATGCCAAGAGCTCTAAACCAGATACAACTGGAGTCCAGTGGGCCCCTCACAGCCCTGGGGCCCTCACAGCCCTGGCCCCAGTGCCACTACACCTGCTGCACTCTTGGTAGGTACGCCCCTACCTGACACCCCTTTCACCTCACACTCTCACATTTAAGTATGTCCCTAACATGTCATGTTATATTGTACTAGGCTGTTTGAGCTAACACCCCTTACAGCCCTGGGCCCCAGTGCCACTACACCTGCTGCACGCTTAGTAGATACGCCCCGGCCTGACTCCCCTTCCACCTCACACTCTCACATGTAAGTATGTCCCTAACATGTCAAGTTATATTGTACTAGGCTATTTGAACTCACAGCCCTGTAACCCAGTGCCACTACACCTGCTGCACGCTTGGTAGGTATGCCCCTGCCTTATACCCCTCACAGCCCTTCGCCCCAGTGCCACTACACCTGCTGCACTCTTGGTAGGTATGCCCCTGCCTCACACCCCTCACAGCCCTGGGCCCCAGTGCCACTACACCTGCTGCACTCTTGGTAGGTACGCCCCTGTCTCACACCCCTTACAACCCTGGGCCCCAGTGCCACTACACCTGCTGCACTCTTGGTAGGTACGCCCCTGCCTCACACCCCTCCCACCTCACACTCTCACATGTAAGTATGTTCCTAACATGTCATGTTGTATTGTACTAGGCTGTTTGAGCTCACACCCCTCACAGCCCTGGCCCCAGTGCCACTACACCTGCTGCACGCTTGGTAAGTACGCCCCTGCCTCACACCCCGCACAGCCCTGTGGGCCCCAGTGCCACTACACCTGCTGCATGCTTGGTGGGTACGCCCCTGCCTCACACCCCCCCCACCTCACACTCTCACATGTAAGTATGTTCCTAACATGTCATGTTGTACTGTACTAGGCTGTTTGAGCTCACACCCCTCACAGTCCTGTGGGCCCCAGTGCCACTACACCTGCTGCACGCTTGGTGGGTACGCCCCTGCCTCACACCCCTCCCACTCTCACATGTTAGTATGTTCCTAACATGTCATGTTATATTGTACTAGGCTGTTTGAGCTCACATCCCTCACAGTCCTCCGTGACCTGGTCTGTGATACCTCCACACGGCCGATGCTCTTGTGTTACTGTGCACAGCACTTCTGTCTGCAGCTGTGCAAAGAAACACAAAGAGGGTTGAGTGTCAGAGAATAACCGACAAAATTAATGTCTGACTTTAATATTGTGACTTAAATGTCATTTACAAAACAACTCTCTCTTTGGCGGTTGATTTTCTATTAACTCCAAAGGGGCGATGATGGACATTTATGACACAATGGCCCAGATTTAAGAAAAGTGGCGCTTCATTACATGATTCACTCATTATATGATTAACTCATTACATTATTTGTTCATTACATGAAGCACCACTTTTCTTGCGCGCCCCCCAACGCCACCATGTGTGCTCTGTATCAATGATACGGCGCCCTATGGCTCACGTTAGGATCAATAGCATAATCATTTCTGATGGTATTTGTAGGAAGGTAGCCTCTTTCTAGCCTTGTTACCCGCACTTTTGGCCTGTTTGTGAGTATATGCCAGGGTGTTTTTACTGTCTCACTGGGATCCTGCTAGCTAGGACCCCAGTGCTCATAATTTGTGTCCTATATGTGTTCGCTGTGTAGTGCCTAACTGTCTCACTGAGGCTCTGCTAACCAGAACCTCAGTGCTTATGCTCTCTCTACCTTTAAAATTGTCACTAAAGGCTAGTAACCATTTTCACCAATTCTAATTGGCACACTGGAACACCCTTATAATTCCCTATTATATGGTACCCAGGGTATTGGGCTTCCAGGAGATCCCTATGGGCTGCAGCATTTCTTTTGCCACCCATAGGGAGCTCAGACAAATCTTCCACAGGCCTGCCACTGCAGCCTGAGTGAAATAAAGCACATGTTATTTCACAGCCATTTTCACTGCACTTAAGTAACTTATAAGTCACCTATATGTCTAGCCTTCACTTGCTGAAGGTTAGGTGCAAAGTTACTAAGTGTCAGGGCTTCCTTGCACTAGCAAAGGTGCCCCCACATAGTTCAGGGACATTTCCCCGGACTTTGTGAGTGCGGGGACACCATTACACGCGTGCACTACATATAGGTCAATACCTATATGTAGATTCACAATGGTAACTCCGAATATGGCCATGTAACATGTCTAAGATAAAGGAATTGTCCCCCCATGCCAAATCTGGTATTGGGGTGCCAATCCCATGCATCCCCGGGGCTCCACTATGGACCCCGGGTACTGCCAAACCAGCTCTCTGGGGTTTTCACTGCAACTACCGCTGCTGCCAACCCACAGACAGGGTTCTGCCCTCCTGGGGTCTGGGCAGCCCAGTCCCAGGAAGGCAGAACAAAGAATTTCCTCTGAGAGAGGGTGTTACACCCTCTCCCGTTGGAAATAGGTGTTAAGGGCTGGGGAGGAGTAGCCTCCTCCAGCCTCTGGAAATGCTTTGAAGGGCACAGATGGTGCCCTCCTTGCACAAGTCAGTCTACACCAGTTCAGGGAACCCCCAGTCCCTGCTCTGGCACGAAACTGGACAAAGGAAAGGGGAGTGACCACTCCCCTATCCATCACCACCCCAGGGGTGGTGCCGAGAGCTCCTCCAGTGTGTCCCAGAACTCTGCTATCTTAAAACCAGAGGTGTGAGGGCACTCTGGAGGCCTCTGAGTGGCCAGTGCCAGCAGGTGACGTCAGAGACCTCTCCTGGTAGGTGCTTACCTGAGTAGGGGGCCAATCCTCCTCTGAGGGCTATTTAGGGTCTCTCCAGTGGGCTTTTTCTCAGATAACGACTTGCAAGAATTCACCAGAGTTTCTCTGCACCTCTCTCTTCGACTTCTGCCAAGGATCGACCGCTGACTGCTCCAGGATGCCTGCAAAACTGCAACAAAGTAGCAAGAAGACTACCAGCGGCATTGTAGCCCCTAATCCTGCCGGCTTTCTCGACTGTTTCCTGGTGGTGAATGCTCTGGGGGCTCTCTGCCTTCACCCTGCACTGGAAGCCAAAATGAAATCTCCTGTGGGTTGACGGAATCTTCCCCCTGCTCCAGTAGGCACCAAACTTCAGTGTCACCGGTACTCTGGGACCCCTCTCATCCTGACGAGCGTGGCCCCTGGAACACAGGTGGTGGACCCAAGTGACCCAGACTGTCCAGTGGTCTGGCTGTCCAAATTTGGAGGAGGTAAGTCCTTGCCTCTCCTCTCTAGACAGTAATCCTGTGCACCGCGTGAACTGCAGCTGCTAGGCCTTCTGTGCACTTTTGCAAGGAATCCTTTGTGCACAGCCTAGCCCAGGTCCCTAGCAATCTGTCCCGCATTGCTCAACTCGCTGAGTTGACCACCAGCTTCGTGGGACCCTCTTTTGTAGTGTTGAGATGACCACTATGCTCAGTTTTCTTGAACCTGTGTTCAAGTACTTCTGCGGGTGCTGCCTTCTTGTGCGTGGGCTCTCTGTGTTGCTGAGGGCCCCCTCTGTCCCCTCTCCCAAGTGGCAACATTCTGATCCTTCCTGGGCCTAGGCAGCACCCTTTTTCTTCAACTGCGACCTTTGCAGCTAACAAGGCTTGTTTGCGGTCTTTCTCCAAAGAAACAATGCTGCATCCTCCAGCACTCCGTGGGACATCTTTTGTACAAAGGAGAAGTTCCTAGCACCTTTCATTGTTGCAGAATCTTCACCTTCTTCCATAAGGAGGCAGCCATTTTGTACCTTCATCCGGGGTTTAGTGTGCTCCTGCCCTCCCTGGACACTTTCACGACTCTTGGACTTGGTCCCCTTCCTTTGCAGGTCCTCAGGTCCAGGAATCCGTCTTCAGTGCTTTGCAGTCTGTTCTGGTCTTTGCAGAATCCTCTATCACGAGTTTAGTGTGTTTCTGGGAGAGTCTTATCACTTTATTCCTACTTTTCAGGGTCTTGGGGTGGGGTATCATGGACACCCTTAGTGTTTTCTTACACTCCCAGTGATTCTCAACACACTACACCAGCCTAGGGGTCCATTTGTGGTTTGCATTCCACTCTCAGGGTATATGGTTTGTGTTGCCCATAGGCCTATTGCATCCTATTGTATTCTACAGTGTTGACACTATTTTTCTAACTGTCTACTTACCTGATTTTGGTCTGTGTGTATATTTTGTATATTTTACTTACCTCCTAATGGAGTATATCCTCTGAGATAGTTTTGGCACATTGTCACTAAAATAAAGTACCTTTATTTTTAGTAACTCTAAGTATTGTGTTTCTTATGATATAGTGCTATATGATATAAGTGGTATTGCAGGAGCTTTGCATGTCTCCTAGTTCAGCCTAAGCTGCTCTGCTATAGCTACCTCTATCAGCCTAAGCTGCTAGAACACTACTAATCTACTAATAAGGGATAACCGGACCTGGCACAAGGTGTAAGTACCATCAGGTACCCACTATAAGCCAGGCCAGCATCCTACAGTATTGTGATACTTTGCAGGACGAGCACCAAAAATGTTGGCGCTAATCCTGTAAAGTACACAGAGGCCCATTATAAACAAAGGTGCGCCTCAATTTAACGCCTGCACTGAGCAGGCGTTAAAAATTATGTGGGGCAAAGGTTTGCAAAGTGGCGCAATGCGTGCATTGCACCAGTTTGTAAATTTGGCGCTGTGTTATTGCCAACCTAGCACCACATTAGTGAGAAAAAAATTACGCTAATGTGGCCCTAGGTGGCGCTAGGCCCTTCTTAAATTTGGCCCAATATTTTTCTCAGACAATATATCAGATTGATCTTAACTCTTTTTCTCTTCCTCTTTATCTTCCTCCCTCTCTCTGTACCTGTCTCTCCCTCCCTCTATCTCTCTGTACCCGTCTCTCCCTCCCTCTATCTCTCTGTACCTGTCTCCCTCCCTCTATCTCACTGTACCTGTCTCTCCCTCCTCCCTCCATCTCTCTGTACCTGTCTCTCTCTCCTCCCTCCATATCTCTGTACCTGTCTACCCCTCCCTCTATCTCTCTGTACCTGTCTCTCCCTCCTTCTATCTCTCTGTACCTGTCTCTCCCTCCTCCCTCCATCTCTCTGTACCTGTCTCTCTCTCCTCCCTCCCTCTCTCTGTACCTGTCTCTCCCTCCCTCTCTCTCTCTGTACCCGTCTCTCCCTCCCTCTATCTCTCTGTACCTGTCTCTCCCTCCTCCCTCCATCTCTGTACCTGTCTCTCTCTCCTCATTCCATCTCTCCGTACCTGTCTCTCCCTCCCTCTATCTCCCTGTACCTGTCTCTCCCTCCTCCCTCCATCTCTATACCTGTCTCTCTCTCCTCATTCCATCTCTCCGTATCTGCCTCTCCCTCCCTCTATCTCTCTGTACCTGTCTCTCCCTCCTCCCTCCCTCTCTCTGTACCTGTCTCTCCCTCCTCCCTCCATCTCTCTGTACCTGTCTCTCTCTCCTCCCTCCCTCTCTCTGTACCTGTCTCTCCCTCCCTCTCTCTCTCTGTACCCGTCTCTCCCTCCCTCTATCTCTCTGTACCTGTCTCTCCCTCCCTCTATCTCTCTGTACCTGTCTCTCCCTCCCTCTATCTCTCTGTACCTGTCTCTCCCTCCTCCCTCCATCTCTGTACCTGTCTCTCTCTCCTCATTCCATCTCTCCGTACCTGTCTCTCCCTCCCTCTTTCTCCCTGTACCTGTCTCTCCCTCCTCCCTCCATCTCTATACCTGTCTCTCTCTCCTCATTCCATCTCTCCGTACCTGTCTCTCCCTCCCTCTATCTCTCTGTACCTGTCTCTCCCTCCCTCTCTCTCTCTGTACCTGTCTCTCCCCCTCCATCTCTCTGTACCTGTCTCTCCCTACTCCCTCCCTCTCTCTGTACCTGTCTCTCCTTGCTCCCTCATCTCTCTGTACCTGTCTCTCCCTCCCTCTCTCTCTGTACCTGTCTCTCCCCCTCCATCTCTCTGTACCTGTCTCTCCCCCTCCATCTCTCTCTCTACCTTTCTCTCCCCCTCCATCTCTCTGTACCTGTCTCTTCCCCTCTATCTCTCTGTACCTGTCTCTCCTTGCTCCCGCCATCTCTTTGTTCCTGTCTCTCCCTCCTCCCCCAATCTCTCTGTACCTGTCTCTCCCTCCCACTATATCTCTGTACCTGCCTCTCCCTCCTCCCTCCCTCTCTCTGTACCTGTCTCTCCCTCCTCCCTCCATCTATCTGCACCTGTCTCTCCCTCCTCCCCCCATCTCTCTGTGCCTGTCTCTCCTTGCTCCCGCCATCTCTCTGTACCTGTCTCTCCTCCTCCCTCTATCTCTCTGTACCTGTCTCTCCCTCCTCCCTCCATCTCTCTGTACCTGTCTCTCTCTCTCCCTCTCTCTGTACCTTCCTCTCCCTCCTCCCTCCATCTCTCTGTACATGTCTCTCCCTCCATCACTCTGTACCTGTCTCTCCCTGCTCCCTCCTCCCTCCATCTCTCTGTACCTGTCTCTCCCTGCTCCCTCCTCCCTCCATCTCTCTGTACCTGTCTCTCCCTCCCTCCATCTCTCTGTACCTGTCTCTCCCTCCCTCCATCTCTCTGTACCTGTCTCTCCCTCCTCCCTCCATCTCTCTGTACCAGTCTCTCCCTCCTCTGTACCAGTTTCCCAGTGCAACCTTCATGACAGACAAGGAAGTCTCCCTGGACAGAGCTGCCCCTGGGTGAGAGATGAGCCTGGAACAGTAGATTCCTCTTCATGGAGAGATTTACAGCCTCATCTGAGAGAGACTCTGTGTCTTCACAAAGGTGGGAATATTTTACTTTGAAACTTTCTACACACACATTTGATTTATGAATAAAACAAATATTGTTTCAGAAATGTTCATAACTTACACAGAAAAATATTTGATTTAAATGTGCTATTTTGAGGGTTAGTGGCTTTCATATATTTTTTTTAGGTTTAAGATCTCTTTTATTAATTTTTTAAAGGCAAGAACGATACAGTTTCTCACCTACAACCACCGGCCCGTGGGGAGACAGGTGGGGGAGGGATGGGGGAACGAAGGGGGGGATACGGCACCTACAGTGCAATAGTTATCCCGCTCAGTACGCATACTCAAAGCGTACGTTGCGAGCGGAGAAGAATCTCAACAGGCAGCCTGTTCCAAGGGAAGTCTGGGCGGATTCGTCAGTCGAAGGATGCGCGAGTAGGAAGGGCAGGTTCGTTCCCTGAATTTGTCCGTCAAGTCTTGGATAGGTGGTCCCCATGTTTTATCAAAGAGGGGCAGTGAGCCAGTCGCTGCCACTGTCCATCCTTCCATAGTCATAAGAGTCCAAAGCCTATGCAGGCAGTCAGTGTGGGTGGGAATGGTCGTGGTACACCAAGGTAATAGCCCTACCCTTGGGTGTGCGGAGAGGATATGTTTGGGGGTTGGGGAGGCCCAGTAGTACGTAGCTTGGGAAGCGCGGTATGGTTGTGTTATATATGTCCTCAATTGCTTGGAGGATGAACTGCCAGGAGGAAGTGATCTTTGGGCAGTGTCACAATATGTGAGTAAGTGTACCTTCCTGTCCGCACAGACGCCAGCATTCACCATCGCTTTGCGCCCTCCACTGGGCCACCCGTGCAGGTGTGTAGTACATGTAATGGGCTTTTTTCAGAAACATTTCTTTGGTGTTAGTGGCTTGCGCAGTGACCCGTGCCCGGTGAAGGACATTGTGCTATTCCAGCTCTGTAAATGTTCACTCGCATTCCCTCTCCCATCTGCGTCTTGCTGGTGTTACAAGGAGTGAAGTTGATGTGATCAGTATAGATGTCAGACAAGAGCCGTTTGTCGGTATCATTGGTCAGTAACCATTGCTCAAATCTCATAAGGGGTTGACTAGAATGCGGACGTATCTCGGGCGAGGTCACCCAGTGATGGACGGCCATGAATTGCCAGTAGGTAGAAGTCGGGAGACCGTACCCCACTTGTAGACTGTGGAAGTCCATGACTCCGTCCTCGTCAAAAAGGTCGCGTATCCTCTTGCAATTCATTTTCTGCCAAGGTAGGAAGGCAGGTTCATCAAGTGTAGGGGGGAAATCTGGGTTGCCAATGATCGGTGTCTGTGGGGATACCGGTGTGGAGAGCCCTTTCAGCACCTGGTCTTTGTCCCATGCACTCATCGTGGCCCTCAGAATTGGTGAGACATACACCCCTTGTGGACGGTGTTTCCTAGGCAACCATGGTACCTTCCAGATGTGAACTCCTGCCACCGCATGGTCGACAAAACACCAGTATTTCTCCGTCAGGGGTCGGTTCCATTCAACCATGTAGCGCAAATGTGCCGCACAGTAGTAGCTCAATAGGTGTGGAACTCCCAACCGCCTTCGGCCTGAGGAAGGTATGCTTGGACTCTGGACATTATGGCCTCTTTCCGCCCCAAACATACTCCCAAATGAGTGATTGCATTTTGTCTAGGAGGGTGGAGGCGGCTGCAGTGGCAGGGTCTGCATGAAGTGGAGTATCTTAGGCAGGAGTGTCATCTTGACCGCAGCCAGACGCCCCAGCCAGGAGAGGCCATGTGACTTCCATTTCGCTAAGTCTGAGCGTTTAGTGTCAGGTACCTGGGTATAGTTACTGTCTATTGTGGCCTCTATTGTGGGGAGTATTCACAGTCCTAAGTATGTGATCCCCTGTGCGGCCCATGAAAGGGGGAGGGTGTCCTCCAAGGATGAACTCTCGGCCTCTGGGGTGGTAAGATTCAGTATGGACGACTTAGCAAGGTTGGTTTTAAAACCTGATACCCTGCCAAAGGCTGTCAATTCCGCCAGGACCCCGGAGAGAGAGGTTTGGGGCCTGGTTAGGTGAAGGAGCATGTCATCTGCGTAGAGAGCTACTTTATGCGATCTACCGCCCATTGGCACTCCAGAAATATCTGGATGTTGCCGTATGTGCTCAGCAAAGGGCTCTTTATATAGAGAAAATAATAGAGGCGAGAGAGGGCATCCCTGTCGAGTGCCTCTTAATATGGGGAACTGCCGAGACAGTCCCCTATTCACAGCGACCATGGCTCTAGGCTTGTCATAATTGCATCGAATCCACTCACAGAACCTGGGGCTAAGCCCAATTTTCCCTAAGACTGCATGAAGATACTGCCAGTGTATTCGGTCAAATGCCTTCTCTGCATCAGTGGAGAGAAGAAGAGCTGGGGTTTTAGAATGATGGACCTTGTCTAGCAAGTGGCATAGGCCCTCATTCTGACCTTGGCGGTCTTTTCGCAAGACCGCTGAGTTACCGCCGCGGTGAAGACCGCCGACCGCGGCGGTGTGCCGCTGTGCGCATTCTGACCGCTGGGAGCGTTCCGCCGGAAAACCGCCAGCAGCCACACTGGCGGTCGGCGGGAAAGTGGAGACTGGTCAACCTCCACCGCCACGCCAGCAGAACACCGCCCACAGAATTACGACCCACATTTCTGTGTGGCGGTCTTCTGTTGGCGGTCTTCTGTTGGCGGTCACGTCCCTATGGCTCCCGTCGCCTCCCGGAGGACCAACGCACAAGGTAAGTTGATCGTCCGTGAGGGGAGGGGGTGGGGGGGGTGTTGTGTGATGTGGGCGTGCATGGGGGTGTGCGTGTGAGTGTGTAGAGGGGTGCTGCTGTGTCTATGGGTAATGTGTGCTGTTCGGCAGGTGCACATGTCGGCATGTATGTGTGCGGGTATGTGTCCCCGTTGTGTATGTGTGTGTAGGGGGTGTGTATATGTGCATGTTGGGGGTGTGTGCATGTCGGGGTACATGTATGTACATGTCGGGGTGGGGGTGGGGAGGGGGTTCGTACCACCTCTGGGGGGTGGCAGGGGGGTGGAGGGTGTGGGGGGAGGACTCGGGTGGGTAGTGGGGGGTGGGGGAGACCCCTATCAGTGCCAGGGAAGGAATTCCCTGGCCCCGATAGTGCTTACCGCCATGGTTCGCACGGCGGTTCCCGCCCGCAAGAAACCGCGGCGGTAGGCAGGGTCATAATACCCTTGGCGGTCTTGGGACGACCGCGGGGCCGGAGTGCGCAAACTCCAGCCCCGCGGTCATGACCGCCGCGGCGGTCGGAGTGGAGAAGTAGCGGTCGGTCGCGGCGGGGACCGCCGCGGTCAGAATGCCATTTTTAATACCGCCGGTCTGTTCGCGGTCCGACCGCCGTCTCTCCGCCGACCGCCAGGGTCAGAATGAGGGCCATAGTCTCTTAGTATTATCGCTACAGGGGCGTTCAGGTATGAACCCAGTGTGATACGGGTCTACCAGATGCTGCATGTACGGGTTCAACCTATGTGCTAGGATACCTGTGAAGATCTTCGTGTCCACATTTACTAGTGTGATGAGGCAGTAGGATGAGCAGAGCTGTGGATCCTTCCCTGGTTTAGGGATTACTGTCACTACACCCAGTTGCATCGTAGGGGGGAGAGATGAGACCAGCGCATTGTAGAGCCTGGCTAGTTCCGGGGCTAGCTGAATGCCGAAAAATTTATAAAATTCCGCCCCAAAGCCATCTGTGCCTGGAACTTTACCTGGCTGCAGCTGGTGTATGCTCACGAGGACTTCTGTGGGTGTAATATCGTTCTCCAAAGTGGCACTGTCCTCGGGTAGAAGTTGAGCCACAGGCACAGAGTCCAAATAGTCCTCCACACCTGTATGGTCTATCCCCTCTGTGGAATATAGGTCTGAATAGAACAGTTCGAACTGTTGACGGATCAGCTCTTCCTGACAGTGTACCATTGGGCAACCTTAGTTCTGCCACTTGTCGCTCCGTGGCCTGCGTGTGGAGTCTATGAGCCAGCAGACGACCTGCCCTGTTCCCCCCAGTGTAGAACTTTTGCTTGGTTCGGAGTAGGGCGTATTCCACTTTATTCTCATCTAAGGCCCATAGCTGCTTTCGTTGTGTGGTGAGCTGTCTCTTCACAGCCAGGGACCCAGTCTGTCTATGTGTCACCTCTAAAGCCCGTATGTCGTCCTCAAGCTGTTGGCGCTTGTTACGGCATACAGCATTCTGTCTCACTGCTATCGCTATAAACTGACCTCTAACGACTGTTTAAAAGTTTCCCAGAGGGTCACGATATTGGTTGTGGGAGTATCATTTATAGGTAGAAAGTGGATGATTGTGACTCAAATCTCTGCCAACGTGTCCTCATACGCTAAAAGTCTTATGTTAACATGCCAGTGTGTAGGCAGGTAGAGTAAGGGAGAGCGTGAGCGGGGAATGGTCTGAGATTGAGGCCACTTCAATGGCAGAGCTGGTGGACAGGGTGGTAATACGTGGAGAGGTGAGGAAGAGGTCTATACAGGCGTATGTCTGGTGAGCAGCCAAGAAGAAAGAGTATGTTTTGTCTGCTGGGTGGTGTTGGTGCCAAATGTCAGTCAGTCCCGCCCTCCGGAGCCAGTCCTGAAAGTCCTGTGAGGAGGCACCTGTCTGGCCATATCTCTGGGTGGACCTGTCTAGGTGAGGATCTGGGGCTATATTAAAATCTCTGCCTGCTACAATATCTTCGTCGGACAACACTAGGACCCTTTTAGGAAGCATTCTTGGTGCTCATTTGGCCCATAAATGTTATCTATCGTCAGGCTGTGCCCTTGCATGTCAATTTGTAGCGAAAGGAGCCTCCCAGGGATCTCAGCCTGCACCAGAATCACTTTCCCTGGGACGTTTGTGGCCAGCAAGGTCGCCACCTCCGCCATCCGTCCAGGACCCGATGAATGAAACTGACATTCAAACCAGCGCGTCCTCATTTTTTTCCAGTCCTGGCGGAGTAAATGTGTCTCCTGTAGTAGACATATGTCGCTCTTCAGGTCTCTAAGCTGTAGCAATAGAGCCTGCCTCTTCACTGGGGTGTTAAGGCCTCTTACATTAAGACTAAGTATGGTTATCATTGTGAAAGTTGACGGTGTTGCTGTGCTGTATGTCGTCTAGTTGGTGCAGTGTGTGAGTGTCCCCATACACATGCTCTGGAATAATAAGGTAAGAGGATGCCACCCCCCCTGGGATAGTGTGCGGAGGTAATAAGAAATTAACATTTAACTTGGGATAAACTATTAACAACCTTCCCCGTCTGGGAACAGTCATCAGCAAAGCCTGGGTCCGTGCCTGTTCATCAGTCCATCGAAAGATCAACCACTGCTCCGGTAGACTGGAGTTCCGCCAACCGGTTATCCCAGCCTATTGTTTCCATGTCTGTAACGTTGCGCAGACGACCCGATGAGATCATCCAGGATGCATCAGCTTAGGAACCGAAGGAGATCTCACATAACGGCCCGGTTCATCTCAATGGTCTGAATGCACTTCCGATATGCCATCCTGGCTGTGTAGGCTTCTGAGCAGCGCCGCTCTCTCCTTTTGGCTCTCAGCCGTTGAAGGTTTGTGAGTTTTGCATCACCGGTTGTGCGTTTTCAGGCATCCCTTGTCTGTGCCCGGCAGTTGTACCTGAGATGCTGTTTTTTGCGCCTGATCCCTTTGGTTCGGCAGCATCTCATCCAATCTCTGTGCCTCCTCCAATTTGCGGACGCCACAGAGTTCATTTTGCATTGTGAAGTGTAGCCTGAAGGGGTTGCCCCATTTGTATCTGATACCTTCCTCCCTGAGGAGGTCTATCACAGGCCGGAACAATCTATGTCGCTGCAGTGTTATCATTGAGAGGTCCTGGTAGAGGCAGACCCAATGGCCCTCAAACTCAATAGATGTTGTGTCGCGGACCGCTGCCATTATGACCTCCCTCTGGTTATAGTGATGCAGACAGGTTAGTATGTCCTGAGCCTTGCCTGTGAGCAAGCTGGCCAGCCCTATGCATTCTGTCAAACACAATGTTCTGTTCCTTCAAAGCCGGTACCACGTGGCGAAAAACACACACCACAAAATCCTTCAGAGTCCCCGTCACTGCCTGCGCAGGTACTCCTTTTATTCGAATGTTAGAGTGACGTGATCTGTTCTCTAGGTACTCTATTTGGTACTGCAATTCTTGGTTCTTGTCTTGTAAGGTGATGAGTTCTCTCCTGTGACAGTCCATTTCTTCCTCTCGTGTGTTGTGTGTCTGTTCTATCGTGTCCACACATTGTCCCAGATCGATAAACTCTCTTTAAAGGTCTTTAATGTCAGCCACTATTTCCTGCTTCAGTGTTGGAAAGTCTTCACATAGGGACCTGAAGAGGTGTTCCATGAATGCTCTCGTCAATGGTGCTCCATCACCTTCCAATGGCCCCGGCCCAGCCGTCTCTCCGCTCTCCATTTCTGGTGTCCCTGACTGTGCCACTTTTTTGGCAGGGTTTTATTGAAGAGGTCCTTAAGGGAGCCTTCTTCTTGCTGTGCTTCTGAGACGCCATTCCTGGTTACCCGTATCCTTCTGGGGCCTCTAGCTCGTCTACCATCGTCCTATTGCTGTCTAGGCTTACTCGTCTGCTCCGGGGACTCCGTTTGAGCTGATAGCTGCGTGGGTGTTGCTCTCTCTCTGAGAAGCGGCCCAAGTAACGTGATCCGTCAAATGTACAGAGGCCCCCTCCAGCCGGCTCCTATTTCGTCCTACCCGGGGTCTGCTCCTGGGATGTCCTCATCTTCCTGCTTGGGGTGGTCCTGCAACCCCTGTCAGCGGGCCCCGAGCAGCTCAATTCTGCTCAACTGTGGCGGGCGGCGACACGCCCAGTCCCCGTCCAGACCCCAGCTGGGGCTCCTCACCTGCTCTTGACTATCCTCTTTACTCGCACTCCGGCAGTGAACGCTATTCTTCGGTGCCTCTATGCTGTGAGCATCTGTCCTCTTCCTGCCATGCTCAGCCCGGGCTTACAGCGCACCGCGGCCCATCCGATGCACCAGGCCGTCCGGCACTTCATTCATGTGCCCAGCGCGGGTCCCCTCTCCGCGAGGGTCTGCACTGTCTGGGCCCTTTCACTGCGCCCCTCACCAGGGTCTATCGGCCCAGCCCCTGTTCCACTCCTCTTCTCTGTCCACCCGGGGGCAGCCGGGCTCACAGTTTTTTGGGGGCCCACACTCCAGCTCGCCGCATCCACCGCCTCTGCGCAGCAATCTAGTCCTGATCACAGCGCAGCCGCTATTTTCCGGCTGCTCTAGCAGCGGCTCGTCTCGGCCCGCACCTCCGGTCGCTGCATGACCCAACTCTGTGCCCGCCGCCCCCAGCCAAACTCAGGGACCTCCAGGGGGGACATAGGCATGCTTGAGTGTCCGGTCCGGTTCGCTACGTGGTCTGGCGGCAGAGCTCCAGTGAAACGCTCCTACTCGGCGGCAATCTTGGCCATCTTGGCCACACCCCCTTTCATGTATGTTTTTTAAAACATCTTTCCTCTTGGCCAGACTAAAACAAGAATTCTGAAAACAGTTCAGGTTTAAAAGTGCCTATGCCTTTTGTGAATATATATACAAAAGTGATGGATGGATGCTTGAATTAATCTCAGCCGCTGGTAATCACTCGGGCTGCATCGCAATCCATTTTAATCCTGCACACAAAACCACCTCAGTTTGGACCAGCCATATGCAAATCACTCTTGGCCCTGCTCCAATAGGAAGAGTCCAGCCCAGCCAGGTCTTCCCTGAACCAGAACACAAGCTACCCAGGACCAGTTTCACCCTAGTTATGAGCTCATCAGTCGGGTACAGCTTGGTTCCAATGACCTTTTCTGAAAACAGCCACTTATGATTTCAAGAAGACCATGAAAGATGGAGGAAGGGTCTGGGGAGGGACTGAGAGAGGCAGTGGAGAGAGCGGGTGGATTTACCTGGTGCTTTGACTCCAGGTGGCCAGTTAGATTCAGCAAATCATACATGTTTGGTGTTTGGGTTTGGAGAAGAAAGGAATAGTCAGAAAGACAGAGAGAGAGAGAGATAGAAATGGAGGAACACTCCCTTCAGCACTGATACATATGTTTGAACATGTGTGTGTGCACACACACATACACACATACACACACACACTTACACAAAGAGATGCATACAGCCATGCAAACACAGGGATACACAGACACACATACATAACCAGGAATACTCCAAAAACACTCAATGAGAGGCTACGTATGAGGCCTAGGTGGATATATAAGTAACACCCAATGAGAGGCCATGTATAAGGCCTGGTGGATATAGAAGTAAAACCCAATAAGAGGCCACGTATGAGGCCTGGGTGTGTATATAAATAACACCCAATGAGAGGCCACGTATGAGGCACGGGTAGGTATATAAATGTGCACCAGTATTAACTGCTGCTCCTGCCCCTCCCTCACGGCTGCACTCCCTCTTAATCACTCATCCCTACCGAGGCCCCTGCGCACAGTCCTGTTTCTGTGCTTCTGACACATGGACTTCCCTTTAGCCCAAGAGACAAAGAGATTTGGGTTGCGGCTCTTTGTATTCTCAAGGGAGGCCTATCTCCACACCAATAACACATTTATCAAAAACTCAGCCGGCACAGCGGGTCACCTTGCTGCACTTCCGGGCGTGATGGTGAAAGGGTAGGAATGTACTGTATTCAACCATCTATGGGGCATTCCTGTCTTTCCCTCCGCTGGCGCACAATCTGCTGCCCAGCGCCAACATAGGTACCCTTACTCCATGATAGTGCAAGTGTGCCTGCTTTGTTTTTGTGCAGGAAGGATTGTTTCCTGCACAAAAACAATCTACTGAGGCATTTTCCTCTTTCTATGTGTGCTGCAAAATGCACCACACACAGAAAGAGGAAAAAGAAGGAGAAATAAAGGTATCTCTCCTCATTACTCCCCCCCGGGGATGCACAGCATTTTGACACATTCCCAAGTCTACCAGTAATGGTAAATCTAGAAACGCGCCAAATCCATGGGAGGATGCGTAGGAACACCAACCCACCAAACACCAACCCATGGAACGCCTCCCTGGAGCAGAGTAACAACACAGAAATTTGTGCTGCTTTGCATTTATCTAAATTTATCAAGCCCCTCAGGTGGCCTTGTATGCCTAGATAAATCTAACTTAAGAATTGCATTGCTCTTGTACCCCGTTGTGTGGTGCAAGGGTGACGCAACTACTTGATAAATCTGGCCCCATGTGCCTGGACAGGAGGTGGGTGTGTGTTAAACTTTTAATTTAATGCTTACATGTATTTTAATTACTTTTTAAAATTGAATTGTGTGTGTGTGAGTATGTGTGTGTGTGTGTGTGTGTGTGTGTGTGTGCGTGTGTGTGTGAGAGAGATTGTGTGTGTATGTGTGTTGTGTGTGCATGTATGTTTGTGCGTGTGATGAGATTGCCGGACACATAATGGTTGCTTTTTGGCCTACTGTCCTGTACTGAACTCTAAACCACTATCCAAATTCAGAGTTATAAACTCTTTCATATCTTCCTTCATATTTTATACAAACGTTTTATCAGGAAATAGTCAGTTCTGGACAAGGTTTAGTTTAGGGCGGAGCAGGGGGTGCATTCAAGGACTTATGGATTTAAAGGTCTCCATACACATGTATATCCAGTGATGTGACACCAGGTACTCTGTGGTGCAGACTGGGCATGAGGTTACCACAACAGTTATTTATGATGGATGACAGTGTTTATAGCGCCACGTGTGGTAAGCATTGGCTGTCGTGCATGATGGACGCGGATGTGCTCTAGTCTTCTTGCTGCACACTTGGTGCTCCGCCTTGGCATGTCAGTCATTCATAGAGAAGGGTGTGAGGACGATCGGTCCTGTTAGTTAGTGCCCTGCCTGGTTTGTGTGATGGGGATGATGTATCTTCATAGTGTCGTCTTTATGTGAAACATTGTGTACGCTGTGCGTGGATTGGAGACCACTGATGCTGTTTTGCTGCAGACCTGGTGCAGTCAGTGCCATCCTATCTCAAATGATCACACCAAAGCACGCCAATGGCTGGGACCGGGAGTGGTACGGACTTTGGTGCCCCCAATTAAACCTGTCAATAGTATATTTGAGATCAAGTTCAGTATTCAGCACTGAGGCATTCTGATGAGAATGACAGACACCGGTTATGGTTTGAAAGTTTAAATGTGGAGATTATACGCAAAATACATGGAATAGACCATCAATAAGTTAACAGCTAAAGTGCATAATTAATAAGTATAAGGAACTCAGTAAGTTCTATATAAAATCCGTCATAGATTCGCCTCCTAAAGATGCGAGTTAGAGAGTTCCAGAGGACAGAGAAATGCTTGTCCTTTTATAGGACTTTAGACAAAGGGAATGCACCAATGAGGACAAGCTTAAAGAAACGTTATATATTAAAATATTACCATCAAATTTGGAAGGCCTGGACAAGAGACCCAGCAGCAAGGATTAAACAATCAGAGAACTCCCTTAGAGAGGTATATAGGATAGTAAATTTGTTTCTGGAGCAGGATGCTCCAGAATATTGCATCAGTAGAATGATGCGAAGCTCTGACACGTCACATTCTCGGGAAAGCAAGTGGCATCTATGATGCCCTGTCAGGCTCCGTAGAGGAGACGGTTAGTGTAGGCGATTACATTTATTGGATGGGGCGAGACGATGGCTGGTAGGTTGGCCGATATGTTCAATGTCTCTCTGGAAGAGGGTCGCCAACTTCCCTGGGTTAACGAGCCTGGGAATGATTTTAGATGAACATCTGACAATAGCTCCTCAATGGGAAAACAAGTGGCCAGGAAGCTGTTTAATTGGCTCCCTGTGGAAGCACACGGAGCGGTGATCCAAGGAGTGATCCTTTCCCACCTTGATTATGGAATCGCTCTCCATTCAGGAAGTCCAAAAGCAGCGATAAACAAGCTACAGGCCTTCCAGAATGCCGCTGCTCGCATCCTGCTAGGGATCCCGAAGCACAGTCTGCAGCCACTGCACTCAAAACGCTTCATTGGTTACCTTAAGTAGTAGAGTGCAATTCAAGGCACTTTGTATTCTCATCAGGCAAAGTACAGAACAGGTCCTTTTCTCCTGCAACATCTGATGTCTCCCTACTGGGCAAACAAGGAACTAAGGTCCCACAACCAGGAGTTGTGCGTCGTTCCCAGAATCCAAAAAGCAAGAAGCGGAGCTAGGTCTGTCACATACTTGCCACCTAAATTATGGAATTCATTGCCCAGAAGTCTGCGAGGTGATAATAACCTCTTGAGTTTCCTGTTTCATGAATCTTCTGGTTAGTCACTCACTCCATCTTGTTGGATAGCGGACTGGGAAACCCGAACTTCGGGTAGCCATGCGCTCTATAAATGATTTGCAATTTGAATTTGGACATTACATTTGCAGGTTCTCCCATGGCAGTATGACATTGGATCTAGACGTTCTCACTGTTTGTTCGAGCGGACTGGTTGATACATTGTGCACAGATAGCCTAGGAGAGTTAGAGAGTCCTTGGCTAAGCACGGAGCTGGGAAAAGTCTCCGGAACATTCTTCATTCATTAAACTTGTGCTGCTTTATTTAGAACCAGACACGGTAGCACAGACATCACACAGTATACTATGACAGTGATCCAAGATGTAGGACAGTGTAAACGCAGGTTATGTTAGCGTGAGCCCAGTTCCTAATGCATTTAAATTGTGGAGAAGGTAAACAGCGCTCATAGTGCTGCACTTGGGAGCTGGTGACAGAGATCCAAGATGGAGGGCAGTGTAAACGCAAGCTAAGTTAGAGTAAGACCAGTTCCTAATGCATTTAAATTGAGGAGAAGGTAAACAGCGCTCATAGTGCTGCACTTGGGAGCTGGTGACAGTGATCCAAGATGGAGGGCAGTGTAAACGCAGGTTATGTTAGCGTGAGCCCAGTTCCTAATGCATTTAAATTGAGGAGAAGGTAAACATCGCTCATAGTGCTGCACTTGGGAGCTGGTGACAGAGATCCAAGATGGAGGACAGTGTAAACGCAGGCTATTTTAGCGTAAGCCCAGTTCCTAATGCATTTAAATTGAGGAGAAAGTAAACAGCGCTCATAGTGTTGCACTTGGGAGCTGGTGACAGAGATCCAAGATGGAGGACAGTGTAAATGCAGGCTATGTTAGCGTAAGCCCAGTTCCTAATGCATTTAAATTGAGGAGAAGGTAAACAGCGCTCACGGTGCTGCACTTGGGAGCTGGTGACAGAGATTCTTCTAAGGTAGATAAGGTTTCACTTGTCAGGCCTTACCACCTCCAGCTCGGTTCTTGCTAGATGTGCAGGGACCTGGCTCTTGGGACCTCCAGGTAATTAGGAAGGTTTCTGATTCTTGCTGACAGAAGTTTCAGAACTTGGTTCTCTGTCCCTCAAAGAAGATGGGGCTACCGCCAATTTTGTAATCAGGGCTATACGAACTATAGAAATCAATAGGCAGTCACTTTTAAAAATGCATTAAAAATCGTACAGTTAAGTTACCAATTTCTTCTTTTGTAGGATGCTCAAAGCAGTCGGTGGGCACACTGCCACCTGGAGCAAAGCTCGAAAGTCTCTTGGGACAGGCACAGGGTGTAGGAGGCTCACCTGGTTTGTAGTGGGTACCTTGGGTACTTACACCTTGTGCCAGGTCCAGTTATCCCTTGTTACTGAATGTAGTAGTGTTCTAGCAGCTTAGGCTGATAGAGGTAGCTATAGCAGAGCAGCTTAGGCTGAACTAGGAGACATGTAAAGCTCATGCATTACCACTTATAGTTACACAGTACGTATACATAAGTAAAGACAATACTCAGTGTTAACAAAAATAAAGGTAGTTTATTTGGGTGACATAGTACCAAAAATATCTTAGAGGCAATACTCCTTCTGGAGGTAAGTATTATACACAATATATACACTAGACACCAAAATAAGGTAAGTAATTAGACATAGGATAGTGCAAACAATAGGAAATGCTATACAATGCAATGGGAGAAAATAGGTCTGGGGCAACACAAACCATATACTAAGAAAGTGGAATGCGAATCACGAATTCCCCCCTAGACAAGTGTAGTGTGTGCAGAATCGCTGGGAGAGTAAGAATACAATAAAGGTAAGTAAATTACCCCCCCAGAGCCCAGAAAAGCAGGAGTAAAGTACTGCAAGTTTCCTTAGGACACACTACACCTCGTGATTGGGATTACTGCAATAACCCACCAAGTCTGCAAACAACAACTGCTGGATTCCTGAACCTGAAGACTTGCAAAAGAAGCGTCCAAGTCCAGAAGTTGAAAGAAGTTCCAGGAAGGGCAGGAGCCCCTGCCAACCCAGAAGAGGGTGCAAAAGAAGAGTCCCAGGTTGGACGAAGACTGCAAAAATGCACCCTAGGAAGATACCAGCGGGTTCCTGCATGATGCAATGGATGCCCCACGACGTGAAGATGGATGCAGATGTGATTTCATGTTGGAAGTCTCCAACAAGCCTTTGTTATGACAAAGTTGCATTTTGTGTCAAAATGGTGCTGGCTGGACTCAGGAGGGACCTGGGGGCCTCAACTCTGTGTGAGGAGGAAGAGAAGGCTCTCAGCACTTTAGAGAGCCCTCAGTACACCAGACAGCACCCACTGGAGTCCCAGGACATGGGGACAAAGGATGTGCAAAACGCAGTTGGTGCAGCACTGCAAAGAAGGATCCCACGCCGCCGAAGGTCAACTCAGAGAGTTGAGCATCACAGGATAGACTGCTGGGGACCTGGGCCAGGATGTGCACAAAGGAATTTAGCAAATAGTGCACAGAGGCCTCAGGAGGTGAAGAAGACGCATTGCACAGGGGTACTGTCGCTCTCAGGGAAGGCAAGGTGTTACCTCCTCCAAATTGCGTCAGCAGGACCTCAGGACAGTCTGTGTCGATGGGGCCTACCCTGTGTGTTCCAAGGAGCACGCTTGTCGCTGTGAGAAGAGTCCAAGAGAACCGGTTGTAGACTTAGAAGGTGCTTGAGTGAGCAGGGGAGTGACTCCGTCACCCCACAGGAGATTTCTTCTGTCTTTCTGGTGCAGGGTGAAGACAGGGAGTCCTCAGAGCGTGCACACCGTGGACACTGTTGCATTTGCTGGCTGGAGCTGAAGTTGCAGAAGAAAAGTATCCCTTGTGGATACTTTGTTGCTGTTAAAGCGGTTCCTGCAGCAGGCTGCGGTTGATCAGAGGTCAGAGGAAGAAGTAGTAGTTGCAGAGGATTCCTGCTGGAAATTTGCAAGTAGAATCTGAAGAGAACCCACAGGAGAGACCCTAATTAGCCCTAAGAGAGGGATTGGCTACCTTATCAGGTAAAGGACCTATCAGGAGGAGTCTCTGATGTCACCTGGTGGCACTGGCCACTCAGAGCCCTCCAGAGTGCCCCCACACGTTGCAAAGTAAGTTGGCTGAAGTCTGGGACACACTGGAGGAGCTCTGGGCACCACCCCTAGGGAGGGGATGAACAGGGGAGTGGTCACTCCCCTTTCCTTTGTCCAGTTTCGCGCCAGAGCAGGGGATCAAGGGGTCCCTGAACAGGTGTAGACTGGCTTATGCAAGGAGGGCACCATCTGTGCAGCATTTCCAGAGGCTGGGGGAGGCTACCCCTCCCCAGCCTGTAACACCTATTTCCAAAGGGAGAGGGTGTAACACCCTGCTCCCAAAGGAAATACTTTGTTCTGCCTTCCTGGGACTGAGCTGCTCAGACCCCAGGAGGGCAGAACCCTGTCTGTGTGGTGGCAGCAGCTATAGCTGCAGTGCAAGCCACAGAGAGCTGGTTTGGCAGTACTGGGGGTCCATGGTGGAGCCCCCAGGATGCATGGAATTGGCTCGCCAATACCAGATTTGGAATGGGGGGGAAATTCCATGATCTTAGACACCTTACATGGGCATATTCAGAGTTACCATTGTGAAGCTACATATAGGTATTGACCTATATGTAGTGCGTGCATGTAATGGTGTCCTCGCACTCACAAAGTCCTGGAAAATGGCCTTGAAGTATGTGGGGGCACCTTTGCTAGTGCAAGGGTGCCCTCACACTTAGTAACTTTACACCTAACCTTCAGCAAGTGAAGTTTAGACATATAGGTGACATAAGTGCAGTGAAAATGGCTGTGAAATAACATGTGCGTTATTTCACGCAGGCTACAGTGGCAGTCCTGTGAAAGGGTTTGTCTGAGCTCCTTATGGGTGGCAAAAGAAATGCTGCAGCCCATAAGGATCTCCTGGAACCCCAATGCCCTGGGTACCTAGGTACCATATACTAGGGACTTATAAGGAAGGTCCAGTGTGCCAATTGAAATTGGTAAATGAAGTCACTAGCATATCGTGACAAATTTAAAGGCAGAGAGAGCATAAGCACTGAGGTTCTGATTAGCAGAGCCTCAGTGACACAGTCAAGCACTATACAGACACACACATTAGGCCATAAACTATAAGGACTGTGGTCCTTACCAGTAGGATCCCAGTGAGACAGGTAGAAACATACTGACATTCAGGTAAAAATGGGGGTAACATGCCAAGAAAGATGGTACTTTCCTACACAGGCCCACTTGGGTGGGCCACCTGGAAAAGGAGCTGGTTTGCAGATTTGAAGGTGGTGCTGCAGGGTCCCATGGGCTGTTGAGGTCGTAAGGGGATAGGGACCCGGGGCACACAGCTGGTTCTGCGATCCAGGGCTGTGTGTGGTCGGATGCAGGGCGAGTTGGAGGTTCTTGGAGGCTGTGAACAATGGAACCCTTTGGAGCCGGAGGTCAGTCTACTACCAAGGGCCTTGCAGGATAACGAGGGTGCTCTGCTGGGAGGTCCAGGGTGTTCCTGAAGTCCCTCCTGGTCCAGTTGCAGCTCTGGGAGAGCTGTTTTTGCTGTTGTCCAACGTTCACTGTCCAGTACCTGGGGTATTGGCACAACTCGGCCATGGAAGGGTGCAGTGCCACCATAGTTGAGACACTTGAAGTTCTTGTCCGGGCTGTCGTTGGTGTGTTGTCAGGTCTGGCTGTGACTTCCAATTGCAGAGATATCATCCAGTTGGTGAAGTGATCCTCACACAGAGGCGACTGTCTGGACTCTGGTGTAGCAAGCAGGTGTCATGGAGCCTCTTCTGGTGCAACAGAGCCTCTGCTCTCATGCTGTCGGGTTCTTTGGTACTGTCTTCTTTTCTTCCTGATGAATCTGAGTTCTTGGTGTAGGGGAACCCACTAAATACTGAATTTAGTGGGCATTTTAGGGGAAACCTGTGTAGGAAGGTAGCCTCTTTCTAGCCTTGTTACCCCCACTTTTGGCCTGTTTGTGAGTATATGTCAGGGTGTTTCTACTGTCTCACTGGGATCCTGCTAGCCAGGACCCCAGTGCTCATAAGTTTGTGGCCTATATGTGTTCCCTGTGTGGCGCCTAACTGTAGAACTGAGGCTCTGCTAACCAGAAACTTAGTGTTTATGTTCTTTCTTTGCTTTAAAATTATCACTGCAGGATAGTGACTAATTTTACCAATTCTCATTGGCACACTGGAACACCCTTATAATTCCCTTGTATATGGTATCTAGGCACCCAGGGTATTGGGGTTCCAGGAGATCCCTATGGGCTGCAGCATTTCTTTTGCCACCCATAGGGAGCTCAGACAATTCTTACACAGGACTGCCACTGCAGCCTGAGTGAAATAACGTCCACGTTATTTCACAGCCATTTTTCACTGCACATAAGTAACTTATAAGTCACCTATATGTCTAACCCTCACTTGGTGAAGGTTAGGTGCCAAGTTACTTAGTGTGTTGGCACCCTGGCACTAGCCAAGGTGCTCCCACATTGTTCAGGGCAAATTCCCCGAACTTTGTGAGTGCGGGAACCCCATTACACGTGTGCACTACACATAGGTCACTACCTATGTGTAGCATCACAATGGTAACTCCGAACATGGCCATGTAACATGTCTAGGATCATGGAAATATCACCCCAAACCCATTCTGGTATTGGGGGGACAATTCCATGGTCCCCCGGGTCTCTAGCACAGAACCCGGGTACTGCCAAACTGCCTTTCCGGGGTTTCCACTGCAACTGCTGCCAGCCCCTCAGACAGGTTTCTACCCCCCTGGAGTCTGGGCAGCCCAGGCCCAGGAAGGCAGAACAAAGGATTTCCTCTGAGAGAGGTTGTTACACCCTCTCCCTTTGGAACAAAGGTGTGAAGGGCTGGGGAGGAGTAGCCTCCCCCAGCCTCTGGAAATGCTTTCATGGGCACAGATGGTGCCCATCTCTGCATAAGCCAGTCTACATCAGTTCAGGGATCCCCCAGCCCTGCTCTGGCGTGAAACTGGACAAAGGAAAGAGGAGTCACCACTCCCTTGACCTGCACCTCCCAGGGGAGGTGCCCAAAGCTCCTCCAGTGTGTCCCAGACCTCTGCCATATTGGATTCATTGTTGCATTCTTGCATTGTAGCGCCTAATCCTGCTGGTTTTCTCGACTGCTTCCTGGTGGTGCATGCTCTGAGGGCTGTCTGCCTTCACCCTGCACTGGAAATCCCGAAGAAATCTCCCGTGGGTTGACGGAGTCTTCCCCCTGCTAACGCAGGCACCGAACTTCTGCATCACCGGTCCTCTGGGTTTCCTCTCATCCTGACAAGCGTGGTCCCTGGAACACAGGAGCTGGATTCAAGTGTCTTCCACAGTCCAGTGGCCCTTCTGTCCGAATTTGGTGGAGGTAAGACCTTGCCTCCCCCCGCCAGACGGTAATCCTGTGTACTGCGTGATCTGCAGCTACACGGGCTTTTGTGCACTTTTCCAAGGATTCCTTTGTGCACAGCCTAGCCTGGGTCCACAGCACTCTGTCCTGCATTGCCCAACTCGCTGAGTTGGACTCCGACGTCGTGGGACCCTCCTTTGTGACTCTGAGTCGACCGCTGTCCTCAGATCTTCTAAGTGCCTGTTCCAGTACTTCTGCGGGTGCTGCCTGCTTCTGCGGGGGCTCTCTGAGTTGCTGTGCATACCCTCTGTTTCCTCCTCTAAGGGGCGACATCCTGGTCCTTCCTGGGCCCCAGCAGCACTCAAAATCCTCAACCGAGACTCTTGCAGCTAGCAAGGCTTGTTTGCGGTATTTCTGCGTGGAAACACTTCTGCAACCTTCAGCACACCGTGGGACATATTCCTTCCAAAGAACAAGTTCCTGGCCTCTTTTGTTGTTGCAGAATCTTTGGCTTCTTCTACCCAGAGGCAGCCCTTTTGCACCTTCATCCGGGGTTTAGTGGGCTCCTGCCCCCCCTCGGACACTTTCGTGACTCTTGGACTTGGTCCCATTCCTTTACAGGTCCTCAGGTCCAGGAATCCATCTTCAGTGTTTTGCTGGTGCTTGTGGGTCTTGCAGAATCCCCTATCACGACTATTCTGTCTTTCTGGGGTAGTAGGGTAACTTTACTCCTACTTTTCAGGGTCTTGGTGTGGGGTATCTTGTACACCCTTACTGTTTTCTTACAATCCCAGCGACCCTCTACAACCTACACTAGGCCTGGGGTCCATTCGTGGTTCGGATTCCACTTTTGGAGTATATTGTTTGTGTTGCCCCTAGGCCTATTTCTACCAATTGCATTCTATTGTGATTCTACATTGTTTGCACTACATTTCTAACTGTTACTTACCTGATTTTGGTTTGTGTGCATATAATTTGTGTATATTACTTACCTCCTAAGTGAGGGTATCCTCTGAGATACTTTTGCCATATTGTCACTAAAATAAAGTACCTTTATTTTTAGTGACTCTGAGTATTGTGTTTTCTTGTGATATTGTGTTATTTGATATAAGTGGTATAGTAGGAGCTTTGCATGTCACCTAGTTCAGCCTAAGCTGCTCTGCTATAGCTACCTCTATCAGCCTAAGCCGCTAGAACACCTCTATTCTACTAATAAGGGATAACTGGACCTGGCACCAGGTGTAAGTACCGCAAGGGACCCACTATAAGTCAGGCCAGCCTCCTACAACCTTGTGTTCAATGGGACACACCCTTGGGTGGCTACATCCACTACAATGACCACTTCTTGTGGGAATAGTCACCACCCTAAACCTCATTGGCTATTTTCCTGCCATACAACATGGAGAAAAATTAAATGGGGGGGGTCCACTTCGCCTGCAAGCCCCTAGGGGTGGTGCATGTGCAGTGAGACTCCTCCTCCTACCCTTTGTGTGGTTTCCCGCCTTTGCTCCCGCCAAAGTGGGGGTTAAGAAAGGAGGAAGCCATCTGCTGTTAGCAGCAGGCCTGGGGGCTCGAGTTTCAAGGGCAGTAGCACTTTGAAACTCACCACCAGGGGAAATCACATTCCTGAGGGAGGGGGTGTTAGCTCCTCCACCCAGGACAGGCGTTGTCTCACAAACCAGAGAGCCAGGGCTCTCCCCCATGGTTTGTGTATTGGCTGTCTGGAAGTGGCATGCTAGATGTAACCAGTCAGCAACCATACCAGTTTAGGTTAGCTTTTGCAGAGGGCACCTCTAAGATGGACCCTGGGTACATTTAGGGATAAATCCAATAATGGTACCAGTTTAGATTTATCCTCCTGAGTTGTTTGATACCAAACAACCCAGGGTGCAGAGTGGCCATCATTTAGCTGGGGAACTCGTTTTTGACTAGTGTCCAGCACATGCATGTAAAATGGGTGCTCTGTTTACTCACTATGTACCAGGTTTGGCAAGGACACAGTGGAGGCATATTGCTCATGCATTTATGCCCTCACATATAGTATGTGCACCCTGCCTTAGGGCTGGAAGGCCTACTAGAGGAGTGACTTACACATAACATATGCAGTGTAGGATGGACAGGGCACACAGGGAGTATGCCATGTCAAGTTTGTCTTTTTAGGTTTGCTCCAGAACACTCAGCCTGCAATGGCAGTGCTGGGTGAATCTTTGTGCAGGGCCCTAGAGGGTGGCACAATCAGTGCTGCTGCCCTCAGGGGCCTAGCCTTAATATCCCATGCCCTGGGGTCAGATGTACCCATTTACTAGGGACTTACAGTGATATTTAAGAGTGTATCCAATTGTGCCAAGCATCACAACAGATTTAGGGAAAGAGCTCTGGCCCAGGGAACCTGGTTAGCAGGGGCCCTGGGCACTACAACTTCTAAGACACATCAACATCAGGCAAAAAGTGGGGGGCTAATCATGCAAAAAGAGGCCTCCTCTCACAACCAGTGCCAAAGTGCAAGTGCTTCCTGTGTAAATTGTATGTGCAATTGGCTTTTCCATGATTGGCATATTTGACTTACTAGTAAGTCCCTAGTAAAGTACACTAGAGGTGCCTAGGGCCTGTGAATCAAAAGCTACTAGTGGGCCTGCAGCACTGGTTGTGCCACCAACATGAGTAGCCCTGTAAACATGGCTCAGACCTGCCACTGTAGTCTGTGTGTGCAGTTTTAAACTGCCAATTTGACCAGGCCAGTGTACCCATTTGCCAGCCCCAAACCTTCCCTTTTTGTACATGTAAGGCACCCTTAAGGTAGGCCCCAGGTAGCCCCATGTGCAGGGTGCAGTGTATGTTAAAGGTAGGACATGTACCGATGTGTTTTACATGTTCTAACAATGAAATACTGCCAAATTCGGTTTTCACTGTTGCAGGACCTATCTATCTAATAGGTTAACATGTGGGCTGCCTTCAAATATGATTAAAGTGCAGTTTCCCTTTGAGAGCAGATAGAAATCTGGAGTTTGGGGTCTCTGAACTCACAATTTAAAAATACGTCTTTTAGTGACATGGGTTTTTAGATTGTTAGTTTGAATGCCTACTGTAGGAGGCTGGACTGGCTTGTAGTGAGTACCAAGGGGTACTTGCACCTTGCACCAGGCCCAGTTATCCCTTATTAGTGTATAGGGTGTCTAGCAGCTTAGGCTGATAGATAATGGTAGCTTAGCAGAGCAGCTTAGGCTGAACTAGGAGACGTGTGAAGCTACTACAGTACCACTTAGTGTCATATGCACAATATCATAAGAAAACACAATACACAGTTATACTAAAAATAAAGGTACTTTATTTTTATGACAATATGCCAAAGTATCTTAGAGTGTACCCTCAGTGAGAGGATAGGAAATATACACAAGATATATATACACAATAGCAAAAATATGCAGTATAGTCTTAGAAAACAGTGCAAACAATGTATAGTTACAATAGGATGCAATGGGGAAACATAGAGATAGGGGCAACACAAACCATATACTCCAAAAGTGGAATGCGAACCACGAATGGACCCCAAACCTATGTGACCTTGTAGAGGGTCACTGGGACTATTAGAAAATAGTGAGAGTTAGAAAAATAACCCTCCCCAAGACCCTGAAAAGTGAGTGCAAAGTGCACTAAAGTTCCCCAAAGGACATAGAAGTCGTGATAGGGGAATTCTGCAGGAAAGACACAAACCAGCAATGCAACAATGATGGATTTCCAAACGAGGGTACCTGTGGAACAAGGGGACCAAGTCCAAAAGTCACAAGCAAGTCGGAGATGGGCAGATGCCCAGGAAATGCCAGCTGTGGGTGCAAAGAAGCTGCTACTGGACAGTAGAAGCTGAGGATTCTGCAGGAACGACAAGGGCTAGAAACTTTCCCTTTGGAGGATGGATGTCCCAAGTCGTGAAGAGTCGTGCAGAAGTGTTTTCCCGCCGAAAGACCGCCAACAAGCCTTGCTAGCTGCAAATCGTGCGGTTAGGGTTTTTGGATGCTGCTGTGGCCCAGGAGGGACCAGGATGTTGCCAATTGCGTCAGGGGACAGAGGGGGCTCCCAGCAAGACAAGGAGCACTCTCAGAAGCAGGCAGCGCCCGCAGAAGTGCCGGAACAGGCACTACGAAGAGGAGTGAAACGGTGCTCACCCGAAGTTGCACAAAGGAGTCCCACGCCGCCGGAAGACAACTTAGAAAGTCGTGCAATACAGGTTAGAGTGCCGTAGACCCAGGCTTGGCTGTGCACAAAGGATTTCCGCCGGAAGTGCACAGAGGCTGGAGTAGCTGCAAAAGACGCGGTTCCCAGCAATGCAGTCTGGCGTGGGGAGGCAAGGACTTACCTCCACCAAACTTGGACTGAAGAGTCACTGGACTGTGGGAGTCACTTGGACAGAGTTGCTGGATTCAAGGGACCTCGCTAGTTGTTCTGAGAGGAGACCCAGGGGACCGGTGATGCAGTTCTTTGGTGCCTGCGGTAGCAGGTGGAAGATTCCGTCGACCCACGGGAGATTTCTTCGTAGCTTCTAGTGCAGAGAGGAGGCAGACTACCCCCACAGCATGCACCACCAGGAAAACAGTCGAGAAGGCGGCAGGATCAGCGTTACAGAGTTGCAGTAGTCGTCTTCGCTACTTTGTTGCAGTTTTGCAGGCTTCCAGCGCGGTCAGCAGTCGATTCCTTGGCAGAAGGTGAAGAGAGAGATGCAGAGGAACTCTGATGAGCTCTTGCATTCATTATCTAAGGAATTCGCTAAAGCAGAGACCCTAAATAGCCAGAAAAGAGGGTTTGGCTACTTAGGAGAGAGGATAGGCTAGCAACACCTGAAGGAGCCTATCAGAAGGAGTCTCTGACGTCACCTGCTGGCCCTGGCCACTCAGAGCAGTCCAGTGTGCCAGCAGCACCTCTGTTTCCAAGATGGCAGAGGTCTGGAGCACACTGGAGGAGCTCTGGGCACCTCCCAGGGGAGGTGCAGGTCAGGGGAGTGGTCACTCCCCTTTCCTTTGTCCAGTTTCGCGCCAGAGCAGGGCTAAGGGGTCCCTGAACCGGTGTAGACTGGCTTATGCAGAAATGGGCACCATCTGTGCCCATGAAAGCATTTCCAGAGGCTGGGGGAGGCTACTCCTCCCCTGCCTTAACACCTTTTTCTCTGAGGAAGTCCTTTGTTCTGCCATCCTGGGCCAAGCCTGGCTGGACCCAAGGAGGGCAGAAACCTGTCTGAGGGGTTGGCAGCAGCAGCAGCTGCAGTGAAACCCCTGAAAAGGCAGTTTGGCAGTACCCGGGTCTGAGCTACAGACCCATGGGATCATGGGATTGTGCCAACAATGCCAGGATGGCATAGAGGGGGCAATTCCATGATCTTAGACATGTTACATGGCCAAATTCGGAGTTACCATTGTGAAGCTACACATAGGTAGTGCCCTATGTGTAGTGCACGCGTGTAATGTTGTCCCCGCACTCACAAAGTCCGGGGAATTTGCCCTGAACAATGTGGGGGCACCTTGGCTAGTGCCAGGGTGCCCACACACTAAGTAACTTTGCACCTAACCTTTACCAGGTAAAGGATAGACATATAGGTGACTTATAAGTTACTTAAGTGCAGTGGTAAATGGCAGTGAAATAACATGGACGTTATTTCACTCAGGCTGCAGTGGCAGGCCTGTGTAAGAATTGTCAGAGCTCCTTATGGGTGGCAAATTAAATGCTGCAGCCCATAGGGATCTCCTGGAACCCCAATACCCTGGGTACCTCAGTACCATATACTAGGGAATTATAAGGGTGTTCCATTATGCCAATGTGAATTGGTGAAATTGGTCACTAGCCTGTTAGTGACAATTTGGAAAGAAATGAGAGAGCATAACCACTGAGGTTCTGGATAGCAGAGCCTCAGTGAGACAGTTAGTCATAACACAGGTAACACTTTCAGGCACACTTATGAGCACTGGGGCCCTGGCTGGCAGGGTCCCAGTGACACATACAACTAAACCAACATATATACAGTGAAAAATGGGGGTAACATGCCAGGCAAGATGGTACTTTCCTACAGCTGCCAGACTACCTCTACAAGTAAAGCCACAAGCCCACATCTCCCCTGCCTTGAGGGCCCTACCCTGGTTACCAGTTGCCAGAAGATCCACCTTCAAGCTGCTTTGTATCACCCACAAAGCAGTACATGAAACAGGACTGCTTTTCATCAGGAATAAAATCCCCAAATGCATTTGACAATGAAATCTCCAGTCAAGATTGGCACACTGCCTTAAAACCCCACTGTTCAAGAAAAAGACAATAGGTGGTACATCCTTCACTGTCCACGCAAGCAAACTATGAAACTCATTACCCCAAAACATATAATCCATGGATAACTATCTCATCTTCAGAAGACTACTCAAGAGTTGGCTCTTCCTACATCGCCACAAATGTACAGCATATGCCTGCATATGTGAACATATATTATTTGTTTATGTGTATGCATTTAGATATGTGCACTTCTTTGTACAAATATACATACAGCTTATGGAAACAATTATATAAATATTGTTATAGGTCTGTTTAACAAATATATATACCACTTATGGTTAAATACATTCTCTAGTTATGCTTCACATGTATATAGGTCAGTGCATAGTTTGTATATAAGCTATTTGATTATATGCTTATGGGCCTCTGTTTTATTTTATTTCACCTGTCACAATATGTAAATATGATCCTAACAATTGTATACATAGGTGCTTCACTACTGACAATTGGGAAAATATAAAATAAATAGATATATAAAAATAAACAAATTCTTAAAAACACAAAAAAGATAAATACATTAGCCTTATCTACCGCAACACTTGCAAGTCAGAGTTTCTACCTATCTGTATCCGTTATCCATACCTGTACACATGGGACTTTATATCATGCAACTTTATAACTCTTTATTATTTTCCTTATACATGTATACATTTCTATGTAGTTATGTATCTATATATTTATTACTCTACTTCTACTGAAAAGAAAAGAAAAAAAAAGAAAAAGACCCATTAAACTCACTCAAATTAAGTTCAGTACTCTGTGTTTCACCCTAGACCTCTTTCAATATATTCTCTACGTCCACTCTCTGATCCATCCTGACCCTCATTGTACCACTATGATCACCTTAATAACCTGTTCTATACTCTTCCCTCCTCTATCCCTACTTTGACTCATCCCAAACCTCATCTCACTACTATGATCTCCTTAATAACTTGTCCTAGACTCTTCCCTCCTCTATCCCTCTTTTGACTCACCCCAAACCTCATCTCTTCACTATGATCTCCTTAATAACCCGTTCTAGACTCTCACCTCGTCTATCCGTCCTTTGACTCATCCCAAACCTCATCTCTTCACTATGATCTCCTAATAACTTGTTCTCGACTCTTCCCTCCTCAATCCCTACTTTATCGTGTTCAATCCAAGTAACAGACTGGTGTGTCCACCGCTCGAATTAACAGCTTAGAGTTCCCTGTACGAATCCATATCAAATCCGCTTTAAGATCCGGAGTAGCGTGAGACCACCAAAAAGGGATTCAACGCCTCGTCAGGCTATATAAATACAATGACAATAAAGACAAACCCCTATGAATTATTCTAGACAACCGGGTCTCAGTACAAGAACACATCAATGAACATCGTCTCTAGGCCGCTGAGCGGGATGGCTAAGAGGGATTTCTAGAAATTTCTCAAAGATTTTATCCTAAAGAGTACAGTCTTTAAAGCAGGATCTTTTGTTTGGAAGCCAAGATGAACTAGAAGGGATCAGTGAAGTGGACATGCGGCAGGAGCTATTTACATTAAATAAAGACATGCATGGGTGGTGGACCCAGATTGTTTACTGTGAGACATTCTTACAGCCCTTGGATGTCTGAGTAACCCTTGACTGCTCAGCGTCACAACCCCTTGTGAGTTAACTGCATAAAGTAACTTGTTTATCTAATTACGTCGTAAAAATATTTGTGACCCCTGGACACAGTGGTAATGAAAGTATCCATACATGACACTGCCCAGTAACCACTGAGTGTATGAGGACATTTTTCAGGTGCGCGCCGAGGGTAGGCGTTTGGATGGACCGAGGATGGTTTGAATAATTCTCCTTGGTTATGGTTAGCGCGTTCCTAGGAAGCTCACTCTCGACTATGGGATGGGTGACTGTGTGACCAATTGACACTGACGACTTGTCTACATTCTGTAAGTGACATCTCAGCACCTTTTGTAATAATTTTGGATAGGAGAAGTAGTATTCTGGGTCCTGAGGAAGCGTTGTGGGATCTTTTTTTGAACATTAAAGACGCGAAACATGTAGACCAATTTTGACAGGATTAGGTACACTACCTTTTTCCCCTTTTTAGAGTGTAGTGGAACATCATCTCCGTAGACACTCTATTTTGTTTTTAACCTTAGCCTGCAACTTTTCTCTGACTCATTAAAGTGATGTTTTAGGTTCAGAGCTAATCTTACCCTTCTCATTTTCTCCTACACCTTTTTTTCACATAATATTTTTCCTTTCCCGGTCAGCATTCGTTTCAGACCCCAACCTGGCAAATTGTTTTCGGTTTAGCACCATCCCGGCTCTCGGGATGGTCCACCAGACATTGCAGCGCCGGTCTGACGAGGAGACAGCCCAGTGATGATACTGGTCATCCTTTTGGGTGCTTGAGGGCTCTCCTAATACCACAGGTATCCCTAGCTGACTTCGTCCCTGCATCTCTTTACTTTCTTAGTATTTTGGAACAGTGTACTTATTTGGTTTATATGTATGAGGACTCAGACAGGACACTGCCCAGTAAACACTGAGTGCACGAGGACCCAGACAGGACACTGCCCAGTAAACACTGAGTGCACGAGGACTCTGGCAGGACACTGCCCAGTCACCACTGAGTGTATGAGGACTCGGACAGGACACTGCCCAGTAACCACTGAGTGTATGAGGACTCAGATCGGACACTGCCCAGTAACCACTGAGTGCCCGGGGACACGGACAGGACACTGCCCAGTAACCACTGAGTGCCCCAGGACCCAGACAGGACACTGCCCAGTAACCACTGAGTGGCCCAGGGAACTGCCCAGTAACCGCTGAGTCCCCCAGGATCCGGACAGGGCACTGCCCACTAAACACTGAGTGCCCCAGGACACTTCCCAGTAACCAATGAGTGCCCCAGGACCCAAACAGTGCACTGCCCAGTAACCACTGAGTGCCTGAGGACTCAGACAGGGCACTGCCCAGTAAACACTGAGTGCCCTAGGACCCAGAGAAGACAGTGCCAAGAAGCTACTGAGTGCCTGTGGACTCGGACAGGGCACTGCCCAGTGATCACTGAGTGAAGAAGGATTCGGACAGGACACTGGCCAGTAACCACTGAGTGCCCAAGGACTCCGACAGGACATTGCCCAGTAACCACTGAGTGCCCCAGAATGTTGACAGGACACTTCCCATTAACCACTGGGTGACCCAGGACACTACCCAGTAACCACTGCCTGCCCAAGGACTTGGACAGGACATTACCCAGCAACCACTGAGTGACCAGGACACTGCCCAGAAACAAGTGACTACCCAAGGACTCGGACAGGTCACTGCTCAGTAACCACTGACTGCTCTGGGAACCATAGTAGTCACTGCCCATTAACCACTGACTGCCCCAGGACCCACAGTGATCACTGCCCAGTAACACAGTGTCCAAGGACACTGTCCAGTAACCACTGAGTGCCCCAGGGAACTGCCCAGTAACCACTAAGTGCCAGAGGACTTTGACAGAATTCTGCCCAGTAACCACTGACTGCCCCAGGACCTATAGAGGTCACTGCCCACTAACCACTAAGTGCCCAAGGACACTGTCCAGTAACCACTGACTGCCCCATGGAACTGTCCAATAACCAGTGAGTGCCCCAAGACCCACACAGGACCCAGGACCCAGACAGGAGACTGCCCAGTAACCACTGAGTGCCCAAGGACTCAGCCAGGACACTGCCTAGTAACCACTGAGTGCCCAAGGAAACTGCCCAGTAACTACTGAGTGCCCCAGGGTATTGCCCAGTAACCACTGAGTGCCTGAGGACTCGGACCGGACACGCCCCAGTAAACAGAGAGTGCCCCAGGCCCCAGAGAGGACACTGCCCAGCAACTACTGAGTGTCCAAGGACTCACACAGGACACTGCCCAGTAACCATTGAGTGCCCGAGGACTCGGACAGGACACTGCCCAGTAACCACTGAGTGCCCGAAGACTCAGACAAGACACTGCCCAGTAACTACTGAGTGCCCCAGGACTCAGACAGGGCACTTGCCAGTAAACACTAAGTGCCCGAAGACTCAGATAGGACACTGGCCCAGTAACCACTGAGTGCCCTAGGACCCATACAGATCACTGCCCAGTAACAGAGTATCCAAGGGCACTGCCCTGTAACCACTGAGTGCCCCAGGGAACTGGCCAGTAACCACTGAGTTCCATGCCAGAGGACTT
This sequence comes from Pleurodeles waltl, assembly GCF_031143425.1. Taxonomy (NCBI): domain Eukaryota; kingdom Metazoa; phylum Chordata; class Amphibia; order Caudata; family Salamandridae; genus Pleurodeles; species Pleurodeles waltl. Next base: position 8,564,977 of record NW_027150076.1, on the reverse strand, counting down.
GGACAGGATGATACCCAGTAACCAATGAGTGCCCAAGGGCACTGCCCAGTAACCAGTCAGTGCCCCAGGGCACTGCCCCATAACCACTGAGTGCCCGAGGACATGGACAGGACACTGCCCAGTAACCACTGAGTGCCCTAGGACTTGGACAGGACACTGAGGGCCCCAGGACTCAGACAGGACACTGCCCAGTAACCACTGAGTGCCCGAAGACCCAGACAGGACACTGCCCAGTAACTACTGAGTGCGTGAGGACTCAGACAGGGCACTGCGCAATAACCACTGAGCGCATGAGGACTCAGACAGGACACTGCCCAGTAACCACTGAGTGCCCAAGGACATTGCCCAGTAACCACTGAGTGCCCAAGGACTCGGACAGGACACTGAGGTGGTCATTACAACCCTGGCGGACGGTGTTAAAGCTGCTGTAATACCGCAAACAGGCCGGTGGACAAAAAAAGGGAATTACGACCCTGGCGGAAACCGCCAACTAAGACAGCCACTTTAACACACCGCCCGCCACGGTGGTACAGACAGGCGGAAGACAATGTACCACCCACACTATCACAACACACCAATCCGCCACCTTTTCCGGGGCGGATTCCCCGTGGATAAAAACACGGCGGAAACAGCTTTTGCTATGGGAAAACGCTCACCTCAACACATCCCACGAGGAACAAGGACACCATGGAGCCGGAACTACAAATACTCCCAGCCCTTGCATTCCTGATCATCTACGACCAACAGCGACGTACGCGCAGAAGATACCGGTGAGTACTGCACCTACGACACAGGGGAGGGGGGAGGCAAAAGTTACGGGGACACCCACAAAACACCCCCACCCCCACCCTCGCATATCACAACATACACACCAATGCAGTCACAAAAATCACAGTAACAACCCACAATCCCCCCGGAAGAATGCAAAGACAAAGCAAATTGCGGTCAAACTTTGTATTGTGACAATATACTACTCATAAAAAATATACTGATACATATCACGAAATTTGTGAAAAATAAATGTACAATACAAGAAGTAGTGCAGATATGTACACAACAATGTCCGTGCACAAACAGTCCAAAAATGCATGGGCGACGCCCACAATAGATACCTGACCAAAATCCGAGAGAACACTGCCGGGGCATCAGATAGAAACAATACAGGCACCTCAGGGGGAAGGGAAGGGGGGGCACCTCAGCCAGATGAATGCAAAGCCAGATCCACGACGGGGCACCATGCCCATTGATGTATCCTGGGGAGTGCAAAGCCACAGTCTCTCAAGTCTATACAGTGGGTGGCTTGCCCATTGTGCCATCCTGGGGAGTGCAAAGCCACAGTCTCTCAAGTCTCTACAGTGGGTGGCTTGCCCACTGTGCCATCCTGGGGAGTGCAAACACACATCTTCGCAAGTAGATGCAGTTCTCTACTGGTACTGGGTGGGTCTGGTGGCCAGACTGGATGAGTCTCCCCGTGAAAGTACATGTCCTGTCACTGTCCCAGATGCACATGGGAGAACGATGCCTGATGTGCCGGACTATTCATACCCACACGGTCTTTGCCCTGTTCAGCGGTCTTCACCATGGCGGTCTTTGCCCTGTTCAGCAGTGCTTTGCCATGGCAGTCTTTGCCCTGTTCAGCGGTGCTTTGCCATGGTGGTCTTGTCCCTGTTCAGCGGTCTTCACCATGGCGGTCTTTGCCCTGTTCAGCGGTGCTTTGCCATGGCAGTCTTTGGCCTGTTCAGCGGTGCTTTGCCATTGCGGTCTTGGCCCTGTTCAGCGGTCTTCACCATGGCGGTCTTTGCCCTGTTCAGCGGTGCTTTGCCATGGCAGTCTTTGGCCTGTTCAGCGGTGCTTTGCCATGGCGGTCTTGGCCCTGTTCAGCGGTCTTCACCATGGCGGTCTTTGCCCTGTTCAGCGGTGCTTTGCCATGGCAGTCTTTGGCCTGTTCAGCGGTGCTTTGCCATGGCGGTCTTGGCCCTGTTCAGCGGTCTTCACCATGGCGGTCTTTGCCCTGTTCAGCGGTGCTTTGCCATGGCAGTCTTTGGCCTGTTCAGCTGTGCTTTGCCATGGCGGTTCTGATACTGACATTGGTGTGTGGCATGACGAACTCCACACTGGACATTGGTGTGTGGCATGACGAACTCCACACTGGACATTGGTGTGTGGCATGACGAACTCCACACTGGACGTTGGTGTGTGGCATGACCTTCCATCATTGCCCAGCGGGGCTGTGGGATTCTGGACCCTCCTGGGCTGTGACTCCGGAGGTAGCGGTGGACTCCTGACCAGTAACAATACTTGAGCCCTCTTGGGCTGTGACTCCGGCGGTGGCGGTAGTCTCCTGACCAGTAACAATACTTGGGCCCTCTTGGGCTGTGACTCCTGCGGTGGCGGTGGTCTCCTGACCAGTAACGATACTTGAGCCCTCTTGGGCTGTGACTCTGGCGGTGGCGGTGGTCTCCTGACAAGTAACGATACTTGGGCCCTCCTGGGCTATGACTCTGGTGGTGGTCTCTGGACCAGTGACGAAACTTGGGCCCTCCTGGGCTATGACTCTGGCGGTGGTCTCTGGACCAGTGCCAAAACTTGGGCCCTCCTGGGCTATGACTATGGCGGTGGTCTCTGGACCAGTGATGATACTTGGGCCCTCCTGGGCTATGACTCTGGCGGTGGTCTCTGGACCAGTGACGATACTTGGGCCCTCCTGGGCTATGACTCTGGCGGTGGTCTCCTGACCAGTAACGACGGTGCTGGCGGTTGTGTCTGGACTGCTGGAAATGATGGCGCACTTCTCCGCTGTGACACTCACAACAGGTTGGGGAGACTTCCTCTGGACCTTCCCCACCTTCTTTGGAGTTACAGCTGACTCACCAATCGCCTTGGATCCCATTTCACTTTGTGTCCCACCAGGAGTCTTGACACTGTCCCGTCGTCCACTCTCCAATTTCGGAGCCTTTACAGGGGGTGGGCTGACAGTGCCTTGGCTCCGGGTCCTACTGCCTGCCCTGGTGGACGGGGCACTCCAAAAACCTGAAACACGCACCACTGGTACTGGAGGCTTTTTGGCTGAGGTGCTACGACGGGACTGATGAATAGGAGGGGGGGTGGTGGCAAAAAGGTCAATTTGACATAGGGACAGTTTCTGACGGACACTGGGATGGGTAGCTAGAGGGGGTCTGGGAGTGGAGGAAGAGGAGGTGGTTGTAGGAGGTGTCACTTTAGGTGTTTTGGGTGCAGGTGCAGGTACTGGAGGCTGTCGTGAGGTGGATGGATGTTGGGTGAGTGATTGCCGGCGTTTGTGTACTTTGGGAGGGGGTGTCACAGACACACTGGGAGAGGACACAGGGGACGTGTATATGGCAGTGGAGGTGGTGAGTGCAGGTGAGCGGCTTGTGGTGCTGGGTGTCCTGGTGCAAGTCCTAGTGCCTGTAGATGTGGTGCATGCAGGTGTGTGTGTAGATGACACTGGGAGGGAGGAGGGAGAAGAGGAGGAGGGGGACACAGTGGAGACAGTGGATGTTGCTGTATCTGTATGGGTCTGATGCTGGTGTGAGTGCCTGTGGTGTGTGTGGTGCCTATGTTTGCTTGAGCTACTTGTGTGTGTTGACTTGTGTGCATGCTGGTCTGTAGGTGTGCTTGGGATGGGCTGGGGTACAGGGGATTGGGTCTGGGTGGAGGAAGTTGGAGGGGGGAGGCTGAACACAGGGACAATGGCTGCCATCAGTGCTGAGGCCAGAGATTGCAGGGTTCGCTGAAGGACAGCCTGACCAGAATGAATGCCTTCCAGGAATGCATTACCATGTTTCAACTCTCGTTCTACACCCTGGATGGCATTCACAATGGTAGACTTCCCAACAGTGAGTGACCTGAGGAGGTCAATGGCCTCCTCACTGAGGGCAGCAGGGGTGACTGGGCCAGGGCCTGAGGTGCCTGGGGCGAAGGTGATGCCCAGCCTCCTGAGTGAGCGGGCACGGGGCGAACGCTGAGGGGCTGCTGGGAGGGCGGTACTGGTAGGGGAGGTGGCAGCTGTACCTGTAGAAGTGGGGAGCACAGATGGTGCCGCCACCACAGGGGAGCTCCCATCGGCGGACGAGTCCATGTCGCTGTTTGGTGATCCTGTGGCCGACGTGAAGCTCCCCTCTGGTGAATTCAGAGTCTGTGGTGTGGCCCTCCATGGCCATGTGGGATGCAGCTCCCTCGTGCTCCAGTGCCACTGTACCTCCGCCTGTTGATGCTGATGTACAGAAGGACAGGGAGAGCAGAAAAAGGGGGGAGACAGAAGAAAGAGAGTTTTAGTGCATGGCATACCGCTACCGTTGGCGGACAAGACAAACGCAGCAGCCCCCTGCATTACGCCGTGCTCCTGCCCTCTACACATGCAATTTCTGGGATATGCCCTACATGGCAATGGTGGAAATCTGTCCACATGGATGGCAAAGGGGCAACTATACATCAATTAGGCTTTTTTTTTAGCTTGGGTAGAGTGCCACATGGCCTACATAATGGAGGGGCCTTGCATACCTAACTCGCCCTGGCCTAGGGACACCCACAGCCCACCACCCCCACCCAGACAGCTCCACTGCACGCAAAGTCCATAGGATGAGGTTGTACTCACCCCCTTGTGTCTGCTGTGATGTCCTTAAGCGCCCATCCAACTCCGGGTAGGCCACCGCCAGGATCCGGAACATCAGGGGGGTCATGGTGCGACGGGCACCCCTCCCACGTTGGGAGGCCATCCCCAGCTGAGCCTCCGCCGTCTTCTTGCTGCAGCGGCGAATGTCCTCCCATCTCTTCCGGCAGTGGGTGCCCCGTCTCTGGTGGGCCCCTAGGGTCCGGACTTCCTTGGCGATGGCACGCCAAATGTCCCTCTTCTGGTGGGCGCTGACATACATAACATGCACAAGGAAAGAGGAACAGTCATTACCTACAGCACCGTCATTGTAATTGGCCCCCTCCCAACTCCATCCCTGTGGCCCATTCATCCCCATGCATGACTGTTCTATGTACTCTGCCCCCTTCCCTCATCCACCCAGCCCTCTCCACCCAGGCCTAGCCCATACAATGTGCTCCCTGTGTACTAACCTGTTGGTCTGGAGGACCGTAGAGTAGCGTGTACTGGGGGAGGACCCCATCCACAAGTTTCTCCAACTCCTGTGCAGTGAAGGCAGGGGCCCTTTCCCCAGACGCAGCAGCCATCGTCGCTTCCAGACCGAGGTCACAGCAGCACTAGCAGTGTAGTTCCTCTCCTGTCGAAGGTCAGGTATCTAGTGATTGAAGAGATAGAAAATGGTGGTGACGTCCGCGGCGGTGCGCATCATCACCGCCAGCGCACCTGTTCATTGGCTCCTGGGACCCATAGGGTCCAATGTTAACCAATGCAGCATTGCGCCGCGCTCTACGACCGCCTACCGCGACGGTGTGCAACGCCAGCGCTGTTACCCCACAATTCCATTGTCCCAGTTTAGAGGTCAGGCAGCCGCCATTTCAGGGGCCCACATGGCTTCAATTACTACTGCCTCACACATACCGAGGCCTACACTCAAAACCTTTCCCGGATGGGTTAATCGTCTTTTGTAGTCTTGTGTGTGACTGTGGGTACATACCTGGAGGAATGCTGACAGTTTCTTCGCTGTTGTCCTTCTTAGGCAACGTCAGCTGGGACAAATTGGAAGATGGCGGAATCCGCCGATGTACCGACCGCTGGTGGACCTGTTGACAATGGAAGAGCGACATGTCATCGTGACCTACCGGTTTGACCGTGCCACAATCCAGGAACTGTGTACCCAGTTGGAGCCAGACCTGATGTCACCAATCCGCCACCCGACTGGAATCCCCCCTGACGTGCAGGTGCTGTCAGTGCTCCATTTCCTTGCAAGTGGGTCTTTTCAGACAACAGTGGCCATGGCATCAGGGATGTCCCAGCCTATGTTTTCCAACGTCTTGTCCAGAGTGTTGTCTGCCCTGCTGAAACACGTAAGGAGATACATCATTTTCCCTGAGGTGGCGGATTTGCCAACAGTGAAAGGTGACTTCTATGCCCTTGGACATATCCCCAACGTCATAGGTGCCATTGATGGGACCCATGTAGCTCTGGTCCCCCACCGCAGAATGAACAGGTGTACAGGAACAGGAAGAGTTATCATTCGATGAATGTCCAGATGGTCTGTTTGGCAGACCAGTACATCTCGCAGGTAAATGCAATGTTCCCTGGCTCAGTGCATGACGCCTACATCCTGCGCAATAGCAGCATCCCTGATATGATGGGTCAACTCCAGAGGCACCGTGTATGGCTATTGGGGGACTCTGGTTACCCCAACCTGTCCTGGCTACTGACCCCAGTGAGGAATCCCAGGACCAGGGCAGAGGAACGGTACAATGAGGCCCATGGGCGGACTAGGAGGGTGATCGAACGCACCTTCGGCCTCCTGAAGGCCAGGTTCAGGTGCCTCCATATAACAGGTGGGTCCCTATTCTACTCACCGAAGAAGGTGTGCGACATCATCATCGCCTGCTCCATGCTCCATAACTTGGCATTGCGACGCCAGGTGCCTTTTCTGCAGGAGGATGATCCAGATGATGGTGTTGTTGCAGCGGGTGTGCCTGTGGAGCCTGTGGACAGTGATGAGGAGGAAGCTGATGAAGATGAAAACGACAACAGGGAGTCTGTCATACAGCAATATTTTCAGTGAGACGCAGGTGAGGACAATTTCATGTTTCACATCATATTACATTTCACACGTCTACCTCTATCCTGTACCTACATTTCACTCCCTATTTGGTAACTGAGTTGTCCCCTTCCATTTCAGTTTCACTAATGTGGTAACCTACGTGTCAACAGCTTGCACCCTTGAAAGGCTTGTGATGTGTGACACTGGTATGTTGGCCTTCCAATGGGTAACCTTTTTTAAGACTGTAATTGACAATACACAGTTCACAATCATTGACTGACTCCAATATTATTATGGTTTCAACGGTGTTTATTGAAGTGCATAAAAATGTTGGGGGGTTGTGAAATGGGGAGAGGTCATGGTGGAAGAATGTCCATGGCAGAGTCCAGTCTATTAGTCTCACAGGTACATTGCACATCTGGCCATTGGAAGTGGAGCTGGGGCAGTTCCGATTTGGACAGGGTAACAAAGTGGGACAGTGGGGGGACAATCAGGGTGGTCTTATTTCCTGGCGGGGGTCTTGCCATCTTGCTCTGTCCTGTTCCTGGATCTCAGGGACCGCTTTCGTGGTGGTTGTCCGTCTGCAGGGGGTGGGGTGCTGGTGTGGTGGTCCTGTGGCGGGGCGTCCTGTCCACTAGCGCCGGCGGAGGTGGTGGGCATTTAATCGTCCTGGCTAGTGTCTGGGGCCCCTTGGAGTGTCACGGTGTCCCTCAAGGTCTTTTGAATGTCCGTCAGCACCCCTACGATGGTGCCCAGGGCAGAGCCGATGGTCCTGAGCTCCTCCCTGAACCCCAAATACTGCTCCTCCTGCAGACACAGGGTCTCCTGCAACTTGCCCAGGACCGTTGCCATCGTCTCCTGGGAGTGGTGGTATGCTCCCATGATGGAGGAGAGGGCCTCGTTGAGAGTTGGTTCCCTTGGCCTGTCCTCCCTCTGTCGCACAGCAGCCCTCCCAGTTCCCCTACATTCCTGTGCCTCCGTCCCCTGGACCGTGTGCCCACTACCACTGCCCCCAGGTCCCTGTTGTTGTTGGGGTGGTGTGTTACCCTGGGTGCCCTGTAGTGGTGGACACACCGCTGATTGACCTGTCCTGGGGACGGGGGTATGGGCCCGCTGGGTGGGTGCTGTGCTGGTGTTACCAGAGGGTGGCAGCTCGGTGTTGGGCTGTGGCTGGGCAAGGGGAACCGACTGTCCTGAGGCCCACGATGGTCCGGGCTGGTCATCAAGATCCAGTAGGGCAGAGCTGCTGTCGTCACTGTGGGCCTCTTCTGGGGGTGGAGTGGTGTTGTCTGGACCCTCTGGTGTGGTGACGTTCCTTGGGGTTCCTGCGGAGGTATAAGTACATGATTATTGCATGTGTGTGTTTCATGGTGTGCAATGGTTGGGTGTGCGTGAACCCCAGTGCAGGCATTCCTGTGTGGGGGCTTGTGTTGTGATGGTTGTGGGGTGTTGTGGGTCTGTGCAGTGGGCATGCTTTAGTGCTGGGTGTCCATACTTAGTTGTGTCATGCAGGTCTTGGGGTTGGGATGGGTGGTTGGTGTTATGGGTAGATTAGTGAGGAGTTAGGGTGATAGGGGAGGGTGTGAGGGTGGGGGTGTGTGATGTCATGCAGGTAGGGTGGGGGATATGATAGTGAAGATTTGACTTACCACTGTCCGTTCCTCCAACGACCCCTGCGAGGCCCTCAGGATGCAAGATGGACAAGACTTGCTCCTCCCATGTTGTTAGTTGTGGGGGAGGAGGTGGGGTCCGCCGCCAGTCCGCTGTACCGCGATGTTGTGCCTGGATACCGTGGAACGCACCTTCCCCCGTAGGTCGTTCCACCTCTTCCTGATGTCCTCCCTATTTCTTGGGTGCTGTCCCACAGCGTTGACCCTGTCGACTATTCTTTGCCATAGCTCCATCTTCCTGGCTATGGATGTGTACTGTACCTGTGAGCCAAATAGCTGTGGCTCTACCCTGATGATTTCCTCCACCATGGCCCAGAGCTCCTCCTTGGAAAAGCGGGGGTGTCTTTGGCGTGACATGGGGTGGTGTGTGTGATGTGTGGGGTGGTGTATGTGTTGATGAGTGTGGTGAGTGTAGTGGTATGTGGTGTTTTGTGCATGGATGTTGTGTGGGTGATGGTGTAGTGTGCCTCTGTGTGATGGGGTTCTCTATTCTGTGGTGTCTCTCTCTGGCCTTCGTCTCTAATTTGTGGTCGTAGGGGTTTGTGGGTGATGTGGGTGTGTGTTTTTATATTGTATTGGATGTGTGGGTGTGGTGTGTGTATGTGTATCAGGTGTGTGTATTTGGAATTGTCCAATGTGGCGGTGTTTTGGAGCTGTGTGTGTATTTTGAGCGCGGCGGTGTGTACCGCCAATGGAATACCGCGGTTGAAAGACTGCTGCGTGGATTCGTGGGTCGTAATAGCATGGGCGTGTTTCTGTTGGCGTGGGGGTGGAGGATATGTTTCTGCATGTTTATCGCTGACCTTTGGTGTGGCGGTATTGTGTGGGTGTCTGAATTTCGGCGGATTCCGTGATGTGTGTCATAATAGTTGTGGCGGTCTCCCGCCACCGCGGCGGTGTACTGGCGGTCTTCTGCACGGCGGTAAGCACCTTTTACTGCCAATGTTGTAATGACCACCTGAGTGCCCCAGGACTCAGACAGGACACTGCCCAGTTACCACTGAGTGCCCAAGGATACAGACAGGACACTGCCCAGTAACCGCTAAGGGCCCCAGGACTCACACAGGGCAGTGCCCAGTAACCACTGAGTGCCCGAAGACCCAGACAGGACACTGCCCAGTAACTACTGAGTGCCTGAGGATTCAGACAGGGCACTGCCCAGTAACCACTGAGTGCACGAGGACTCAGACAGGACACTGCCCGGTAACCACTGAGTGCCCGAGGACTCAGACAGCATATTGCCCAGTAACCACTGAGTGCTCCAGGACATTGCTCAGTAACCACTGAGTGCCCCGGTACCCGGACAGGACACTGCCCAGTAACCAGTGCCTGCCCAAGGACTCGGACAAGACATTGTCTAGTAACCACTGAGTGCCCCAGGACACACATAGGTCACTGCCCAGTAACCACTGAGTGCCCAAGGACTCAGACAGGACACTGGCCAGGAACCAGTGAGTGCCCAAGGACCTAGAAACAACACTGCCCAATAACCACTGAGTGCCCCAGGACCCAGACAGGACAATGCCCAGTAATCAATGAGTGCCCAAGGACACTGCCCAGTAACCACTGAGGGGCCCAGGGAACTTCCAGTAACCACTGAGTACGCCAGGATCCGGACAGGGCACTGCCCAGTAAACACTGAGTGCCCCTGGACATTTCCCAGTAACCAATGAGTGTCCCAGGAACCGGACAGAACAGGGCTCAGTATCCACTGAGTGCCCAAGGACTCTCATAGGTCACTGCCCAGTAACCAGTGAGTGCCCAAGAACCCAGAAACAACACTGCCCAATAACCACTGAGTGCCCCAAGACCCAGGCAGGACAATGCCCAGTAATCAATGAGTGCCCAAGGACACTGCCCAGTAACTACTAAGTGGCCCAGGGAACTGTCCAGTAACTGCTGAGTCCCCCAGGATCTGGACAGGGCACTGCCCAGTAAACACTGAGTGCCCGAGGACTCGGACAGGACACTGCCCAGTAACCACTGAGTGCCCGAGGACTCAGACAAGACACTGCCCAGTGACCACTGAAGAGCCCAGGGACCTTCCAGTAACCACTGAGTACGCCAGGATCCGGACAGGGCACTGCCCAGTAACACTGAGTGACCCTGGAAATTTCCCAGTAACCAATGAGTGTCCCAGGAACCGGACAGAACAGGGCTCAGTATCCACTGAGTGCCCGAGGACTCAGACAGGAGACTGCTCAGTAACCACTGAGTGCCCCAGGACCCATAGTTTTCACTGTCCAGTAACCACTGGATGCCCTAGGACACTGGCCAGTAACCAATGAGTACCCCAGGCCACTGCCCAGAAACCACTGAGTACTCAAGGACTCGGATAGGTCACTGCTCAGTAACCACTGAGTGCTTTGGGACCCATAGTGACCCATAGTGGTTACTGCCCAGTAACCACTGACTGCCCCAGGACCCACAGTGGTCACTGCCCAGTAACCACTGACTGCCCCAGGACCCATACAGGTCACTGCCCAATAACTGAGTGTGCAAGGACACTGCGCAGTAACCACTGAGTGCCCCAGAGAATTACCCAGTAACCACTGAGTGCCTGAAGACTCAAACAGGAGGCTGCCCAGTAACCACTGAGTGATCCAGGACCCAGACAGGACAGTGTCCAGCAACCACTGACTACCCAAGGACACTGCCCAGTAACCAGGGAATGGCCCAGGGTACTGCCCAGTAACCGCTGAGTGCCCCAGGATCCGGACAGGGCACTGCCCAGTAAACACTGAATGCCCTAAGACACTTCCCAGTAACCACTGAGTCCCGTACAGGTCACAGCCCAGTATCCACTCAGTGCCCGAGGACTGAGACAGGAGACTGCTCAGTAACCACTGAGGGCCCCAGGACCCATACAGGGCACTGCCCAGTAACCACTAAGTGCCCAGACACTGCCCAGTAACCACTGAGTGACTGAGAACACAGACAGGACACTGCCCAGTAACCACTGAGGGCCCAGACACTGCCCAGTAACCACTGAGTGCCTGAGGACTCAGACAGGGCACTGCCCAGTAACCACTGAGTGCCAGAGGACTCGGACAGGACACTGCTCCGTAACCACTGAGTGCGCAAGGACACTGCCCAGTAACCACTGAGTGTCCCAGGACGTGGACAGGGCACTGCCTGTTAACCATTGAGTGCCCCAGGACAGTGCCTAGAAACCAATGACTACCCAAGGATTCAGATAGAACACTGCTCAGTAATCACTGAGTGCCTCAGGACCCACAGAGGTCACTGCCCAGTAACCACTGACTGCCCCAGGACCCAGACAGGACACTGCGCAGCAACCACTGACCGCTCCAGGACCCATAGTGGTCACTGCCCACTAACCACTAAGTGCCCAAGAACACTGCCCAGTAAGCACTGCGTGCCCCAAGGAACTGCCCAGTAACAGGACACTGCCCAGTAACCACTGAGTACTCAAGGACTCAGACAGGTCACTGCTCAGTAACCACTGAGTGCCCTAGGACCCATACAGGTCACTGGCCAGTAACCACTGAGTGCCCGAGGAGTCAGACAGGACCCTGCCCAGTAACTACTGAGTGCCCCAGGACCCAGACAGGGCACTGCCCAGTAGCCACTGATTGCCCGAGGACTCGAACAGGACACGGCCCAGTTACCACTGAGTGTCCGAGGACTCATACAGGACACTGCCCAGTAACCACTGAGTGCCCCAGGACACTGCCCAGTAACCACTGAGTGACACAGGACCCGCACAGGACACTGCCCAGTAACCACTGAGTGCCCTGAGGTGATACACCTGAGGTCACACAGAGTGTCATTACCACTCTCTCTTCCTGTAGTGCTGGGGTCAGTGGCCTGGTCAGTGATACCCCTGAGGTCACACAGTGTGCCATTAATTCTCTCCTCTCTGCAGTGCTGAGGTCTCTGGGCAGTGATACGCCTAACGTCACACAATGTGTCATTAACTCTCTCTCCTCTCCTTGCAGTGCTGGGGTCTTTGGGCTGAGCAGTGATGCATCTGAGGTGACAGAGAGTGTCATTAACTCTCTCTCCTCTCTCTGCAGTGCTGGGATCTCAGCTGGGCAGTGATACGCCTGAGGTCACAGCGTGTGTCATTAACTCTCTACTTTCTGAAGTGCTGGGGTCTCCGGGCAGTAATACGCCTAAGATCACCCAGTGTCTCAGTACCTCTCTCCCCTCTCTCTTCAGTGCTGGGGTATCTGGGCAGTGATACACCTGAGGTCACACAGTGTGTCATTAGCTCTCCCCTCTCTCTTCAGTACTGGGGTCTCTTGGCTGGTCAGTGATACGCCTGAGGTCACACACTGTGGCATTAGCTCTCTTTCTACTCTGCAGTGCTGGGGTTTCTGAGCTGGTCAGCGATATGTCTGAGATCACCTAGTGTGTCATTACCTCTCTCTCCTCTCTCTGCAGCGCAGAGGTGTCTAGGCTGGACAGTGATACACATGAGGTCACACAACACAGTGGCCCTCATTACGACCCTGGCGGTTGGCAGAGAAGTGGCGGTCTTACTGCCAACAGGCTGGCGGTAAAAAAATTGGAATTATGACCATGGCGGTTATCGCCATGGTCATCTGCCACTTCTTCGATCCGACCACCAGGGCGGAAACGACCGCTGGGCTGGAGACTTGGGTCTCCAGCCTGGCGGCCGTCACAAGACCGCCGGCGGTATCACGACCCGGCTGACCGCCATGGATTTCATGGGGTTGGGAACTGCCATGTAATCCATGGCGGTAAGCACTATCAGTGCCAGGGAATTCCTTCCCTGGCACTGATAGGGGTCTCCAACACCCCCCACCCCCACCGCCGAGTCCCCCCCTACACCCCCCCAAAGGTGGCAGGACCCCCCTCCCCACCACCAACATTCATTCACGCACCCCAACACGCACACACCCCCAACATTCATTCACGCACCCCAACACGCACACACCCCCAACATTCATTCACGGACCCCAACACGCACGCACCCCCAACATTCATTCACGCACCCCAACACGCACACACACCCAACATTCATTCACGCACCCCAACACGCACACACCCCCAACATTCAATCACGCACCCCAACACGCACACACCCCCAACATTCAATCACGCACCCCAACACACACACACCCCCAACATTACAACACCCCTCCACCCTACACGCATACAGACACACCCGATGCACATACCCGCACACATGCCAACATACATACCAACATACACACACACAGTCATACACGCACACATACTCACAGACATACAAACAGGCAGACACGCGCACACATTCAGCCACACAACACCCCCACATTCATAAACGTACTCACACACCCCATCAACACACTCACATGCACACTCCCATGCACGCACACAACATACAACACCCCCCACCCCCCTCCCCTAACGGACAATCAACTTACCTTGTCCGTTGGTCCTCCGGGAGGGGACGGGATCCATGGGGGCAGCTCTGCCACCAGCACACCATCACCAGAACACCGCCACACTGAATCATGGGACGTGATTCTGTGGGCGGTGTTCTGTTGATGTGGCTGTGGAGGTTGAGCAGCCTCCACTTTCCCGCTGACCGCCAGTATGGTTGCTGGCGGCTTTCCGTACAGAAAAGGACGGAGGGCTGCCAGCGGTCATAATATGCGGCGCGGAAGACCGCCACCACTGGCGGTCTTCAGCACGACGGTACCTCGGCGCTCTTGCGAAAAGATCGCTGAGGTCGTAATGAGGGCCAGTGTGTCATTAACTCTCTGTCTGAAGTGCTGGGGTCTCTGGGCTGGGCAGTGATATGCCTGAGGTCACAAAGTGTGTCATTAACTCTCTCCTGTCTGCAATGCTGGGGTCTCTGGGCAGTGATACACCTGAGGTCACACAGTGTGTCATTAACTCTCTCCCCTCTCTCTGCTGTGTTGGGGTCTCTGGGCATTGATACGTCTGAGGTCACACAGTGCGTCATTAACTCTCTCTCATCTCTCTGCAGTGCAGGGGTCTCCGGGCTGGGCAGTGATACGCCTGAGATCACACAGTGTGTCATTGCCTCTGTCTCCTCTCTCTGAAGTGCTGGGGTCTCTGGGCAGTGATACGCCTGAGGTCACACAGTGTGCCATTATCTCTCTCTCCTCTTTCTGCAGTGCTACATGTAGGAAAGTACCATCTTGCCTGGCATGTTACCCCCATTTTCACTGTATGTATGTTTGTTTTAGCACTTGTGTCACTGGGATCCTGCTAGGCAGGACCCCAGTGCTCATAGTATGTGCCCTGTATGTGTTCCCTGTGTGGTGCCTAACTGTATCACTGAGGCTCTGCTAACCAGAACCTCAGTGTTTATGCTCTCTCTGCTTTCTAAATTTGTCACTGCAGCCTAGTGACTAAATTTACAAATTCTCATTGGCACACTGGTACACCCATATAATTTCCTTGTGTATGGTACTTAGGTACCCAGGGTATTGGGGATCCAGGAGATCCCTATGGGCTGCAGCATTTCTTTTGCCACCCATAGGGAGCTCAGACAATTCTTACACAGGCCTGCCACTGCAGCCTGAGTGAAATAACGTCCTCGTTATTTCACAGCCATTTTTCACTGCACATAAGTAACTTATACGTCACCTATATGTCTAACCCTCACTTGGTGAAGGTTGGATGCCAAGTTACTTAGTGTGTGGGCACCCTGGCACTAGGGTGCCCCCACATCGTCCAGAGCAAATTCCCCGGACTTTGTGAGTGCGGGGACACCATTACACGCGTGCACTACACATAGGTCACTACCTATGTGTAGCGTCACAATGGTACCTCCGAACATGGCCATGTAACATGTCTAAGATCATGGAATTGTCACCCCAATACCATTCTGGTATTGGGGGGACAATTCCATGATCCCCCGGGTCTCTACCACAGAACCCAGGTACTGCCAAACTGTGTTTCCAGGGTGTGCACTGCAGCTGCTGCTGCTGCCAACCCCTCAGACAGGTTTCTGCCCCCCTGGGGTCTGGGCAGCCCAGGCCCAGGAAGGCAGAACAAAGGATTTCCTCTGAGAGACGGTGTGACACCCTCTCCCTTTGGAAATAGGTGTGATGGGCTGGGGAGGAGTACCCTCCCCCAGCCTCTGGAAATGCTTTGATGGGCACAGATGGTGCCCATCTCTGCATAAGCCAGTCTACACCGGTTCAGGGATCCCCCAGCCCTGCTCTGGCGTGAAACTGGACAAAGGAAAGGGGTGTGACCACTCCCCTGACCAGTACCTCTCAGGGAAGGTGCCCAGAGCTCCTCCAGTGTGTCCCAGACCTCTGCCATCTTGGATTCAGAGGTGTTGGGGCACACTGGACTGCTCTGAGTGGCCAGTGCCAGCAGGTGACGTCAGAGACCCCCTCTGATAGACTCTTACCTTTCTTGGTAGCCAATCCTCCTTCCTTGGTAGCCAGACCTCCTTTTCTGGCTATTTAGGGTCTCTCCTCTGGGGAATTCTTCAGATAACGAATGCAAGAGCTCACCAGAGTTCCTCTGCACTTCCCTCTTCGACTTCTGCCAAGGATCGACTGCTGACTGCTCCAGGACGCCTGCAAAACCACAACAAAGTAGCAAGACGACTACCAGCAACATTGTAGCGCCTAATCCTGCCGGCTTTCTTGACTGTTTCCTGGTGGTCCATGCTCTGGGGGTCACCTGCCTTCACCCTGCACTGGAAGCTCAGAAGAAATCTCCCGTGGGTCGATGGAATCTTCCCCCTGCTAACGTAGGCACCAAAAGACTGCATCATTGGTCCTCTGGGTCCCCTCTCATCCTGATGAGCGTGGTCCCTGGAACACAGGAACTCCATCCAAGTGACTCACACAGTCCAGTGATCCTTCAGTCCAAGTTTGGTGGACGTAAGTCCTTGCCTCCCCACGCTAGACTGCAAACCTGTGTACTGCGTGATTTGCAGCTACTCCGGCTCCTGTGCACTCTTCCAGGATTTCCTTCGTGCACAGCTTAGCCTGGGTCCCCAGCACCCCGTCCTGCAGTGCTCAACCCGCTGAGTTGACCTCCGACGTCGTGGGACCCTCCTTTGTGACTCTGAGCCTGCTCCGGTTCACAAATCTTCTAAGTGCCTGCTCCAGTACTTCTGCATGTGCTGCCTGCTTCTGTGGGGCTCTCTGCGTAGCAGAGTACCCCCTCTGTCTCCTCCTCCAAGTGGCGACATCCTGGTCCTTCCTGGTCCTAAGCAGCACCCAAAAACCTCTATCGTGACCCTTGCAGCTAGCAAGGCTTGTTTGTAGTATTTCTGCATCGCACCACTTCTGCAACCTTCATCGCGACGTGGTACATCTTCCTTCCAAAGGAGAAGTTCCTAGTCCTCTTCGTTGTTGCAGAATTCTAAGCTTCTTCCATCCGGAGGCAGCTTCCTTGCACCTTCATCCGGGGTTTTCTGGGCTCCGGCCCCACCTGGACACTATTGTTACTCTTGGACTAGGTCCCCTTGCCTTGCAGGTCCTCAGGTCCAGGAATCCGTCTTCAGTGCTTTGCTGGTATTTGTGGTTCTTGCAGAATCCCCCTATCACAACTATTGTGTCCTATTGGGGTAGTAGGTGTACTTTACTCCTACTTTTCAGGGTCTTGGGGTGGGGTATCTTGGACACCCTGACTGTTTTCTTACAGTCCCAGCGACCCTCTACAAGCTCCCATAGGTCTGGGGTCCATTCATGATTCGCATTCCACTTTTGGAGTATATGGTTTGTGTTGCCCCTAGACCTATGTTCACCTATTGCATCCTATTGTAATCCTACACTGTTTACATTACTTTTCTTACTATTACTTACCTGTTTTGGGTTTGTGTACATATGACTTGTGTATATTACTTGCCTTCTAACTGAGGGTACTCACTGAGATCCTTTTGGCATATTGTCATAAAAATAAAGTACCTTTATTTTTAGTAACTCTGAGTATTGTGTTTTCCTATGATATTGTGCTATATGATATAAGTGGTATAGTAGGAGCTTTGCATGTCTCCTAGTTCAGCCTAAGCTGCTCTGCTATAGCTACCTCTATCAGCCTGAGCTGCTAGAAACACCTCTTTTCTACTAATAAGGGATAACTGGACCTGGCACAAGGTGTAAGTACCACTTGGTACCCACTGTAAGCCAGGCCAGCCTCCTACATTAGTGGCGCAGCAGTGGGATAAGTACTTGTAACTCCTTTACCACTTTGTCATTTTGAACTTTTCATAAAAGAATCATATACAAAACAGTTCAGTGTATGTACACTTAACCCAAAAAGTTTACTTTTCTATCCTAAAACTTTTTACAAAGTTCTGAAAAGTTTCTTAAAACTTCTAAAAGTTTTCTAAAAGTTTTAAAAAGTTTTTTTCTGTGCTTTCAAAAGTTCTAAAAACGTTTTCTCTTTTCTCACTGTCCTTAAACCTATTCTATCATGTCTGTTGTAGATTCCAAACTGTTAATGCAACATATGAGAGTTTGAACTATAAAAGTTTGAGCGGTATCTGCCTGGATAGAGGTTTAAGTATAGGAAAGAACCCTACAAAAGAGTTTCTCTTTAATATGCTTGTTGTGGATGACCAGAACCAGTCTGGCCCATCAAATGAGAGATTAGAAAAAGGAGAAGCTTCCCAGTCTGATTCAGAGGAGTTCCCTGGAGAAGCTGGGGAGGGTTCTGAGAAGGGTCTGACCCCTGGCAGGGCACCTAGTGATGCTGGTAGTGAGAAAGGTTCCCATCACAGTAGGGCATCCTTTTTCCCTAGAGGCCAGGTTACCAGGGTCCAGACAGTTAGGGACAGGTCCCCCTCTGTAACTTCCCAAATTTCCTCTGTGTCAAAGCATTCCCAACCCACCCACCCTGAAGATAACTTGTTAGAAAGGGAACTCAAAATGTTGAGGGTTGAAGAGACCAGACTGAAGCTTAAACAGCAGCAGCTGGCCTTAGATAGGGAATCCCTAGACATAGAGAAGGAAAGACAGAGGTTGGGGTTAGTTCCCCATGGTGGCAGCAGCAGTATTCCTGATAGCAATCCTGTTAGAGAGCAAGATTCCAGGAATCTGCACAAGATAGTTCCCCCTTACAAAGAGGGGGATGACATTAATAAGTGGCTTGCTGCACTTGAGAAGGCATGTATGGCACAGTTGGTCCCTCAAAGGCAGTGGGCTGCTATTTTGTGGCGATCTTTCAATGGAAAAGGTAGGGATAGGCTCCTTACTGTCAGAGAAAGTGAAGCCAATAACTACACAGTTTTGAAAGATGCACTCTTGGATGGATTTGGCTTAACCACTGAACAATACAGGATTGAGTTCAGAGCCACCAGAAAAGAGTCTTCTCAAGACTGGGCAGATTTTGTGGACTGTTCAGTGAAGGCCTTGGAAGGGTGGTTGCATGGCAGTAAAGTTTCTGACTATGAAAGCCTGTATAATCTTATTCTGAGAGAGCATATTCTTAACAATTGTGTGTCTGACTTGTTGCACCATTACTTAGTGGACTCTGATCTGACCTCTCCCCAAGAATTGGGAAAGAAGGCAGACAAATGGGTCAGAACAAGGGTGAACAGAAAAGTTCATACAGGGGGTGACAAGGATGGCAAGAAGAAGGATGGCAAGTCTTCTGAGAAGGGTGGGGACAAAAGTAAACATTCTGAGTCTTCATCAGGCCCACAAAAATCCTCTGGGGGTGGTGGGTCCAAATCCTCTTCTAATAATCAACCTAAAAAGCCTTGGTGTTATTTGTGTAAAGTCAAAGGCCATTGGGCAACTGATTCCAGCTGCCCAAAGAAAAACACTAAACCTCCCACCACCACAACCCCTACTGCAAATTCTAGTGCCCCTAGTAATAGCAGTGGTGGTGGGAAATCTACTACTAATAGCCAATCCAAGGGTGTAGCTGGGCTCACTATTGGCGATGTAGTTGGGGTTGGTGTTGTTAGGGGGACCACAGTGGCTGTTTTAGTCTCTGATGGTGGCATTGATTTTGCCACCTTGGTTGCTTGTCCCCTTAATATGGATAAGTACAAGCAACTTCCCCTGATAAATGGTGTTGAGGTTCAGGCCTACAGGGACACAGGAGCCAGTGTAACTATGGTAATACACAAACTGGTCCACCCTGAACAACACCTACTTCGTCAGCAGTACCAAGTGACAGACGCTCATAACAACACTCTTAGCCACCCCATGGCTGTTGTGAATCTCAACTGGGGGGGGGGGGTTTACTGGTCCAAAGAAAGTTGTGGTAGCCACAGATTTACCTGTAGACTGTCTACTAGGGAATGATTTGGAGACATCAGCTTGGGCAGAAGTGGAGTTGGAGGCCCATGCAGAAAATGCTGGGCATTCCTGGGCATATTTTTGCTTTAACAAGGGCTCAGGCCAAAAAGCAAAAAGGACAGTGTGACTTGGATCCTGGAACAATGGACCAAGTGCTCCGTAAAGCTAGGGGTAGAAAGGGTAAATCCCTACCCATTATCCCTCCCTCTACAGATCATTCCCCTTCTGAGGAAGAGGAATTTCCTCCCTGTGCAGAACCTACACCAGATGAGCTGGCAGCAGACACTGCTGAGCTTTTAGGTGGAGGGGGGCCTGCCAGAGAAGAGCTGAGTGTGGCACAGATAACCTGTCCCACATTAAAGCGTCTCAGACAGCAAGCTGTCAAGCAGCCAAATGGGGATGTCAGTGACAATCATAGAGTATACTGGGAAGACAACCTCTTGTACACAGAGTCAAGGGACCCAAAACCCGGAGCAGCCAGGAGATTGGTCATTCCCCTGCAGTACAGAGAGTTTCTTCTCACTCTAGCACATTACATTCCTTTGGCTGGGCATTTGGGCCAGACAAAAACTTGGGAAAGACTTGTGCCCTTGTTTCACTGGCCTCATATGTCAGAGGACACCAAAGATTTTTGCAAGTCTTGTGTGACCTGCCAAGCCAGTGGCAAGACTGGTGGCACTTCAGAGGCCCCTCTAATTCCACTTCCAGTGGTTGGGGTGCCCTTTGAAAGGGCAGGGGTTGACATAGTTGGCCCCCTTGACCCTCCTACTGCTTCAGGCAATAGATTTATCTTGGTGGTAGTGGACCATGCCACAAGATATCCTGAAGCCATACCTTTAAGGACCACTACAGCTCCTGAAGTGGCAAAAGCCCTCCTAGGAATCTTTTCCAGGGTGGGTTTTCCTAAAGAGGTGGTATCAGACAGAGGTAGCAACTTCATGTCTGCATACTTGAAAGCAATGTGGAAGGAGTGTGGTGTTACCTACAAGTTCACCACCCCTTACCATCCACAGACAAATGGACTGGTTGAGAGGTTTAATAAAACTCTCAAAGGAATGATAATGGGACTCCCTGAAAAACTCAGGAGGAGATGGGATGTCCTGTTACCTTGCCTCCTTTTTGCTTACAGGGAGGTACCCCAAAAAGGAGTGGGCTTCAGCCCCTTTGACCTCCTCTTTGGGGACCCTGTAAGAGGTCCACTCACTCTTGTGAAGGAGGGTTGGAAACAACCATTAAAAGCTTCTAAACAGGACATAGTGGATTATGTACTTGGCCTAAGATCCAGAATGGCTGAGTACATGAAAAAGGCCAGTAAAAACCTTCAGGCCAGCCAGGAGCTGCAAAAGCAATGGCATGACCAGAAGGCTGTTCTGATCCAGAACCAACCAGGACAGAAGGTGTGGGTATTGGAGCCTGTGGCCCCAAGAGCACTCCAAGATAAATGGAGTGGACCCCATCTAATTGTTGAGAAGAAGGGTGAGGTTACCTATTTGGTAGACCTGGGCACTGCCAGGAGTCCCCTTAGGGGGATTCATGTCAACCGCCTGAAACCCTACTATGACAGGGCTGATCTCACCCTGCTCATGGCAACAGATGAGGGACAGGAAGAAGAGAGTGACCCTCTCCCTGATCTATTCTCCGCCACGGATGCAGATGCCTTAGTGGAGGGAGTAGTTTTAGCAGATTTTCTGACTGCAGAACAGAAAGACAACTGAATCAATCTCCTAAGCCAATTTTCAGACCTCTTTTCACTTGTCCTAGGTACAACATCCTGGTGTGACATATAATTGACACTGGAGACAGCCTACCTGTCAAAAGTAAAATTTATAGGCAGCCTGACCATGTCAGAGACTGCATAAAACAAGAGGTGCAGAAAATGATGGATTTAGGGGTGATTGAACCTTCTGAAAGTCCCTGGGCTAGCCCAGCGGTACTTGTACCAAAACCTCACACCAAAGATCGAAAGAGAGAGATGAGGTTTTGTGTAGATTACAGAGGGCTCAATCAGGTAACCAAAATTGATGCTCACCCTATGCCCAGGGCAGATGAGCTCATTGACACACTGGCTTCTGCCAAGTATCTTAGCACTTTTGATCTGACTGCAGGGTATTGGCAGATCAGATTGGCATAAGATGCTAAACCAAAGACTGCATTTTCTACTATAGGAGGGCACTACCAATTCACGGTAATGCCCTTTGGTATGAAAAATGCACCTGCCACTTTACAGAGGTTGGTGAACACAGTCCTGCAAGAGTTGGAGGCTTTCAGTGCAGCATATCTTGATAATATTGCTGTCTTTAGCTCAACCTGTGATGATCACCTGGTCCACCTTTGGAAAGTTTTGGAGGCCCTGCAAAAGGCAGGCCTCACTATCAAGGCCTCAAAGTGCCAGATAGGGCAGGGAAAAGGGGTTTATCTGGGCCACCTGGTAGGTGGAGAACAGATTGCACCACTACAAGGGCAAATCCGGACAATCATGGATTGGGTTCCCCCTACAACTCAGACCCAGGTGAGAGTCTTTTTAGGCCTCACAGGGTATTGCAGGAGATTCATCAAGAATTATGGCTCCATAGCAGCCCCTCTTAATGATCTCACAAGCAAGAAAATGCCTAAGAAGGTGTTATGGACAGCTAGATGTCAGAAAGCTTTTGAGGAGCTCAAACAGGCCATGTGCTCTGCACCTGTCCTAAAAAGCCCCTGTTACTCCAAGAAATTAATTGTTCAAACTGATGCATCTGAATTAGGGGTAGGGGCAATCTTATCACAACTGAATTCTGAGGGCCAGGATCAACCAGTTGCTTTTATCAGCAGAAGGTTGACCCCTAGAGAAAAGCCTTGGTCTGCCATAGAGAGGGAGGCCTTTGCTCTGGTCTGGGCACTGAAAAAGTTGAGGTCATACCTGTTTGGCACTCACTTTATTGTTCAGACAGACCACAAACCTCTACTGTGGCTAAAACAAATGAAAGGTGAAAACCCAAAATTGTTGAGGTGGTCCATATCTCTACAGGGAATGGACTATACAGTGGAACATAGACCTGGGAGTGCCCACTCCAATGCAGATGGACTCTCCAGATATTTCCACTTAGACAATGAAGACTCATCAGGTCATGGCTAGTCTTATTGTCCTTCCTTTGTGGGGGGGGGTTGTGTAGGAAAGTACCATCTTGCCTGGCATGTTACCCCCATTTTCACTGTATGTATGTTTGTTTTAGCACTTGTGTCTCTGGGATCCTGCTAGGCAGGTCCCCAGTGCTCATAGTATGTGCCCTGTATGTGTTCCTTGTGTGGTGCCTAACTGTATCACTAAGGCTCTGCTAACCAGAACCTCAGTGTTTATGGTCTCTCTGATTTCTAAATTTGTCACTGAAGGCTAGAGACGAAATTTATAAATTCTCACTGGCACACTGGTACACCCATATAATTCCCTTGTGTATTTTTACTTAGGTACCCAGGGTATTGGGGTTCCAGGAGATCCCTATGGGCGGCAGCATTTCTTTTGCCACCCATAGGGAGCTCAGACAATTCTTACACAGGCCTGCCACTGCAGCCTGAGTGAAATAACGTCCACGTTATTTCACAGCCATTTTTCAATGCACATAAGTAACTTATAAGTCACCTATATGTCTAACCCTCACTTGGTGAAGGTCGGGTGCCAAGTTACTTAGTGCCCACATCGTCTAGGACAAATTCCCCGGACTTTGTGGGTGCGGGGACACCATTACACGCGTGCACTACACATAGGTCACTACCTATGTGTAGCGTCACAATGGTAACTCCGAACATGGCCATGTAACATGTCTAAGATCATGGAATTGTCACCCCAATACCATTCTGGTATTGGGGAGACAATTCCATGATCCCCTGGGTCTCTAGCACAGAACCCGGGTACTGCCAAACTGCCTTTCCAGGGTGTGCACTGCAGCTGCTGCTGCTACCAACCCCTCAGACAGGTTTCTGCCCCCCTGGGGTCTGAGCAGCCCAGGCCCAGGAAGGCAGAACAAAGGATTTCCTCTGAGAGAGGGTGTGACACCCTCTCCCTTTGGAAATAGGTGTGATGGGCTGTGGAGGAGTAGCCCCCCCCAGCCTCTGGAAATGCTTTGATGGGCACAGATAGTGCCCATCTCGGCATTAGCCAGTCTACACCGGTTCAGGGATCCCCCAGCCCTGCTCTGGCGCGAAACTGGACAAAGGAAAGGGGAGTGACCACTCCCCTGACCAGTACCTCCCAGGGGATGTGCCCAGAGCTCCTCCAGTGTGTCCCAGACCTCTGCCATCTTGGATTCAGAGGTGTTGGGGGCACACTGGACTGCTCTGAGTGGCCAGTGCAATCAGGTGACGTCAGAGACCCCCTCTCATAGGCTCTTACCTTTCTTGGAAGCCAATCCTCCTTTCTTGGTAGCCAAACCTCCTTTTCTGGCTATTTAGGGTCTCTCCTCTGGGGAATTCTTCAGATAACGAATGCAAGAGCTCACCAGAGTTCCTCTGCACTTCCCTCTTCGACTTCTGCCAAGGATCGACTGCTGACTGCTCCAGGACGCCTGCAAAACCACAACAAAGTAGCAAGACGACTACCAGCAACATTGTAGCGCCTAATCCTGCCGGCTTTCTTGACTGTTTCCTGGTGGTCCATGCTCTGGGGGTCACCTGCCTTCACCCTGCACTGGAAGCTCAGAAGAAATCTCCAGTGGGTCGATGGAATCTTCCCCCTGCTAACGTAGGCACCAAAAGACTGCATCACCGGTCCTCTGGGTCCCCTCTCATCCTGATGAGCGTGGTCCCTGGAACACAGGAACTCCATCCAAGTGACTCACACAGTCCAGTGATCCTTCAGTCCAAGTTTGGTGGACGTAAGTCCTTGCCTCCCCACGCTAGACTGCAAAACTGTGTACTGCGTGATTTGCAGCTGCTCCGGCTTCTGTGCACTCTTCCAGGATTTCCTTTGTGCACAGCTTAGGCTGGGTCCCCAGCACCCCATCCTGCAGTGCTCAACCCGCTGAGCTGGCCTCCGACGTCGTGGGACCCTCCTTTGTGACTCTGAGCCTGCTCCGGTTCACAAATCTTCTAAGTGCCTGCTCCAGTACTTCTGCGTGTGCTGCCTGCTTCTGTGGGGCTCTCTGAGTAGCAGAGTACTGTAGGAGGCTGGACTGGCTTGTAGTGAGTACCTAGGGGTACTTGCACCTTGCACCAGGCCCAGTTATCCCTTATTAGTGTATAGGGTGTCTAGCAGCATAGGCTGATAGATAATGGTAGCTTAGCAGAGCAGCTTAGGCTGAACTAGGAGACAAGTGAAGCTCCTACAGTACCACTTAGTGTCATATGCACAATATCATAAGAAAACACAATACACAGTTATACTAAAAATAAAGGTACTTTATTTTTATGACAATATGCCAAAGTATCTCAGAGTGTACCCTCAGTGAGAGGATAGGAAATATACACAAGATATATATACACAATACCAAAAATATGCAGTATAGTCTTAGAAAACAGTGCAAACAATGTATAGTTACAATAGGATGCAATGGGGACACATAGGGATAGGGGCAACACAAACCATATACTACAAAAGTGGAATGCGAACCACGAATGGACCCCACACCTATGTGACCTTGTAGAGGGTCGCTGGGACTATTAGAAAATAGTGAGGGTTAGAAAAATAGCCCACTCCAAGACCCTGAAAAGTGAGTGCAAAGTGCACTAAAGTTCCCCAAAGGACATAGAAGTCGTGATAGGGGAATTCTGCAGGAAAGACACAAACCAACAATGCAACAACGATGGATTTCCAGTCGAGGGTACCTGTGGAACAAGGGGACCAAGTCCAAAAGTCACATGCAAGTCGGAGATGGGCAGATGCCCAGGAAATGCCAGCTGTGGGTGCAAAGAAGCTTCTACTGGACAGAAGAAGCTGAGGTTTCTGCAGGAACGACAAGGGCAAGAGACTTCCCCTTTGGAGGACGGATCCCTCACGCCGTGGAGAGTCGTGCAGAAGTGTTTTCCCGCCGAAAGAACGCCAACAAGCCTTGCTAGCTGCAAATCGTGCGGTTAGCGTTTTTGGATGCTGCTGTGGCCCAGGAAGGACCAGGATGTCGCAAATTGCTCCAGGAGGTAGAGGGGACGTCGAGCAAGAAAAGGAGCCCTCTTAGCAGCAGGTAGCACCCGGAGAAGTGCCAGAAACAGGCACTACGAGTATGCGTGAAACGGTGCTCACCCGAAGTTACACAAAGGAGTCCCACGTCGCCGGAGACCAACTTAGAAAGTCGTGCAATGCAGGTTAGAGTGCCGTGGACCCAGGCTTGGCTGTGCATGAAGGATTTCCGCCGGAAGTGCACAGGGGCCGGAGTAGCTGCAAAAGTCGCGGTTCCCAGCAATGCAGTCTGGCTTGGGGAGGCAAGGACTTACCTCCACCAAACTTGGACTGAAGAGTCACTGGACTGTGGGAGTCACTTGGACAGAGTTGCTGGATTCGAGGGACCTCGCTCGTCGTGCTGAGAGGAGACCCAAGGGACTGGTAATGCAGCTTTTTGGTGCCTGCGGTTGCAGGGGGAAGATTCCGTCGACCCACGGGAGATTTCTTCGGAGCTTCTAGTGCAGAGAGGAGGCAGACTACCCCCAGAGCATGCACCACCAGGAAAACAGTCGAGAAGGCGGCAGGATCAGCGTTACAGAGTTGCAGTAGTCGTCTTTGCTACTATGTTGCAGTTTTGCAGGCTTCCAGCGCGGTCAGCCGTCGATTCCTTGGCAGAAGGTGAAGAGAGAGATGCAGAGGAACTCGGATGAGCTCTTGCATTCGTTATCTAAGGAATCCCAAGAGACAGAGACCCTAAATAGCCAGAAAAGAGGGTTTGGCTACCTAGGAGAGAGGATAGGCTAGCAACACCTGAAGGAGCCTATCACAAGGAGTCTCTGACGTCACCTGGTGGCACTGGCCACTCAGAGCAGTCCAGTGTGCCAGCAGCACCTCTGTTTCCAAGATGGCAGAGGTCTGGAGCACACTGGAGGAGCTCTGGGCACCTCCCAGGGGAGGTACAGGTCAGGGGAGTGGTCACTCCCCTTTCCTTTGTCCAGTTTCGCGCCAGAGCAGGGCTAAGGGGTCCCTGAACCGGTGTAGACTGGCTTATGCAGAAATGGGCACCAAATGTGCCCATGAAAGCATTTCCAGAGGCTGGGGGAGGCTACTCCTCCCCTGCCTTCACACCATTTTCCAAAGGGAGAGGGTGTAACACCCTCTCTCAGAGGAAGTCCTTTGTTCTGCCATCCTGGGCCAGGCCTGGCTGGACCCCAGGATGGCAGATGCCTGTCTGAGGGGTTGGCAGCAGCAGCAGCTGCAGTGAAACCCCGGGAAAGGCAGTTTGGCAGTACCAGGGTCTGTGCTACAGACCACTGGGATCATGGGATTGTGCCAACTATGCCAGGATGGTATAGAGGGGGCAATTCCATGATCATAGACATATTACATGGCCATATTCGGAGTTACCATTGTGAAGCTACATATAGGTAGTGACCTATATGTGGTGCACGCGTGTAATGGTGTCCCCGCACTCACAAAGTCCGGGGAATTGGCTCTGAACAATGTGGGGGCACCTTGGCTAGTGCCAGGGTGCCCACACACTATGTAACTTAGCACCCAACCTTTACCAGGTAAAGGTTAGACATATAGGTGACTTATAAGTTACTTAAGTGCAGTGTAAAATGGCTGTGAAATAACGTGGACGTTATTTCACTCAGGCTGCAGTGGCAGGCCTGTGTAAGAATTGTCAGAGCTCCCTATGGGTGGCAAAAGAAATGCTGCAGCCCATAGGGATCTCCTGGAACCCCAATACCCTGGGTACCTACCATATACTAGGGAATTATAAGGGTGTTCCAGTAAGCCAATGTAAATTGGTAAAATTGGTCACTAGCCTGTTAGTGACAATCTGAAAGAAATGAGAGAGCATAACCACTGAGGTTCTGATTAGCAGAGCCTCAGTGTAGGAAAGTACCATCTTGCCTGGCATGTTACCCCCATTTTTCACTGTATATATGTTGTTTTAGTTGTATGTGTCACTGGGACCCTGGTAACCCAGGGCCCCAGTGCTCAGAAGTGTGCCTGAATGTGTTACCTGTGTAGTGACTAACTGTCTCACTGAGGCTCTGCTAATCAGAACCTCAGTGGTTATGCTCTCTCATTTCTTTCCAAATTGTCACTGACAGGCTAGTGACCATTTTTACCAATTTACATTGGCTTACTGGAACACCCTTATAATTCCCTAGTATATGGTACTGAGGAACCCAGGGTATTGGGGTTCCAGGAGATCCCTATGGGCTGCAGCATTTCTTTTGCCACCCATAGGGAGCTCTGACAATTCTTACACAGGCCTGCCACTGCAGCCTGAGTGAAATAACGTCCACGTTATTTCACAGCCATTTTACACTGCACTTAAGTAACTTATAAGTCACCTATATGTCTAACCTTTACCTGGTAAAGGTTAGGTGCAAAGTTACTTAGTGTGAGGGCACCCTGGCACTAGCCAAGGTGCCCCCACATTGTTCAGAGCCAATTCCCTGAACTTTGTGAGTGCGGGGACACCATTACACGCGTGCACTACATATAGGTCACTACCTATATGTAGCTTCACCATGGTAACTCCGAATATGGCCATGTAACATGTCTATGATCATGGAATTGCCCCCTCTATACCATCCTGGCATAGTTGGCACAATCCCATGATCCCAGTGGTCTGTAGCACAGACCCTGGTACTGCCAAACTGCCCTTCCTGGGGTTTCACTGCAGCTGCTGCTGCTGCCAAACCCTCAGACAGGCAGCTGCCCTCCTGGGGTCCAGCCAGGCCTGGCCCAGGATGGCAGAACAAAGAACTTCCTCTGAGAGAGGGTGTGACACCCTCTCCCTTTGGAAAATGGTGTGAAGGCAGGGGAGGAGTAGCCTCCCCCAGCCTCTGGAAATGCTTTGTTGGGCACAGAGGTGCCCAATTCTGCATAAGCCAGTCTACACCGGTTCAGGGACCCCTTAGCCCCTGCTCTGGCGCGAAACTGGACAAAGGAAAGGGGAGTGACCACTCCCCTGACCTGCACCTCCCCTGGGAGGTGTCCAGAGCTCCTCCAGTGTGCTCCAGACCTCTGCCATCTTGGAAACAGAGGTGCTGCTGGCACACTGGACTGCTCTGAGTGGCCAGTGCCACCAGGTGACGTCAGAGACTCCTGCTGATAGGCTCCTTCAGGTGTTAGTAGCCTATCCTCTCTCCTAGGTAGCCAAACCCTCTTTTCTGGCTATTTAGGGTCTCTGTCTCTGGGGAAACTTTAGATAACGAATGCAAGAGCTCATCCGAGTTCCTCTGCATCTCTCTCTTCACCTTCTGATAAGGAAACGACCGCTGACCGCGCTGGAAGCCTGCAAACCTGCAACATAGTAGCAAAGACGACTACTGCAACTCTGTAACGCTGATCCTGCCGCCTTCTCGACTGTTTTCCTGCTTGTGCATGCTGTGGGGGTAGCCTGCCTCCTCTCTGCACCAGAAGCTCCGAAGAAATCTCCCGTGGGTCGACGGAATCTTCCCCCTGCAACTGCAGGCACCAAAAAGCTGCATCACCGGTCCCTTGGGTCTCCTCTCAGCACGACGAGCGAGGTCCCTCGAATCCAGCGACTCTGTCCAAGTGACCCCCACAGTCCAGTGACTCTTCAGCCCAAGTTTGGTGGGGGTAAGTCCTTGCCTCACCTCGCTGGGCTGCATTGCTGGGAACCGCGACTTTGCAGCTACTCCGGCCCCTGTGCACTTCCGGCGGAAATCCTTTGTGCACAGCCAAGCCTGGGTCCACGGCACTCTAACCTGCATTGCACGACTTTCTAAGTTGGTCTCCGGCGACGTGGGACTCCTTTGTGCAACTTCGGCGAGCACCGTTTCACGCATCCTCGTAGTGCCTGTTTCTGGCACTTCTCCGGGTGCTACCTGCTTCAGTGAGAGCTCTTTGTCTTGCTCGACGTCCCCTCTCTCTTCAGGTCCAATTTGCGACCTCCTGGTCCCTCCTGGGCCCCAGCAGCGTCCAAAAACGCCAAACGCACGATTTGCGTCTAGCAAGGCTTGTTGGCGTCCTTCCGGCGGGAAAACACTTCTGCACGACTCTCCTAGGCAAGGGGGATCCGTCCACCAAAGGGGAAGTCTCTAGCCCTTTTCGTTCCTGCAGAAACCTCAGCTTCTTCTGTCCAGTCGAAGCTTCTTTGCACCCGCAGCTGGCATTTCCTGGGCATCTGCCCATCTCCGACTTGCTTGTGACTTTTGGACTTGGTCCCCTTGTTCCACAGGTACCCTAGATTGGAAATCCACAGTTGTTGCATTGCTGGTTTGTGTCTTTCCTGCATTATTCCTCTAACACAACTACTTTGTCCTTAGGGGAACTTTAGTGCACTTTGCACTCACTTTTCAGGGTCTTGGGGAGGGTTATTTTTCTAACTCTCACTATTTTCTAATAGTCCCAGTGACCCTCTACAAGGACACATAGGTTTGGGGTCCATTCGTGGTTCGCATTCCACTTTTGGAGTATATGGTTTGTGTTGCCCCTATCCCTATGTTTCCCCATTGCATCCTATTGTAACTATACATTGTTTGCACTGTTTTCTAAGACTATACTGCATATTTTTGCTATTGTGTATATATATCTTGTGTATATTTCCTATCCTCTCACTGAGGGTACACTCTAAGATACTTTGGCATATTGTCATAAAAATAAAGTACCTTTATTTTTAGGATAACTGTGTATTGTGTTTTCTTATGATATTGTGCATATGACACTAAGTGGTACTGTAGTAGCTTCACACGTCTCCTAGTTCAGCCTAAGCTGCTCTGCTAAGCTACTATTATCTATCAGCCTAAGCTGCTAGACACCCTATACACTAATAAGGGATAACTGGGCCTGGTGCAAGTACCCCTTGGTACTCACTACAAGCCAGTCCAGCCTCCTACATTGGTTGTGCAGTGGTGGGATAAGTGCTTGAGACTACTTACCATTGTACTTTTCATAAGAGAAAAATATACAAAACAAGGTCAGTGTATATACACATAGCCAAAAAGTTTTGCATTTCCTCTTTTCACTCTTTTCTAAGTGCTGAAAAGTACTCCTAAACTTTCAAAAAGTTCTTAAAAGTTTAAAAAGTTTTTTTCTGTCTTTCCAAAAAAGTTCTGAAAACTTTTTTCTCTTTTTCTATCACTTTAACTCTCTCTAAAAAATGTCTGGCACAGGCCAAAGTGTTGATCTGTCCAAACTTGCATATGACAACCTTAGCTGGAAAAGAGCAAGGAGTCTCTGTATAGAGAGAGGTTTGAGTGTAGGGAAGAATCCTTCCTTGGAACTGTTACTTAACATGCGTAGAGAACAGGATAAGGCCATAGGTGCCCCATCTGTTGAAAAAGTACCTAATAGTTCCCAATCTGATTCAGGGACTCCCCCAGGAAAAGATTCAGGAAAGAAACTTCCTATCCTGCCCATTACTAGACAATCTAGCATAGATGGTAATGATGATGAGCCACACCAAATAAATAGTGTTGTCTCACATCATAGCAAAAGCATTTATTCTCACCATACTGGTAGTAATGTTTCTGTAAACCAAGCTGTTAGGGTGCCTTCTGTAAGGGACAGGTCTCCTTCTGTTCATTCCCATCATAGCTCTGTTTCTAGAAATGTCCCTCCCACCAACCCTGATGACAGAATGTTAGAGAGGGAACTCAATAAGTTGAGGGTGGAACAAACCAGACTGAAGCTTAAAAAGCAACAGCTGGATTTGGATAGACAGTCTTTTGAATTAGAGAAGGAAAGACAGAAGTTGGGTTTAGATACCCATGGTGGCAGCAGCAGAATTCCCCATAGTCATCCTGCAAAAGAGCATGATTCCAGGAATCTGCACAAGATAGTTCCCCCTTATAAGGAGGGGGATGACATTAACAAGTGGTTTGCTGCACTTGAGAGGGCCTGTGTTGTACAGGATGTCCCTCAAAGGCAGTGGGCTGCTATCCTATGGCTATCATTTAGTGGAAAAGGTAGGGATAGGCTCCTTACTGTGAAAGGAAATGATGCTAATAATTTCCAAGTTCTTAAGAATGCACTCCTGGATGGTTATGGCTTAACCACTGAACAGTACAGGATAAAGTTCAGAGAGACCAAAAAGGAGTCTTCACAAGACTGGGTTGATTTCATTGACCAGGCAGTGAAGGCCATGGAGGGGTGGTTACATGGCAGTAAAGTTACTGATTATGACAGCCTGTATAACTTGATCCTGAGAGAGCATATTCTTAATAATTGTGTGTCTGATTTGTTGCACCAATACTTGGTGGACTCTGATCTGACCTCTCCCCAAGAATTGGGAAAGAAGGCAGACAAATGGGTCAGAACAAGAGTGAACAGAAAAGTTCATACAGGGGGTGACAAAGATGGCAACAAAAAGAAGGATGGTAAGTCTTCTGACAAGGGTGGGGACAAATCTAAAAATGAGTCTTCATCAGGCCCACAAAAACACTCTGGTGGGGGTGGTGGGTCCAAATCCTCCTTTAATCAGAACAAGGAAAAGAAACCATGGTGCTATTTATGTAAAATAAAAGGCCCTTGGACAACAGATCCCAGTTGTCCAAAGAAAGGCACCACAGCTCCTACCACTACAACCCCTACTGCTACACCTAGTGCCCCTACTAATAGCAGTGGTGGTGGGAGCAAACCTACTAATAGCCAATCCAAGGGAGTAGCTGGGCTCACTTTTGGTAACTTAGTTGGGGTTGGTCTGATTAGGGAGACCACAGAGGCTACTTTAGTCTCTGAAGGGGCTATTGATTTAGCCACTTTGGTTGCTTGCCCCCATAACTTGGAGAAGTACAAGCAACTAACCCTAATAAATGGTGTTGAGGTCCAGGCCTACAAGGACACAGGTGCCAGTGTCACAATGGTGATTGAGAAACTGGTGCACCCTGAACAACACATACTTGGACACCAGTACCAAGTAACCGATGCTCACAACATAACACAAAGCCACCCCATGGCTGTTGTAAATCTCAACTGGGGCGGGGGGTAACTGGTCCAAAGAAAGTTGTGGTAGCTTCAGATTTACCTGTAGACTGTCTATTAGGGAATGATTTGGAGACATCAGCTTGGTCAGATGTGGAGTTGGAGGCCCATGCAGCAATGCTGGGCATCCCAGGGCATATTTTTGCTTTGACAAGGGCTCAGGCCAAAAAGCAAAAAGGACAGGGAAGCTTGGATCCTGGAACAATGGACCAAGTGCTCCCTAAAGCTAGGGTTAGTAGAAGCAAACCACTTCCTACTATCCCTCCCTCTACAGTGGATTCTACTTCTGAGGAAGAAGAATTCCCTCCCTGTGCAGAACCTACACCAGAGGAGCTGGAAGCAGACACTGCTGAGCTTTTGGGTGAAGGGGGGCCTGCCAGAGAGGAGCTGAGTGTGGCACAGCAAACCTGTCCCACATTAGAGGGTCTCAGACAGCAAGCTGTCAAACAGGCTAATGGGGATGTCAGTGACTCTCACAGAGTTTACTGGGAGGACAACCTCTTGTACACTGAGCATAGGGATCCTAAACCTGGAGCTGCCAGGAGATTAGTGATTCCTCAGGAGTACAGAAAGTTCCTCCTAACACTGGCACATGACATTCCCTTAGCTGGGCACCTAGGACAAATGAAAACTTGGGACAGGCTTGTTCTCCTGTTTCATTGGCCTAGGATGTCTGAGGACACAAATGAATTTTGTAAGTCCTGTGAAACCTGTCAAGCCAGTGGCAAGACAGGTGGCACACCAAAGGCACCCCTTATTCCACTGCCTGTGGTTGGGGTTCCCTTTGAAAGGGTAGCGGTTGACATAGTTGGCCCCCTTGACCCTCCTACTGCTTCAGGCAATAGGTTTATCTTGGTGGTAGTAGACCATGCCACAAGATATCCTGAAGCAATTCCTTTAAGGACCACTACAGCTCCTGCAGTGGCAAAGGCCCTCCTGGGAATATTTTCCAGGGTGGGCTTCCCAAAGGAAGTAGTATCAGACAGAGGAAGCAATTTCATGTCTGCATACTTAAAGGCCATGTGGAAGGAGTGTGGTGTAACGTACAAGTTCACAACACCCTATCATCCACAAACAAATGGACTGGTGGAGAGATTTAATAAAACTCTCAAAGGCATGATTATGGGTCTCCCTGAAAAACTCTGCAGGAGATGGGATATCCTTCTACCATGCCTCCTTTTTGCCTACAGGGAGGTACCCCAGAAAGGAGTGGGCTTCAGCCCCTTTGAACTTCTTTTTGGACACCCTGTTAGGGGTCCACTCACACTTGTAAAGGAGGGTTGGGAACAACCTTTAAAAGCTCCTAAGCAGGATATTGTGGATTATGTACTTGGCCTCAGATCAAGGATGGCTGAGTACATGAAAAAGGCCAGTAAAAACCTTCAGGCCAGCCAAGAGCTCCAGAAGCAATGGCATGATCAGAAGGCTGTTTTGGTTCAGTACCAACCAGGGCAGAAAGTGTGGGTCTTGGAGCCTGTGGCCCCAAGAGCACTCCAAGATAAATGGAGTGGACCCCACACAATTGTTGAAAAGAAGGGTGAAGTCACCTACTTGGTTGACTTAGGCACTGCCAGGAGTCCCCTTAGGGTGCTCCATGTCAACCGCCTGAAACCCTACTATGACAGGGCTGATCTCACCCTGCTCATGGCAACAGATGAGGGACAGGAAGAAGACAGTGATCCTCTACCTGATCTCTTCTCTTCCACAGATCAAGATGCTCTTGTGGAAGGTGTAGTTTTGGCTGATTGTCTTACTGCTGAGCAGAAAGAAAATTGCATAAATCTCCTAGGACAATTTTCAGAACTCTTCTCTACTGTGCCAGGCACCACTTCTTGGTGTGAGCACACTATAGATACTGGAGACAGTTTACCTGTCAAAAGTAAGATCTATAGGCAGCCTGACCATGTCAGGGACTGCATAAAGCAAGAAGTTCAGAAAATGTTGGAACTAGGAGTGGTTGAGCACTCTGACAGTCCATGGGCTTCCCCTGTGGTACTGGTACCAAAACCCAATTCTAAAGATGGAAAGAAGGAAATGCGGTTTTGTGTAGACTATAGAGGTCTCAACTTGGTAACCAAAACTGATGCTCACCCTATACCCAGGGCAGATGAGCTTATAGATACACTGGCATCTGCCAAGTATCTAAGCACTTTTGATTTGACTGCAGGGGATTGGCAGATCAAATTATCAGACGATGCTAAATCTAAGACTGCATTTTCTACCATTGGAGGACATTACCAGTTTACTGTAATGCCTTTTGGTTTGAAAAATGCACCTGCCACTTTTCAGAGGTTGGTGAACACAGTCCTGCAAGGGCTGGAAGCTTTCAGTGCAGCATATTTGGACGATATAGCTGTCTTTAGCTCCAGCTGGGATGATCACCTGGTCCACCTATGGAAAGTTTTGGAGGCCCTGCAAAAGGCAGGCCTCACTAGCAAGGCTTCAAAGTGCCAGATAGGGCAGGGTAAGGTGGTTTATCTGGGACACCTTGTTGGTGGGGAACAGATTGCACCACTTCAGGGGAAAATCCAAACTATTATTGATTGGGTTCCCCCTACCACTCAGACTCAGGTGAGAGCCTTCCTAGGCCTCACTGGGTATTACAGGAGGTTCATTAAGAACTATGGCTCCATTGCAGCCCCTCTTAATGACCTCACATCCAAGAAAATGCCTAAAAAGGTATTATGGACAGCAAACTGTCAGAAAGCTTTTGAGGAGCTGAAGCAGGCCATGTGCTCTGCACCTGTCCTGAAAAGCCCTTGTTACTCTAAAAAATTCTATGTCCAAACTGATGCATCTGAATTAGGAGTAGGGGCAGTCCTATCACAACTTAATTCTGAGGGCCAGGATCAACCTGTTGCTTTTATTAGTAGGAGGTTGACCCCTAGAGAAAAGCGTTGGTCTGCCATTGAGAGGGAGGCCTTTGCTGTGGTCTGGGCTCTGAAGAAGTTGAGGCCATACCTGTTTGGCACTCACTTCATTGTTCAGACAGACCACAAACCTCTACTTTGGCTAAAACAAATGAAAGGTGAAAATCCTAAATTGTTGAGGTGGTCCATATCCCTACAGGGAATGGACTATACAGTGGAACATAGACCTGGGAGTAGCCACTCCAATGCAGATGGACTCTCCAGATATTTCCACTTAGACAATGAAGACTCATCAGGTCATGGCTAGTCTTATTGTCCTTCGTTTGGGGGGGGGTTGTGTAGGAAAGTACCATCTTGCCTGGCATGTCACCCCCATTTTTCACTGTATATATGTTGTTTTAGTTGTATGTGTCACTGGGACCCTGGTAACCCAGGGCCCCAGTGCTCAGAAGTGTGCCTGAATGTGTTACCTGTGTAGTGACTAACTGTCTCACTGAGGCTCTGCTAATCAGAACCTCAGTGGTTATGCTCTCTCATTTCTTTCCAAATTGTCACTGACAGGCTAGTGACCATTTTTACCAATTTACATTGGCTTACTGGAACACCCTTATAATTCCCTAGTATATGGTACTGAGGTACCCAGGGTATTGGGGTTCCAGGAGATCCCTATGGGCTGCAGCATTTCTTTTGCCACCCATAGGGAGCGCTGACAATTCTTACACAGGCCTGCCACTGCAGCCTGAGTGAAATAACGTCCACGTTATTTCACAGCCATTTTACACTGCACTTAAGTAACTTATAAGTCACCTATATGTCTAACCTTTACCTGGTAAAGGTTAGGTGCAAAGTTACTTAGTGTGAGGGCACCCTGGCACTAGCCAAGGTGCCCCCACATTGTTCAGAGCCAATTCCCTGAACTTTGTGAGTGCGGGGACACCATTACACGCGTGCACTACATATAGGTCACTACCTATATGTAGCTTCACCATGGTAACTCCGAATATGGCCATGTAACATGTCTATGATCATGGAATTGCCCCCTCTATACCATCCTGGCATAGTTGGCACAATCCCATGATCCCAGTGGTCTGTAGCACAGACCCTGGTACTGCCAAACTGCCCTTCCTGGGGTTTCACTGCAGCTGCTGCTGCTGCCAACCCCTCAGACAGGCAGCTGCCCTCCTGGGGTCCAGCCAGGCCTGGCCCAGGATGGCAGAACAAAGAACTTCCTCTGAGAGAGGGTGTGACACCCTCTCCCTTTGGAAAATGGTGTGAAGGCAGGGGAGGAGTAGCCTCCCCCAGCCTCTGGAAATGCTTTGTTGGGCACAGAGGTGCCCAATTCTGCATAAGCCAGTCTACACCGGTTCAGGGACCCCTTAGCCCCTGCTCTGGCGCGAAACTGGACAAAGGAAAGGGGAGTGACCACTCCCCTGACCTGCACCTCCCCTGGGAGGTGTCCAGAGCTCCTCCAGTGTGCTCCAGACCTCTGCCATCTTGGAAACAGAGGTGCTGCTGGCACACTGGACTGCTCTGAGTGGCCAGTGCCACCAGGTGACGTCAGAGACTCCTGCTGATAGGCTCCTTCAGGTGTTAGTAGCCTATCCTCTCTCCTAGGTAGCCAAACCCTCTTTTCTGGCTATTTAGGGTCTCTGTCTCTGGGGAAACTTTAGATAACGAATGCAAGAGCTCATCCGAGTTCCTCTGCATCTCTCTCTTCACCTTCTGATAAGGAAACGACCGCTGACCGCGCTGGAAGCCTGCAAACCTGCAACATAGTAGCAAAGACGACTACTGCAACTCTGTAACGCTGATCCTGCCGCCTTCTCGACTGTTTTCCTGCTTGTGCATGCTGTGGGGGTAGCCTGCCTCCTCTCTGCACCAGAAGCTCCGAAGAAATCTCCCGTGGGTCGACGGAATCTTCCCCCTGCAACCGCAGGCACCAAAAAGCTGCATTACCGGTCCCTTGGGTCTCCTCTCAGCACGACGAGCGAGGTCCCTCGAATCCAGCGACTCTGTCCAAGTGACCCCCACAGTCCAGTGACTCTTCAGCCCAAGTTTGGTGGAGGTAAGTCCTTGCCTCACCTCGCTGGGCTGCATTGCTGGGAACCGCGACTTTGCAGCTACTCCGGCCCCTGTGCACTTCCGTCGGAAATCCTTTGTGCACAGCCAAGCCTGGGTCCACGGCACTCTAACCTGCATTGCACGACTTTCTAAGTTGGTCTCCGGCGACGTGGGACTCCTTTGTGCAACTTCGGTGAGCACCGTTTCACGCATCCTCGTAGTGCCTGTTTCTGGCACTTCCCAGGGAGCTACCTGCTTCAGTGAGGACTCTTTGTCTTGCTCGACGTCCCCTCTCTCTGCAGGTCCAATTTGCGACCTCCTGGTCCCTCCTGGGCCCCAGCAGCGTCCAAAAACGCCAAACGCACGATTTGCGTCTAGCAAGGCTTGTTGGCATCCTTCCGGCGGAAAAACACTTCTGCACGACTCTCCAAGGCGAGAGGGATCCGTCCACCAAAGGGGAAGTCTCTAGCCCTTTTCGTTCCTGCAGAAACCTCAGCTTCTTCTGTCCAGTCGAAGCTTCTTTGCACCCGCAGCTGGCATTTCCTGGGCATCTGCCCATCTCCGACTTGCTTGTGACTTTTGGACTTGGTCCCCTTGTTCCACAGGTACCCTAGATTGGAAATCCACAGTTGTTGCATTGCTGGTTTGTGTCTTTCCTGCATTATTCCTCTAACACGACTACTTTGTCCTTAGGGGAACTTTAGTGCACTTTGCACTCACTTTTCAGGGTCTTGGGGAGGGTTATTTTTCTAACTCTCACTATTTTCTAATAGTCCCAGCGACCCTCTATAAGGACACATAGGTTTGGGGTCCATTCGTGGTTCGCATTCCACTTTTGGAGTATATGGTTTGTGTTGCCCCTATCCCTATGTTTCCCCATTGCATCCTATTGTAACTATACATTGTTTGCACTGTTTTCTAAGACTATACTGCATATTTTTGCTATTGTGTATATATATCTTGTGTATATTTCCTATCCTCTCACTGAGGGTACACTCTAAGATACTTTGGCATATTGTCATAAAAATAAAGTACCTTTATTTTTAGTATAACTGTGTATTGTGTTTTCTTATGATATTGTGCATATGACACTAAGTGGTACTGTAGTAGCTTCACACGTCTCCTAGTTCAGCCTAAGCTGCTCTGCTAAGCTACCATTATCTATCAGCCTAAGCTGCTAGACACCCTATACACTAATAAGGGATAACTGGGCCTGGTGCAAGGTGCAAGTACCCCTTGGTACTCACTATAAGCCAGTCCAGCCTCCTACACTCAGTGAGACAGTTAGTCACTACACAGGTAACACATTCAGGCACACTTATGAGCACTGGGGCCCTGGGTGACAGGGTCCCAGTGACACATACAACTAAAACAACATATATACAGTGAAAAATGGGGGTAACATGCCAGGCAAGATGGTACTTTCCTACAAGTACCCCCTCTGTCTCCTCCTCCAAGTGGCGACATCCTGGTCCTTCCTGGTCCTAAGCAGCACCCAAAAACCTCTATCGTGACCCTTGCAGCTAGCAAGGCTTGTTTGCGGTATTTCTGCATCGCAACACTGCTGCAACCTTCATCGCGACGTGGGACATCTTCCATCCAAAGGAGAAGTTCCTAGTCCTCTTCGTTGTTGCAGAATTCCAAGCTTCTTCCATCCGGAGGCAGCTTCCTTGCACCTTCATCCGGGGTTTTCTGGGCTCCGTCCCCACCTGGACACTATTGTTACTCTTGGACTAGGTCCCCTTGCCTTGAAGGTCCTCAGGTCCAGGAATCTGTCTTCAGTGCTTTGCTGGTATTTGTGGTTCTTGCAGAATCCCCCTATCACAACTATTGTGTCCTATTGGGGTAGTAGGTGTACTTTACTCCTACTTTTCAGGGTCTTGGGGTGGGATATCTTGGACACCCTGACTGTTTTCTTACAGTCCCAGCGACCCTCTACAAGCTCCCATAGGTCTGGGGTCCATTCATGATTCGCATTCCACTTTTGGAGTATATTGTTTGTGTTGCCCCTAGACCTATGTTCACCTATTGCATCCTATTGTAATCCTACACTGTTTACATTACTTTTCTTACTATTACTTACCTGTTTTGGGGTTGTGTACATATGACTTGTGTGTATTACTTGCCTTCTAACTGAGGGTACTCACTGAGATCCTTTTGGCATAGTGTCATAAAAATAAAGTACCTTTATTTTTAGTAACTCGGAGTATTGTGTTTTCCTATGATATTGTGCTATGTGATATAAGTGGTATAGTAGGAGCTTTGCATGTCTCCTAGTTCAGCCTAAGCTTCTCTGCTATAGCTACCTCTATCAGCCTGAGCTGCTAGAAACACCTCTATTCTACTAATAAGGGATAACTGGACCTGGCACAAGGTGTAAGTACAACTTGGTACCCATTGTAAGCCAGGCCAGCCTCCTACATTGGTGGTGCAGCGGTGGGATAAGTACTTGTAACTGCTTTACCACTTTTTCATTTTGAACTTTTCATAAAAGAATCATATACAAAACAGTTCAGTGTATGTACACTTAACCCAAAAAGTTTACTTTTCTATCCTAAAACTTTTTACAAAGTTCTGAAAAGTTTCTTAAAACTTCTAAAAGTTTTCTAAAAGTTAGAAAAAGTTTTTTTCTGTGCTTTCAAAAGTTCTAAAAACGTTTTCTCTTTTCTCACTGTCCTTAAACCTATACTACCATGTCTGTTGTAGATTCCAAACTGTTAATGCAACATATGAGAGTTTGAACTATAAAAGTTTGAGCGGTATCTGCCTGGATAGAGGTTTAAGTATAGGAAAGAACCCTACAAAAGAGTTTCTCTTTAATATGCTTGTTGTGGATGACCAGAACCAGTCTGGCCCATCAAATGAGAGATTAGAAAAAGGAGAAGCTTCCCAGTCTGATTCAGAGAAGTTCCCTGGAGAAGCTGGGGAGGGTTCTGAGAAGGGTCTGACCCCTAGCAGGGCACCTAGTGATACTGGTAGTGAGAAAGGTTCCCATCACAGTAGGGCATCCTTTTTCCCTAGAGGCCAGGTTACCAGGGTCCAGACAGTTAGGGACAGGTCCCCCTCTGTAACTTCCCAAATTTCCTCTGTGTCAAAGCATTCCCAACCCACCCACCCTGAAGATAACTTGTTAGAAAGGGAACTCAAAATGTTGAGGGTTGAAGAGACCAGACTGAAGCTTAAACAGCAGCAGCTGGCCTTAGATAGGAAATCCCTAGACATAGAGAAGGAAAGACAGAGGTTGGGGTAAGTTCCCCATGGTGGCAGCAGCAGTATTTTTGATAGCAATCCTGTTAGAGAGCAAGATTCCAGGAATCTGCACAAGATAGTCCCCCCTTACAAAGAGGGGGATGACATTAATAAGTGGTTTGCTGCACTTGAGAGGGCCTGTATGGCACAGTTGGTCCCTCAAAGGCAGTGGGCTGCTATTTTGTGGCTATCTTTCAATGGAAAAGGTAGGGATAGGCTCATTTCTGTCAGAGAAAGTTAAGCCAATAACTACACAGTTTTGAAAGATGCACTCTTGGATGGATTTGGCTTAACCACTGAACAATACAGGATTAAGTTCAGAGACACCAGAAAAGAGACTTCTCAAGACTGGACAGATTTTGTGGACTGTTCAATGAAGGCCTTGGAAGAGTGGTTGCATGGCAGTAAAGATTCTGACTATGAAAGCCTGTATAATCTTATTCTGAGAGAGCATATTCTTAACAATTGTGTGTCTGACTTGTTGCACCAATACCTAGTGGACTCTGATCTGACCTCTCCCCAAGAATTGGGAAGGAAGGCAGACAAATGGGTCAGAACACGGGTGAACAGAAAAGTTCATACAGGGGGTGACAAGGATGGCAAGAAGAAGGATGGTAAGTCTTCTGAGAAGGGTGGGGACAAAAGTAAACATTCTGAGTCTTCATCAGGCCCACAAAAATCCTCTGGGGGTGGTGGGTCCAAATCCTCTTCTAATAATCAACCTAAAAAGCCTTGGTGTTATTTGTATAAAGTCAAAGGCCATTGGGCAACTGATTCCAGCTGCCCAAAGAAAAACAGCAAACCTCCCACCACCACAACCCCTACTGCAAATTCTAGTGCCCCTTGTAATAGTGGTGGTGGGAAATCTACTACTAATAGCCAATCCAAGGGTGTAGCTGGGCTCACTATTGGCAATGTAGTTGGGGTTGGTCTTGTTAGGGAGACCACAGAGGCTGTTTTAGTCTCTGATGGTGGCATTGATTTTGCCACCTTGGTTGCTTGTCCCCTTAATATGGATAAGTACAAGCACCTTCCCCTAATAAATGGTGTTGAGGTTCAGGCCTACAGGGACACAGGAGCCAGTGTAACTATGGTAATAGACAAACTGGTCCACCCTGAACAACACCTACTTCCCCAGCAGTACCAAGTGACAGACGCGCATAACAACACTCTTAGCCACCCCATGGCTGTTGTGAATCTCAACTGGGGGGGGGGGGGGAGGGGGGTTTCTGGTCCAAAGAAAGTTGTGGTAGCCACAGATGTACCTGTAGACTGTCTACTAGGGAATGATTTGGAGACATCAGCTTAGGCAGAAGTGGAGTTGGAGGCCCATGCAGCAATGCTGGGCATTCCTGGGCATATTTTTGCTTTAATCAGGGCTCAGGCCAAAAAGCAAAAAGGACAGGGTGACTTGGATCCTGGAACAATGGGCCAAGTGCTCCCTCAAGCTAGGGGTAGCAAGGGTAAATCCCTACCCACTATCTGTAGGAAAGTACCATCTTGCCTGGCAAGTTACCCCCATATTTCACTGTATATATGTTGTTTTAGTTGTATGTGTCACTGGGACCCTGCCAGCCAGGGCCCCAGTGCTCATAAGTTTGCCCTGTATGTGTTACCTGTGTTATCACTAACTGTCTCACTGAGGCTCTGCTATCCAGAACCTCAGTGGTTATGCTCTCTCATTTCTTTCCAAATTGTCACTAACAGGCTAGTGACCAATTTCACAAATTTACATTGGCATACTGGAACACCCTTATAATTCCCTAGTATATGGTACTGAGGTACCCAGGGTATTGGGGTTCCAGGAGATCCCTATGGGCTGCAGCATTTCTTTTGCCACCCATAGGGAGCTCTGACAATTCTTACACAGGCCTGCCATTGCAGCCTGAGTGAAATAATGCCCACATTATTTCACAGCCATTTTTCACTGCACTTAAGTAACTTATAAGTCACCTATATGTCTAACCTTTACCTGGTAAAGGTTGGGTGCTAGGTTACTTAGTGTGTGGGCACCCTGGCACTAGCTATGGTGCTCCCACATTGTTCAGGGCAAATTCCCCGGACTTTGTGAGTGCGGGGACACCATTACACGCGTGCACTATACATAGGTCACTACCTATGTATAGCTTCACAATGGTAACTCTGAATATGGCCATGTAACATGTCTATGATCATGGAATTGCCCCCTCTATGCCATCCTGGCATTGTTGGCACAATCCCATGATCCCACGGGTCTCTAGCACAGACCCTGGTACTGCCAAACTGCCTTTCCCGGGGTTTCACTGCAGCTGCTGCTGCTGCCAACCCCTCAGACAGGTTTCTGCCCTCCTGGGGTCCAGTCAGGCTTGGCCCAGGAAGGCAGAACAAAGGACTTCCTCAGAGAGAGGGTGTTACACCCTCTCCCTTTGGAAAATGGTGTGAAGGCAGGGGAGGAGTAGCCTCCCCCAGCCTCTGGAAATGCTTTCATGGGCACAGATGGTGCCCATTTCTGCATAAGCCAGTCTACACCGGTTCAGGGATCCCCCAGCCCTGCTCTGGCGCGAAACTGGACAAAGGAAAGGGTAGTGACCACTCCCCTGACCTGCACCTCCCCTGGGAGGTGCCCAGAGCTCCTCCAGTGTGCTCCAGACCTCTGCCATCTTGGAAACAGAGGTGCTGCTGGCACACTGGACTGCTCTGAGTGGCCAGTGCCAGCAGGTGACGTCAGAGACTC
Source organism: Pleurodeles waltl (assembly GCF_031143425.1). Taxonomy (NCBI): domain Eukaryota; kingdom Metazoa; phylum Chordata; class Amphibia; order Caudata; family Salamandridae; genus Pleurodeles; species Pleurodeles waltl. Next base: position 8,521,482 of record NW_027150076.1, on the reverse strand, counting down.
CTTCTGATAGGCTCCTTCAGGTGTTGCTAGCCTATCCTCTCTCCTAAGTAGCCAAACCCTCTTTTCTGGCTATTTAGGGTCTCTGCTTTTGGGAATTCCTTAGATAACGAATGCAAGAGCTCATCAGAGTTCCTCTGCGTCTCTCCCTTCACCTTCTGCCAAGGAATCGACTGCTGACCGCGCTGGAAGCCTGCAAAACTGCAACAAAGTAGCAAAGACGACTACTGCGACCTTGTAACGCTGATCCTGCCGCCTTCTCGACTGTTTTCCTTGTGGTGCATGCTGTGGGGGTAGTCTGCCTCCTCTCTGCACTAGAAGCTCCGAAGAAATCTCCTGTGTGTCGACGGAATCTTCCCCCTGCAACCGCAGGCACCAAAGAACTGCATCACCGGTCCTCTGGGTCTCCTCTCAGCACGACGAGCGAGGTCCCTTGAACTCAGCAACTCTGTCCAAGTGACTCCCACAGTCCAGTGACTCTTCAGTCCAAGTTTGGTGGAGGTAAGTCCTTGCCTCCCCACGCCAGACTGCATTGCTCTGAACCGCGTGTTTTGCAGCTACTCCGGCTCCTGTGCACTTTTCCAGGATTTCCTTTGTGCACAGCCAAGCCTGGGTCCACGGCACTCTAACCTGCATTGCACGACCTCCTGAGTTGTCCTCCGGCGGCGTGGGACTCTCTTGTGCAACTTCGGGTGAGCACCATTTCACTCCACTTTGTAGTGCCTGTTCCGGCACTTCACCGGGTGCTGCTTGCTTGTGAGTGGGCTCCTTCTCTTGCTGGACGCCCCCTCTGTCCCCTCACGCGATTGGCGATATCCTGGTCCTTCCTGGGCCACAGCAGCATCCAAAAACCTTAACCGCGAGCTTTGCAGCTAGCAAGGCTTGTTTGCGGTCTTTCTGCAGGAAAACACTTCTGCACAACTCTTCACGACGTGTGACATCCATCCTCCAAAGGGGAAGTTTCTAGCCCTTGTCGTTCTTGCAGAATCCTCAGCTTCTACTGTCCAGTGGCAGCTTCTTTGCTCCCACAGCTGGCATTTCCTGGGCATCTGCCCACTCCCGACTTGATCGTGACTTTTGGACTTGGTCCCCTTGTTCCACAGGTACTCTTGTCTGGAAATCCATCGTTGTTGCATTGCAGGTGTTGGTCTTTCCTGCAGAATTCCCCTATCACGACTTCTGTGCTCTTTGGGGAACTTCAGTGCACTTTGCACTCACTTTTCAGGGTCTTGGGGTGGGCTATTTTTCTAACCCTCACTGTTTTCTTACAGTCCCAGCGACCCTCTACAAGGTCACATAGGTTTGGGGTCCATTGGTGGTTCGCATTCCTCTTCTAGAGTATATGGTTTGAGTTGCCCCTATCCCTATGTGCCCCCATTGCATTCTATTGTGACTATACATTGTTTGCACTGTTTTCTATTGCTGTTACTGCATATTTTGGTATTGTGTACATATATCTTGTGTATATTTGCTATCCTCATACTGAGGGTACTCACTGAGATACTTTGGCATATTGTCATAAAAATAAAGTACCTTTATTTTTAGTATATCTGTGTATTGTGTTTTCTTATGATATTGTGCAAGTGACACTAGTGGTACTGTAGGAGCTTCACTCGTCTCCTAGTTCAGCCTAAGCTGCTCTGCTAAGCTACCTTTTCTATCAGCCTAAGCTGCTAGACACCCCTCTACACTAATAAGGGATGCCTGGTGCAAGGTGTAAGTACCCCTTGGTACTCACTACAAGCCAGTCCAGCCTCCTACACTATCCCTCCCTCTACAGATGATTCCCCTTCTGAGGAAGAAGAATTTCCTCCCTGTGCAGAACCTACACCAGAGGAGCTGGCAGCAGACACTGCTGAGCTTTTGTGTGGAGGGGGGCCTGCCAGGGAAGAGCTGAGTGTGGCACAGCAAAGCTGTCCCACATTAGAGCGTCTCAGACAGCAAGCTGTCAAGCAGCAAAATGGGGATGTCAGTGACAGTCAGAGAGTATACTGGGAAGACAACCTCTTGTACACAGAGTCAAGGGACCCAAAACCTGGAGCAGCCAGGAGATTGGTCATTCCCCTGCAGTACAGAGAGTTTCTTCTCACTCTAGCACATGACATTCCTTTGGCTGGGCATTTGGGCCAGACGAAACTTGGGAAAGACTTGTCCCCTTGTTTCACTGGCCTCATATGTCAGAGGACACCAAAAAATTTTGCAAGTCTTGTGTGACCTGCCAAGCCAGTGGCAAGACTGGTGGCACTCCAAAGGCCCCTCTAATTCACTTCCAGTGGTTGGGGTGCCCTTTGAAAGGGTAGGGGTTGACATAGTTGGCCCCCTTGACCCTCCTACTGCTCCAGGCAACAGATTTATCTTGGTGGTAGTGGACCATGCCACAAGATATCCTGAAGCCATACCATACCTTTAAGGACCACTACAGCTCCTGCAGTGGCAAAAGCCCTCCTGGGAATCTTTTCCAGGGTGGGTTTTCCTAAAGAGGTGGTATCAGACAGAGGTAGCAACTTCATGTCTGCATACTTGAAAGCAATGTGGAAGGAGTGTGGTGTTACCTACAAGTTCACCACCCCTTACCATCCACAGACAAATGGACTAGTTGAGAGGTTTAATAAAACTCTCAAAGGAATGATAATGGGACTCCCTGAAAAACTCAGGAGGAGATGAGATGTCCTGTTACCTTGCCTCCTTTTTGCTTACTGGGAGGTACCCCAAAAGGGAGTGGGCTTCAGCCCCTTTGAACTCCTCTTTGGGGGCCCTGTAAGAGGTCCACTCACTCTTGTGAAGGAGGGTTGGGAACAACTGTAGGAAGTTGGCTCTGAATGCACTATTTCAAAGAAAGGAATAGTATGCACAGAGTCCAAGGGTTCCCCTTAGAGGTAAGATAGTGGCAAAAAGAGATAATACTAATGCTCTATTTTGTGGTAGTGTGGTCGAGCAGTAGGCTTATCAAAGGAGTAGTGTTAAGCATTTGTTGTACATACACAGGCAATAAATGAGGAACACACACTCAGAGACAATCCCAGGCCAATAGGTTTTTGTATAGAAAAATATATTTTCTTAGTTTATTTTAAGAACCACAGGTTCAAGATTTACATGTAATACTTCAAATGAAAGGTATTGCAGGTAGGTACTTTAGGAACTTGGAATTAGCAAAATAGCATATACAGTTTTCACATAAATCACATATAGCTATTTTAAAACTAGACACTGCAATTTTCAACAGTTCCTGGGGGGAGTAGAGTTTGTTAGTTTTTGCAGGTAAGTAAACCACCTACGGGGTTCAAGTTTGGGTCCAAGGTAGCCCACCGTGGGGGGTTCAGAGCAACCCCAAAGTTACCACACCAGCATCTCAGGTCCGGTCAGGTGCAGAGGCCAAAGTGGCGCCCAAAACGCATAGGCCTCAATGGAGAAGGGGGTGCCCCGGTTCCAGTCTGTACCCGCGTCTTCGGAGGGCAGACCAGGGGGGTTTTGTAGGGCACCGGGGGGGACACAAGTCCACACAGAAAGTACACCCTCAGCGGCACGGGGGCGGCCGGGTGCAGTGTGTAAACAAGCGTCAGGTTTGCAATTGAAATCAATGGGAGACCAAGTGGTCTCTTCAGCGATGCAGGCAGGCAAGGGGGGTGCTCCACGGGCTAGCCACCACCTGGGCAAGGGAGAGGGTCTCCTGGGGGTCACTCCTGCACTGGAGTTCGGATCCTTCAGGTCCTGGGGGCTGCGGGTGCAGTGTCCCTACCAGGCGTTGGGTTCTTGGAAGCAGGCAGTCGCGGTCAGGGGGAGCCTCGGGATTCCCTCTGCAGGCGTCACTGTGGGGGCTCGGGGGGGGGCAACTCTGGCTACTCACGGTCTCGCAGTCGCCGGGGAGTCCTCCCTGAAGTGATTGTTCTCCACAAGTCGAGCCGGGGGCGTCGGGTGCAGAGTGCCAAGTCTCACGCTTCCGGCGGGAAACACAAGTTGTTTCAAAGTTGCAGTCTTTGGTGAACAGAGCCGCTGTCCTCGGGAGTTCTTGGTCGTTCTAGATGCAGGGCAGTCCTCTGAGGCTTCAGAGGTCGCTGGTCCCTGGGGAGAGCATCGCTGGAGCAGTGTCTTTAGAAGTGGGGAGACAGGCCAGTAGAGCTGGGGCCAAAGCAGTTGGTGTCTCCGTCTTCTCTGCAGGGTTTTTCAGCTTAGCAGTCCTCTTCTTCTTAGGTTGCAGGAATCTGAGTTCCTAGGTTCTGGGGAGCCCCTAAATACTAAATTTAGGGGTGTGTTTAGGTCTGGGGGGTTAGTAGCCAATGGCTACTAGCCCTGAGGGTGGGTACACCCTCTTTGTGCCTCTTCCCTGAGGGGAAGGGGGCACATCCCTAATCCTATTGGGGGAATCCTCCATCTGCAAGATGGAGGATTTCTAAAAGTTAGAGTCACCTCAGCTCAGGACACCTTAGGGGCTGTCCTGACTGGCCAGTGACTCCTCCTTGTTTTTCTCATTACCTCCTCCGGCCTTGCTGCTAAAAGTGGGGCCGTGGCCGGAGGGGGCGGGCAACTCCACCAGCTGGAGTGCCCTGGGGTGCTGTAACAAAGAGGGTGAGCCTTTGAGGCTCACCGCCAGGTGTTACAGTTCCTGCAGGGGGAGGTGTGAAGCACCCCCACCCAGTACAGGCTTTGTTACTAGCCACAGAGTGACAAAGGCACGTGGCCAGCAACATGTCTCTAGTGTGGCAGGCTGCTAAAACCAGTCAGCCTACACGGGTAGTTGGTTAAAGTTTCAGGGTGCACCTCTAAGGTGCCCTCTGGGGTGTATGTTACAATAAAATGTACACTGGCATCAGTGTGCATTTATTGTGCTGAGAAGTTTGATTCCAAACTTCACAGTTTTCAGTGTAGCCATTATGGTGCTGTGGAGTTCGTGCATGACAGACTCCCAGACCATTTACTCTTATGGCTACCCTGCACTTACAATGTCTAAGGTTTTGCTTAGACACTGTAGGGGCATAGTGCTCATGGACTTATGCCCTCACCTATATTATAGTACACCCTGCCTTAGGGCTGTAAGGCCTGCTATAGGGGTGACTTATCTATACCTGTAGGCAGTGTGAGGTTGGCATGGCACCCTGAGGGGAGTGCCATGTCGACTTAGTCTTTTTATCCCCACTAGCACACACAAGCTTGCAAGCAGTGTGTCTGTGCTGAGTGAGGGGTCACCAGTGTAGCATAAGATATGCTGCAGCCCTTAGAGACCTTCCCTGGCATCAGGGCCCTTGGTACCAGGGGTACCAGTTACACAGGACTTACCTGAATGCCAGGGTGTGCCAATTGTGGAAACAAAAGTACAGGTTAGGGAAAGAACACTGGTGCTGGGGCCTGGTTAGCAGGCCTCAGCACACTTTCAAATCAAAACTTAGCATCAGCAAAGGCAAAAAGTCAGGGGGTAACCATGCCAAGGAGGCATTTCCTTACAACAACCATTAAAAACTCCTAAACAGGACATAGTGGATTATGTACTTGGCCTAAGATCCAGAATGGCTGAGTATATGAAAAATGCCAGTAAAAAGCATCAGGCCAGCTAGGAGCTGCAAAAGCAATGGCATGACCAGAAGGCTGTTCTGATCCAGTACCAACCAGGACAGAAGGTGTGGATATTGGAGCCTGTCGCCCCAAGAACACTCCAAGACAGATGGAGTGGACCCCATCTAATTGTTGGGAAGAAGGGTGAGGTTACCTATTTGGTAGACATGGGCACTGCCAGGAGTCCCCTTAGGGTGATTCATGTCAACCGCCTGAAACCCTACTATGACAGGGCTGATCTCACCCTGCTCATGGCAACAGATGAGGGACAGGAAGAAGAGAGTGACCCTCTCCCTGATTTCTTCTCCACCACTGATGCAGATGCCTTAGTGGAGGGAGTAGTTTTAGCAGATTGTCTGACTGCAGAACAGAAAGACAACTACATCAATCTCCTAAGCCAATTTTCAGACCTCTTTTCACTTGTACCAGGTACAACATCCTGGTGTGAACACACAATTGACACTGGAGACAGCCTACCTGTCAAAAGTAAAATTTATAAGCAGCCTGACCATGTCAGAGACTGCATAAAACAAGAGGTGCAGAAAATGATGGATTTAGGGGTGATTGAACCTTCTGAAAGTCCCTGGGCTAGCCCAGTGGTACTTGTACCAAAACCTCACACCAAAGATGGAAAGAGAGAGATGAGGTTTTGTGTAGATTAAAGAGGGCTCAATCAGGTAACCAAAACTGATGCTCACCCTATACCCAGGGCAGATGAGCTCATTGATACACTGGCTTCTGCCAAGTATCTTAGCACTTTTGATCTGACTGCAGGGTATTGGCAGATCAGATTGGCAGAAGATGCTAAACCAAAGACTGCATTTTCTACTATAGGAGGGCACTACCAATTCAAGGTAATGCCCTTTGGTTTGAAAAATGCACCTGCCACTTTTCAGAGGTTGGTGAACACAGTCCTGCAAGAGTTGGAGGCTTTCAGTGCAGCAGATCTTGATGATATTGCTGTCTTTAGCTCAACCTGTGATGATCACCTGGTCCACCTTTGGAAAGTTTTGGAGGCCCTGCAAAAGGCAGGCCTCACTATCAAGGCCTCAAAGTGCAAGATAGGGCAGGGGAAAGTGGTTTATCTGGGCCACCTGGTAGGTGGAGAACAGATTGCATCACTACAAGGGAAAATCCAGACAATCATGGATTGGGTTCCCCCTGCAACTCAGACCCAGGTGAGAGCCTTTTTAGGCCTCACAGGGTATTACAGGAGATTCATCAAGAATTATGGCTCCATAGCAGCCCCTCTTAATGATCTCACAAGCAAGACAATGCCTAAGAATGTGTTATGGACAGCTAGGTGTCAGAAAGCTTTTGAGGAGCTCAAACAGGCCATGTGCTCTGCACCTGTCCTAAAAAGCCCATGTTACTCCAAGAAATTCATTGTTCAAACTGATGCATCTGAATTAGGGGTAGGGGCAGTCTTATCACAACTGAATTCTGAGGGCCAGGGTCAACCAGTTGCTTTTATCAGCAGAAGGTTGACCCCTAGAGAAAAGCGTTGGTCTGCCATAGAGAGGGAGGCCTTTGCTGTGGTCTGGGCACTGAAAAAGTTGAAGTCATACTGCAGGAGGCTGGACTGGCTTGTAGTGAGTACCAAGGGGTACTTGCACCTTGCACCAGGCCCAGTTATCCCTTATTAGTGTATAGGGTGTCTAGCAGCTTAGGCTGATAGATAATGGTAGCTTAGCAGAGCAGCTTAGGCTGAACTAGGAGACGTGTGAAGCTACTACAGTACCACTTAGTGTCATATGCACAATATCATAAGAAAACACAATACACAGTTATACTAAAAATAAAGGTACTTTATTTTTATGACAATATGCCAAAGTATCTTAGAGCGTACCCTCAGTGAGAGGATAGGAAATATACACAAGATATATATACACAATAGCACAAATATGCAGTATAGTCTTAGAAAACAGTGCAAACAATGTATAGTTACAATAGGATGCAATGGGGAAACATAGGGATAGGGGCAACACAAACCATATACTCCAAAAGTGGAATGCGAACCACGAATGGACCCCAAACCTATGTGACCTTGTAGAGGGTCGCTGGGACTATTAGAAAATAGTGAGAGTTAGCAAAATAACCCTCCCCAAGACCCTGAAAAGTGAGTGCAAAGTGCACCAAAGTTCCCCTAAGGACAAAATAGTCGTGTTAGAGGGAAAATGCAAGGAAAACACAAATCAGCAATGCAACAACGATGGATTCCTGACTGAGGGTACCTGTGGAATAAGGGGACCAAGTCCAAAAGTCACAAGCAACTCGGAGATGGGCAGATGCCCAAGAAATGCCAGCGGTTGGTGCAAAGAAGCTCTTACTAGGCTGAAGAACTGTGAATACTGCAGGAACGACAAAGGCTAGAGACTTCCCCTTTGGAGGATGGATCCCCCACGCCTTGGAGAGTCGTGCAGAAGTGTTTTCCCGCCGGATGGACGCCAACAAGCCTTGCTACACGCAAATCGTGCGTTTGGCGTTTTTGGATGCTGCTGGGGCCCAGGAGGGACCAGAAGGTCGCAAATTGGACCTGCAGAGAGAGGGGACGTCGAGCAAGGCAAAGAGCCCTCACTGAAGCAGGTAGCACCCGGAGAAGTGCCAGAAACAGGCATTACGAGGATGCGTGAAACGGTGCTCGCCGAAGTTGCACAAAGGAGTCCCAAGTCGCCGGAGACCAACTTAGAAAGTCGTGCAATGCAGGTTAGAGTGCCGTGGACCCAGGCTTGGCTGTGCACGAAGGATTTCCGCCGGAAGAGCACAGGGGCCGGAGTAGCTTGCAAAGTCACGGTTCCCAGCAATGCAGCCCAGCGAGGTGAGGCAAGGACTTACCTCCACCAAACTTGGGCTGAAGAGTCACTGGACTGTGGGGGTCACTTGGACGGTGTCGCTGGATTCGAGGGACCTCGCTCGTCGTGCTGAGAGGAGACCCAAGGGACCGGTAATGCAGCTTTTTGGTGCCTGCGGTTGCAGGGGGAAGATTCCGTCGACCCACGGGAGATTTCTTCGGAGCTTCTGGTGCAGAGAGGAGGCAGACTACCCCCACAGCATGCACAAGCAGGAAAACAGTCGAGAAGGCGGCAGGATCAGCGTTACAGAGTTGCAGTAGTCGTCTTTGCTACTATGTTGCAGGTTTGCAGGCTTCCAGCGCGGTCAGCGGTCGATTCCTTATCAGAAGGTGAAGAGGGAGATGCAGAGGAACTCGGCTGAGCTCATGCATTCGTTATCTAAAGTTTCCCCAGAGACAGAGACCCTAAATAGCCAGAAAAGAGGGTTTGGCTACCTAGGAGAGAGGAAGGGCTACTAACACCTGAAGGAGCCTATCAGCAGGAGTCTCTGACGTCACCTGGTGGCACTGGCCACTCAGAGCAGTCCAGTGTGCCAGCAGCACCTCTGTTTCCAAGATGGCAGAGGTCTGGAGCACACTGGAGGAGCTCTGGACACCTCCCAGGGGAGGTGCAGGTCAGGGGAGTGGTCACTCCCCTTTCCTTTGTCCAGTTTCGCGCCAGAGCAGGGGCTAAGGGGTCCCTGAACCGGTGTAGACTGGCTTATGCAGAATTGGGCACATCTGTGCCCAACAAAGCATTTCCAGAGGCTGGGGGAGGCTACTCCTCCCCTGCCTTCACACCATTTTCCAAAGGGAGAGGGTGTCACACCCTCTCTCAGAGGAAGTTCTTTGTTCTGCCATCCTGGGCCAGGCCTGGCTGGACCCCAGGAGGGCAGCTGCCTGTCTGAGGGGTTGGCAGCAGCAGCAGCTGCAGTGAAACCCCAGGAAGGGCAGTCTGGCAGTACCAGGGTCTGTGCTACAGACCACTGGGATCATGGAATTGTACCAACAATGCCAGGATGGCATAGAGGGGGCAATTCCATGATCATAGACATGTTACATGGCCATATTCGGAGTTACCATGGTGAAGCTACATATAGGTAGTGACCTATATGTAGTGCACGCGTGTAATGGTGTCCCCGCACTCACAAAGTTCAGTGAATTGGCTCTGAACAATGTGGGGGCACCTTGGCTAGTGCCAGGGTGCCCTCACACTAAGTAACTTTGCACCTAACCTTTACCAGGTAAAGGTTAGACATATAGGTGACTTATAAGTTACTTAAGTGCAGTGTAAAATGGCTGTGAAATAACGTGGACGTTATTTCACTCAGGCTGCAGTGGCAGGCCTGTGTAAGAATTGTCAGAGCTCCCTATGGGTGGCAAAAGAAATGCTGCAGCCCATAGGGATCTCCTGGAACCCCAATACCCTGGGTACCTCAGTACCATATACTAGGGAATTATAAGGGTGTTCCAGTAAGCCAATGTAAATTGGTAAAAATGGTCACTAGCCTGTCAGTGACAATTTGAAAGTAATGAGAGAGCATAACCACTGAGGTTCTGGTTAGCAGAGCCTCCGTGAGACAGTTAGGCACCACACAGGGAACATACACATGCACACCTATGAGCACTGGGGCCCTGTGTGACAGGGTCCCAGTGACACATACATATAGGCCACAAACCTATGAGCACTGGGGTCCTGACCAGCAGGATCCCAGTGACACATAACAACCATACTGAAAACATGGTGTTTTCACTATGAGCACTGAGGCCTGGCTATCAGGATCCCAGTGAGACAGTGAAAACAGTGACAAACACCCTGACATACACTCACAAACAGGCCAAAAGTGGGGGTAACAAGGCTAGAAAGAGGCTACCTTCTCACACAACCCCCCCCCAAACGAAGGACAATAAGGCTAACCTTGGCCAGTTGAGACTTTATTGTCTAAGTGGTGATAAGTAGAGAGTAGCTCTGCAATAGACTGGTTACTCCCTTTATCATCCACTATATGGTTACTTCCCTGTGGGGATGTAAACCACCCTGTTTGAAGTTTTTTAGCTAAGCAACAATGTGAAGATGTATTTTCAAAGTTTCTATCAGTAAGTTTTAGGTTAGAGCAGTGGGAATTGTCCACTGAACCTATTTGTAGTGATGGAAATGCCAGACAGGGATGCTGTCTCAGAAAAGCCATAGCTGGGCAAAAACTTTGTCCATCTGGCTGGAAGAGAGAACAGGGATGCTGTTTCTCTTGAGTTGGAGCAGGGCAGGGATGCTGTCCTATGAGCTCCACACTAGGGCAGGGATGCTGTCCTAAGTGTTGTGAGGTAGTGCAGGGTTTCTGCACTAAAGTTTCTCTGGGAGGGTTGGAGGGATGCTCCATGTTAACTAAAATGGTGCTGTTTTTCTCACCAATGTTAGTTATCCCACAGAGAGGTACTTCCACCTCAGGGAGTCCAGCTTTGCCAGCTGATGATTCCCTTGGAACAGGTGCCACCCCAGGAGAGGTTTCTCCCACCACAGGAATAGTATCCTGAATGGTAGGGTGGTTAGGGGATACTGTGATACCCTTTTTACCTGTTGATGGAGAGGGATCCTGAGTTTTCAGGCCTTCTCTCCTTTGCTTTTTCATTTCACTTGAAATGAGAGGGAACAATTCCTCAGGGATGCCCAGCATGGCTGCATGGGCATAAAACTCTACATCAGCCCAACCTGAGGCCTCTAGGTCATTACCTAAGAGACAGTCTACAGGTAAGCTAGGTGATACCACCACCTGCTTAGGGCCAGTAACTCCACCCCAACTAAACTGAATTATAGCTAAGGGAAGAAACTTAGTGGAGTTATGGACATCAATAATCTTATACTGTTGTCCAATGATGTGTTGTTCAGGAGGCACTAGGTTTTCAGTCACCAAAGTGAAACTGGCACCTGTGTCCCTGTAGGCCAAGGCCTCAACACCATTTATTGAAACTGTCTGCCTGTACTTATCCATTGTAAGGGGACAAGCAGCCAGTGTGGCAAGGCCAATGCCACTAGGTGTGACAGAAACTGTCTTGGGACTGATTACATCAGTTTCCACTATGGACCCATAAGTGAACCCAACTACACCCTTTGCTTGACTGTTGCCAGCAGTCCCACCACTAGTACCACTACTGCTAGGGGCACTAGAGCTTGATGTATTAGTGGTGGTAGGCTCAGGGGGTTTACCTGGACAGGACTTATCCCCTGGCCTATGGCCTCTGTTTTTACACACAAAGCACCAAGGCTTTTTAATGTGTGCAGGTTGGGAAGAAGAGGAATAATTTGTTTTATCCCCACCCTCTGAAGAGTGTTTAAGATTTGAAGTGGGATCTTTGGTTTTACCCTTATCCCCATGCTTATCTTGAGATTTTTCACCATCTTTCTTCTTATTGCCATCTTTGTCACCCCCTGTATGAACTTTTCTGTTCACCCTTGTTCTGACCCATTTGTCTGCCTTCTTTCCCAATTCTTGGGGAGAGGTCAGATCAGAGTCTACCAGGTACTGGTGCAACAAATCAGACACACAATTATTAAGTATATGCTCTCTCAGGATTGTGTTATACAGGCTTTCATAATCAGTAACTTTACTGCCATGTAACCACCCCTCCAAGGCCTTCACTGAATGGTCAATGAAATCAACCCAGTCTTGTGAAGACTCCTTTTTGGTCTCTCTGAACTTTATCCTGTACTGTTCAGTGGTTAAGCCATAACCATCCAGGAGTGCATTCTTAAGAACTGTAAAATTATTGGCATCATTTTCTTTCACTGTAAGGAGCCTATCCCTACCTTTTCCACTAAATGATAGCCATAGGATAGCAGCCCACTGCTTTTGAGGGACATCCTGTACAGCACAGGCCCTCTCAAGTGCAGCAAACCACTTGTTAATGTCATCCCCCTCCTTATAAGGGGGAACTATCTTGTGCAGATTCCTGGAATCATGCTCTTTTGCAGGATGACTATGGGGAATACTGCTGCTGCCACCATGGGTATCTAAACCCAACTTCTGTCTTTCCCTCTCTATTTCTAAAGACTGTCTATCCAAATCCAGCTGTTGCTTCTTGAGCTTCAGTCTGGTTTGTTCCACTCTCAATCTATTGAGCTCCCTTTCTAACAATCTGTCATCAGGGTGGGTGGGAGGGACATTTCTAGATAGAGAGGTATGATGGGAATGAACAGAAGGAGACCTGTCCCTTACAAGGGGCACCCTAACAGCTTGGCTACCAGCATAATGTGAGAGCACATCATCAGTATGATGTGATTCAACCTCTGTACCAACTATGCTAGACTGTCTAGTAATGGGCAGGCTGAGAAGTTTCTTTCCTGAACCTTTTCCTGGGGGAGTCCCTGGATCAGATTGAGAACCATTAGCTACTTTTTCTACAGATTGGGCACTTATGGCCTTATCCTGTACTCTAAGCATATTAATTAACAGTTCTAAGGAAGGATTCTTCCCTACACTCAAACCTCTCTCTATGCAGAGACTCCTTGCTCCTTTCCAGCTAAGGTGATCATATGCAAGTTTGGACAGTTCAACATTTTTTCCTGTGCCAGACATTTTTTAGAGAGAGTTAAAGTGATAGAAAAAGAGAAAAAAGTTTTCAGAACTTTTTGGAAAGACAGAAAAAAACTTTTTAAACTTTTAAGAACTTTTTTGAAAGTTTAGAAGTACTTTTCAGCACTTAGAAAAGAGTGAAAAGAGGAAATGCAAAACTTTTTTTTCTATGTGTATATACACTGACCTTGTTTTGTATATTTTTCTCTTATGAAAAGTACAATGACAAGAGTGGTAAGTAGTCTCAAGCACTTATCCCACCACTGCACAACCAATTTATACTTTGGCGTTAGACGCGTCTAGCGCCAAAGTATGAGTAAAGAGCGTCATTTTTTTGCGTGAATGCCTTCCTTGCGTTAATGAGATGCAAGGTAGGCGTTCCCGTCCAAAAAAATGACTGCGCCGCAAATGCGTCATATTTATACTCCCGGGCAAAAATCACGCCCGGGAGTGGGCGGGGCAAAAAACCCCGCATTTGCGCCTCTTTTTAACGCCTGGGTCAGGGCAGGCGTTAAGGGACCTGTGGGCTCAAAATGAGCCCACAGCTGCCCTCCCGTGCCCCCAGGGACCCCCCCTGCCAGCCTTGCCCACCCCAGGAGGACACCCAAGGATGGAGGGACCCACCCCAGGGACATTCAGGTAAGTCCAGGTAAGTATATATATATATTTTTTTATATTTTTTTTTTGGCATAGGGGAGCCTGATTTGTGCCCCCCTACATGCCTCAATGCCCAATGACCATGCCCAGGGGACATAAGTCCCCTGGGCATGGCCATTGGGCAAGGGGGCATGACTCCTGTCTTTACTAAGACAGGAGTCATGTAAATGGCGTCTGGGCGTCGTTAAAAATGGCGCAAATCGGGTGGAGGCGATTTTTTGCGTCAACCTGACTTGCACCATTTTTAAGACGCCCTAGCGCCATTTTTCCCTACGCCGGCGCTGCCTGGTGTACGTGGTTTTTTTCCACGCACACCAGGCAGCGCCGGTCTGCTTGCGCCGGCTAACGCCATTCAATAAATACGGCGCCCGCATGGTGCTTCAGAATGGCGTTAGCCGGCGCAAACATTTTTGACGCTAAACTGCGTTAGCGCAGTTTAGCGTCAAAAAGTATAAATACGGGCCTTAGTGTGTGGGCACCCTGGCACTAGCCAGGGTGCCCCCACATCGTCCAGGGCAAATTCCCCGGACTTTGTGAGTGCGGGGACACCATTACACGCGTGCACTACACATAGGTCACTACCTATGTGTAGCGTCACAATGGTAACTCCGAACATGGCCATGTAACAATGCTAAGATCATGGAATTGTCAACCCAATACCATACTGGTATTGGGGGGACAATTCCATGATCCCCAGGTCTCTAGCACAGAACCTGGGTACTGCCAAACTGCCTTTCCAGGGTGTGCACTGCAGCTGCTGCTGCTGCCAACCCCTCAGACAGGTTTCTGCCCCCCTGGGGTCTGGGCAGCCCAAGCCCAGGAAGGCAGAACAAAGGATTTCCTCTGAGAGAGGGTGTGACACCCTCTCCCTTTGGAAATAGGTGTGATGGGCTGAGGAGGAGTAGCCCCCCCAGCCTCTGGAAATGCTTTGATGGGCACAGATGGTGCCCATCTCTGCATAAGCCACTCTACACCGGTTCAGGGATCCCCCAGCCCTGCTCTGGCGCGAAACTGGACAAAGGAAAGGGGAGTGACCACTCCCCTGACCAGTACCTCCTAGGGGAGGTGCCAGGAGCTCCTCCAGTGTGTCCCAGACCTCTGCCATCTTGGATTCAGAGGTGTTGGGGGGACACTGGACTGCTCTGAATGGCCAGTGCCAGCAGGTGACATCAGAGACCCCCTCTGATAGGCTCTTACCTTTCTTGGTAGCCAATCCTCCTTTCTTGGCAGCCAAACCTCCTTTTCTGGCTATCTAGGGTCTCTCCTCTGGGGAATTCTTCAAATAACGAATGCAAGAGCTCACCAGAGTTCCTTTGCACTTCCCTCTTCGACTTCTGCCAAGGATCGACTGCTGACTGCTCCAGGACGCCTGCAAAACCGCAACAAAGTAGCAAGACGACTACCAGCAACATTGTAGCGCCTAATCCTGCCGGCTTTCTCAACTGTTTCCTGGTGGTGCATGCTCTGGGGGTCACCTGCCTTCACGCTGCACTGGAAGCTCAGAAAAAATCTCCCGTGGGTCGACGGAATCTTCCCCCTGCTAACGCAGGCACCAAAAGACTGCATCACCGGTCCTCTGGGTCCCCTCTCATCCTGACGAGCGTGGTCCCTGGAACACAGGAACTCCATCCAAGTGACTCCCACAGTCCAGTGATCCTTCAGTCCAAGTTTGGTGGAGGTAAGTCCTTGCCTCCCAACGCTAGACTGCAAACCTGTGTACTGTGTGATTTGCAGCTGCTCCGGCTCCTGTGCACTCTTCCAGGATTTCCTTCATGCACAGCTTAGCCTGGGTCCCCAGCACCCCGTCCTGCAGTGCTCAAACTGCTGAGTTGGCCTCCGACGTCGTGGAACCCTCCTTTGTGACTCTGAGCCAGCTCCGGTTCACAAATCTTCTAAGTGCCTGTTCTGGTACTTCTGCATGTGCTGCCTGCATCTGTGGGGGCTCTCTGAGTTGCTGAGCGACCCCCTTTGTCTCCTCCTCCAAGTGGCGACATCCATTCAGGTGCACACGGCCTGCGCTTCCCCCGGGGCCTACGAGGCGGCATCGGCCCAGGAGACGCGAGCCGTTGGGGACGACGTGGGACGACGGTACGTCAGTTCGGAACTACTGCTCGCCACGTACAGGTTCGCGGAGCCCGGGCGGCCCTGTGAGCGCATCGGGAGACGGACTCTCGATCGCACGCCAGCGAAGACAAAGGGCCGTCCGGCCCATTACCGTTGCGTGCGCCCCCGGATGGGACTGGGGCAAGGACCTGGCAACACGGAGAGGTCGGGCAGAGGCGTGACCCTGGAGCTGCGAGCTGAAGCTGTGGACCGGGGACCGGCTACAGGAGGTGAGGTGCGGCGGGGGCCCCCACATGTGTTTTAACTTGGCCCCCACCCCTCCTTCCCCGATTGCTAAATTCATATGGAACCTCTCCTGCTAATAACCTAAGGCACCACTGAGCAGATGGATAGGGGGTTCCCCCCCCACTCTGCGGAACGTATCTCGGACTTACTGAAGGGCCAGTGGGGTTTTCCTTTCCGTACTACGTTTTGAAAGTAAGCTGCCCGTGCATCTGCTGGCTTGATGATGGGAAGTAATAAATCTGACAAGCATGGCGCGGACGGGCTGGCACCACATGCGCAGCAAGCGCAGAGCAACTCTGGGGCCCCTCAGGACTTATCTGTGTCGGCCATACTTGCGGCGCATACACAAACGTTTGACGACATCCTCCGTGCAGAGCAAAGTGTCAAATCTACTCTAGAGCCTAAAATCTACGCCTTGTGTATCGACATGGGACACCTGTACGAAGAACACAAAAAGTTGAAGGAGCGTGTCATATCCATGGAAGGTGAGGTCGCAGAGATGCGTCCCCCTATTGCCACTACTAGCCAGCATGTCAGAGACCTGCAGAGGGAGGTATTGCGCCTCCATCAACGGATTGAGGATCAAGAAGGGAGAGCCCGTCGCAACAATATTAGGGTGGTGGGCCTGCCTGAACAGGAAGGGACCCCCAATATGGACCTGTATATGGAGCAATGGCTGGCCCAAACAGTTCTTCAGGGCAAACACTCCTCCTTTTTTCGGTGGAAAGAACGCAGAGTCCCGGGCAGACCTCCCCCACTAGGAGCCCCTCCCCGACCGGTGGTGGTGCGCCTCTTTAACTACAGAGACAGAGATCACATCTTACAAAGGGCTTGTACTGGCGGTCCATGGAGGATTGCCAACGCGCAGGTGAACATATACCCTGACTACACACTGGAGGTGCAGTGGAGACGCACTTCCTTCCTTGCAGTAAAGCGCACATTGAGGGACCACAACATCATGTATGCCTTTCAATTTCCGGCAACCCTGAAGATCATAACTGACACCTGCACTACTTTTTGTACTGCACCAGAGGAGGCCTGGTCATGGTTGGAGGACAGAGGCATGACACCGGATCCATCACATCCTCCTTCGTGCTCTGCGAGGCGTGGCTCGCGGAGAGATCGCAGGGTTGGGGCTGGGCCCTACTGCTGAACAGGCCTCCATGGAAAGGAACCAGGCTTGTGCGGAGGTGGAGCGGCGAGTGGGTTCCCCTGGGTCTTCTGTAGGAAGCGCAGGTCACCTGGATGCGGCGTCGCCTGACCTAGCAATGGAACAAGTGCGAGCAATCCTGGGCGAGGGCCCGACGGTGACGCCGCAGTCAGCAGAGGATCTGTTGTGAGGGGTGCTGCACCCACTGTGATGAACCTCTCTGCCTTGGAGGTAACACTATGACTTTGTCAGGCTTGTCAACTTGGAGACCTTATCAGTCCCGGCCGGGCTTGGACGAACTGTTTATTTTTCTCTCTATTGTTCCCTTTCACTTACCCATTTCGGGTTACCCTGCTCCGATTGTATTGTCCACTCTCCCCCCCCACACCTAGGTGTAATTATATAAGAACTATAAAATTTCAGTTGGGTATAAGCATCTCAGTGCTATTGGCTGTTCACCGCTTGTTCATTCAGCCAGGGGTAAATTGTTGTGGTTATATTTATCTTTTTCTTCTTTTCCTTTTTTTTATAGCAGGTCAGGACAGGTTTATGGGTACACGGACGTCCATGCCGGGCTCTGCTGGGCGCTGTGTGGATGGGGGGCTGGGGGGCTGGAGGTTCGGATGGGGCTTGGGGTGTGGCGGGGGTGATTTGGTGTTTGGTTGGCCCAGGAGCAGGTGCTTTCCCCACGGGCCCACATTCCATTACCCATATGTCTAGCTTCATGACGCAATATACCTTTATGACTTGGAATGTTAAAGGGCTGGCGGGTTTTGGTAAGAGGCACTAGGTCTATCAGTTTCTGCGCCGCCATAAGTCCCATGTGGCCTTGCTTCAAGAGACACACCTTAAGGCCACAGACTTGGTGCATATGCGCAGGCGCTGGCATGGGTCCATGATTGGCACAACATACTCTAGATATGCTAGAGGGACTTTGATATGGGTGCCCCCTGGGGTGCCACTGTCGATACTACATACCAAGAAAGACACAGAGGGACGCTTTGTTATATTGGAGGGTTCCCTGGATGGTGCACCATTGTCTGTAATCTCGCTATATGCCCCTAACGCAAATCAGGCTACCTTTTGGCACTCTTTGTCCGTATCTCTCCTCCTCAAATCGGAGGCACCATGTTATTGGGGGGGTGACTTCAATGGTACTCCTTGTATCGAGTTGGACAGATCCCGACCCCCCCTACAAGGGGTTCAAGCTGGTGCGCTTGCACACCATCTCCACCTCTGGTCCGATAATAACCAACTGCATGATGTGTGGCGAGGCCTACACCCTGACGAACGCGTATACTCTTACTACTCTGGGCTACATGTATTACATACTAGAATTGACCTGGTGTACGCCAACAATGACGCACTGTTGAGAGCTACCACGGCCGAATACCTTGGTCTCACACTCTCTGATCACTCTCCATTGAAGTTCGGGATATGCTGGAATCGTGCTCCGCCAGCTGTACCAACCTGGAGAAAGCCTGTGGTGGCACTTCAAGACTCTGCATACAGAGAGACCATGAGTTAACATATCGAGTCTTATTTTATAACCAATGCAGATACGGCGACGGATGTACGGGTAGAATGGGACGCCTTCAAGGTGGTGATGAGGGTCATGCAATAAAAACAAATTATGGTGTGGCGCTCTCCCTGCACCGCAAATTGGATGTGCTTGAGACCGAGCTGCAACATTATGAACAGCTTTTACCCGATGACGCAGATGCAGCAGCACCATTGGCTAACCTTAGGATTCATTATCAGCAGACCTCAGACAAATTGTCTAGACTACACTACTCCGATTATCTGGCTCGCAAGCATGCAGAGGGTGATAAGGTGGGCAAGTTACTGGCTTGGCTACTCCGTACGGAGTGATACCAGTCACCTATTATTGCAATACGGGGTGGGAATAACCAGGTGTTGAACTCTCAAGGGGAAATCAATGCGGCATTCTCCGACTACTACTCCACATTATATGCCGCCTCTACATCTGGGGGGGATCAGGTGGTGGTGGAGGAGTTTTTGCCCTCTCTCCACCTGCCCACATTGTCTAAAGTAGAGAGGGAGTTGTTGGATGCCCCCCTACAGCTCACTGAGCTCGAGGGAGCTATAAAAAGTTTGTCACAAGGGAAGACCCCTGGCATGGACGGGTGAGTGGTTGAATTTTATGCCACTTATCAAGCAGTGTTGGTCCCCAGATTACTGTACAACGCAGCATTTGAGGGGTTAGCCCTTCCGTCTTCCCTGAGGGAGGCGACGTTGGTGGTCCTTTCTAAACCAGGCAAGGATCCTCTACAAATGGGCTTGTACCGCCCATTGTTGTTATTAAACACCGACTATAAGATATTAAGCCACCTGCTGGCGGATAGACGTACACCTATAATTACATGGTTGATTCACGCTGACGAAAACGGATTGATTCCTGGTAGAAGCACTTTCCTTAACCTTCGCAGATTGTTTGCCATTATGAACTGGGCGAGCAAGGAGCAAAATGAATTGGCAGTGGCCTCATTGGATATTGAAAAGGCGTTTGACACACTGGGATGGGCCTATCTATTGCAGGTTCTCCGACAGCTAAGCTTTGGCCCCAACTTCCTGAAATGGATATCCCTATTATACCACTCCCCCAGGGCTCGGGTAAG
Source organism: Pleurodeles waltl (assembly GCF_031143425.1). Classification (NCBI taxonomy): domain Eukaryota; kingdom Metazoa; phylum Chordata; class Amphibia; order Caudata; family Salamandridae; genus Pleurodeles; species Pleurodeles waltl. The sequence continues at coordinate 8,501,748 of NW_027150076.1, read as the reverse complement.
GATGGGCACAGTGTTCTCCAAACCCTTTGTTATCGCCTAGGGGACCGGCCAGGGGTGCCCCCTGTCACCACTCCTTTTTGCGCTAGCTATTGAGCTCTTGGTGCAAGCTTTGAGACTGAGAGAGCCCGAATGTGGAATTTATGTGGGAGGGTTGTGGCACGTCGTATCGCTCTATGCGGACTATGCCCTGATATACCTCTGCAACCCTGCGGCTGCCTTGCCCAAACTGTTAACATTTTTGCAGAAGTTTGGCGAAACCTCTGGACTCCAGGTTAATTGGTCGAAGTCTCACCTATTTCCCCTTACACCGGTATCCGCGGCCCAGCCTGAGCAACTACCTCATACTTCGCTGACATGGGAATTTGATACCATTAAATACCTCGGGGTCAAAGTTTTCCATGAGGTAAAATACCTAATAGATGCAAACATAGGTGGCGTTCTGACGGGTGCGAGGTCCTCGTTGCCTTTCTGGACCTCTCTTCCGCTCTCTCCCCTTGGTAGAGTGGCTATTGCTAAGATGTTGGTCCTTCCAAGATTACTGTATCACTTTTCGGCTCTTCTGTTCCTCCTTCCAAACAAATGGTTTGTGGAGATGCGCTTACTCCTCACTGCACTCATATGGGACAAGGGCAGAGCACGGGTGGCCTTAAACAAACTTTTACGATCCCCTATCGGAGGGAGGCCTGGATGCTCCTAACTTTGAGTTCTACTTTGCGGCAGCTCAGCTCTAGTGGGTAATGCGTGGCAGGACACAATCTGCATGAATTGGACATCGCGGTTTCACGAGGGGGCATGACCGGGCTGCTGAAGCGACCGTAATCACCTAGCCCTAACACTCCAGTTGTGGAGACTAACCTATTGCTGAGAAATGCCAAGAAGTGCTGGTTCAAGTACATCCGCAGATCGGGCCGGGTAGCTCCGTATGCACCGCAGCTCCCACTGCGGGTGTTGCCGGTGGTGGACCCTACCCAACATAGACGGACGACCATTGCATGGGAGGGGGCGGTAATAACGGATTAGGGCGATCTCTTCGACGATAGCATGCTGATGCCATTTAACGACTTGCTGAGTGACTGTAGCCTCCCTCCCGGATCCCTTCTTACTTATGCTGCCCTAACTCGGGTGGCGGCGTCCTACTGGGGTTCTTTATCCAATGAACCTGCTACATCGGTTTTGCTCCAGACCATTCTGACTCATGGGAACGCAAATAAGGCAGTTACAAACTTATACAACGCGCTCCGCATAGACAATGCCGTTCCCTTTACATATCTTCGAACATACTGGTGGGAGGCACTGCACGGTGTACTCACTGATGGCCAGTGGCAGCAGGCCCTAGCAGCTCCGATGTGTCACAGTGATTCTGCTGATTTCTTGCGTATGGTGTGGTCCTGCCCCCGGGTTATCGAATATTGGACAATCATAACTGACATATTGAATAAATGGACTGGAGGGAACATGCTCAGGGACATGGCACACTATTTACTGGGTATAACACGCAGAACCTCCAAAAACAAAGCAGCAAACAAAATCCTAGATCTGGCATTGGTACTGTCAAAAAGACGTCTAGCCATATCTTGGAAATCCCCCAGTTTACCGCCGGCATCGAGATGGCTAATTGACTTGCGCGTGGGGGTGCTGGCGGAGCAGCAGGCGCTTACATCACTGTACGTTACATTTGCCCCCCTGCGGATCCCCCTAATTGGGCAGGGGTTCTTGCGATGATAGAGGGTGAGCTGAACTGACCGGCAGGGCGGGATAATGGGGGGGATCGCCCCTCCTCCCCTTCCCCCCCTTCTTTGCTCTCTCCCCCTTCCCTCACCCTCCCCCCCTCATGGGTGTGCCAGTGGGCTACTGATGTCCCACCCGCAACAGCCTCCTCTGCCCTACTCACCTATAAATAATGACTAATAATCCGCTACCCTGTCACTGGGGTCTTCCCCAGCGCTCCCTTGGCTGGCCCTGGCGGCGCGCCTACTCAGTCCACTGCAGTTTAATGTAGACTATGATAGATGTTTTAAGGTTTGATGTTCTATTGTGTTTCCTCTCTCCCAGATATCTCTGTAATCTGCTTATAGTATAACATTTGTAAGGCATCCAACGGGTTTGTAATTGTTATTTAGTAATTGTATCCTATTAATGCAAATACTGCTGCCTCTTCCTCCCAGTCCCCTTGGACTGGCTACTTCTATGTGCTGTACTGGATGTTAATATTCAAAATGTGTGATGGGTTGTTGCTGTTTCTCGGTTTATCTCTTCTTTTTTTGTTTGTTTGTTTTTTTCTCTTTCCCTCGCTTGTCCTCATATACGGTATGTCATTTGGATTGTTTTCTTATTTACAGTAAAATACAATAAAGAAATATAAAAAAAAAAAAAAACTCTCTCTCCTCTCTCTGCGGTGCTGGGGTCTCTGGGCTGGGCAGTGATTCGCCTGGGATCCCACAGTGTGTCGTTAATTCTCTCTCCTCTCTCTGCACCGCTGGGGTCTCTGGTCAGTGATACGCCTGAGATCACACAGTGTGTAATTACCTCTCTCTTCTCTCTGCAGTCTGAGGTCACACAGTAAGTCATTACCTCACTCTCCTCTCTCTACAGTGCTGGTGTCTTTGGGCTGGGCAGTGATACGCCTGAGGTCACACAGTGTGTCATTAACCCTCTCTCCTCCCTGAAGTGCTGGGGTCTCTGGGCAGTGGTACACCTGAAGTCACACAGTATGTCATTAACTCTCTCCCCTCTCTCCTCAGTGCTGGGTCTCTGGGCAGTGATACGCCTGAGGTCACACAATGTGTCATTACCTCTCTCTGCAGTGCTGGTGTCTCTGGGCAGTGATATGTCTGAGGTCACACAGTGCGCCATTACCTCTCTCTCCTCTCTCTACAGTGCTGGGGTCTCTGGGCTGGGCAGTGATACGCCTGAGGTCACACAGTGGGGGTTATTCTAACTTTGGAGGAGTGTTAATCCGTCCCAAAAGTGACGGTAAAGTGACGGATATACCACCAGCCGTATTACGAGTTCCATAGGATATAATGGACTCGTAATACGGCTGGTGGTAAATCCGTCACTTTTCCGTCACTTTTGGGACGGATTAACACCTCCTCCAAAGTTAGAATAACCCCCAGTGTGTCATTAACTCTCTCTCCTCGCTCTGCAGTGATGGGGTCTCTGTGCAGTGACACATCTGAGATCACACAGTGTGTCATTAACTCTCTCTCCTCTCTCTCCAGCGCTGGGGTCTCTGGGCGGGGCAATAATACGCATGAGGTCACACAGTGTGTCATTACCTCTCTCTCATCTCTATGCAGGGCTGGGGTCTGTGGTCAGTGATACGCCTGAGGTCACACAGTGTGTCATTACCTCTCTCTCCTCTCTCTGCAGTGCTGGGGTATCTGGTCCGTAATACGCCTGAGGTCACACAGTGTGTCATTACCTCTCTCTCCTCTCTCAGCAGCGCTGGGGTCTCTGGGCTGGGCAATGATACGCCTGAGATCACACAGTGTGTCATTACCTCTCTCTCATCTCTTTGCAGTTCTGGTGACTCTGGATCCCGACACAGCTTATCCAATGCTGACCCTCTCTGAGGCCATGAGACGCGTGAGATGGACAGGCAGACCAAAGCCCCCGCCGGACAGCCTCAAAAGATTCACTCATGATCCCTGTGTGCTGGGAAGGGAGAGGTTCACCTCGAGGAGACATTACTGGGAGGTGCAGCCGCTGCAGGAGGGTGTGTTGTGGGCAGTGGGGGTCGCACGAGAGTCCGTGGGAAGGAAGGGGGCTATCAGTGAGTCCACTGAGGGGGTCTGGGCTGTGGAGCAGTGGCGTAGTGATCAGTACTGGGCTGTCACCTCCCCTCGCACACCCCTGCACCCCCATCAGAGACCCCTCAAGCTGGGGCTGTACCTGGACTATGAGGGGGGGAGGCTGTCCGTGTACAACGCAGACACCTGGGAGCATCTCTACACCTTCAATGACACCTTCACCGGGGGGCTGCACCCTTACTTCTTGCTCCGGCCAAGGACAGACCTTCGCCTGGTGTAACTGAGCCCCCTCCAGGTCAATGACAGGGCAGAGAGAGATACACTGAACCGCTGCTGCTTGATTTCCTGCGTCTCGTGGTACCAACCATCCTCCCTGGGGGTGCACCCCTATTTCTTGTTGCGGCCAGGGACAGGCCCGCGCATTGGGTAATAAATCAGCCTGTCTGTGCCTTCTCTTCTCCCCGGGAGGGCTGCACCCCTACTTCCAGCTACTGATAGACCCCCGTCTGGGGTAGAAGCTGGACCCCCCCCCCCAAGACTCCCCATAACAAGCCTTCACCGCAACATCAGGGAGACACCGATCAGCGCCTGGGGGGAGGGGTGGGAGGGTGATGAATGGAGGGGGGGTGGCTGAGTGACTTTAGTTGGGGGTAGTCTGGGGGGGGGGCATGCTGGAGGGCTTGGGTGTAGCTCAGCCATATCATGTGACCTGGAAAGTAAACTCTTTGCTTTCTGGGGGGAGTTGTGACGTGGGGTGTAAAAGTGGGTGGATTCCAGGATACAAATGAAGGAGTTGTTCCTAGCGCGAAGAGGCCACACTCTGTAGTGCTTTTTTACTTGTTTCTGATGCCTGAGAATCTACCGTCATTTTCTACAGACCCTGCTGAGACCCCAGCTTTGTTCTTCTGTAGAGCATTATATGAAGTGTCTGAGCTCAGTTTAACAAGCGCTTTCTGTTTTTGTTCAGTTATCAGTCGGAGGCCATTAGGGCAGCTGTAGAGCGCATTTTAAAGTGTTGTCTCCTGACATTTACTGTTTAAATAAATTATGAGTGATGATGAGAACAAATACAAGCTGAATGTGTTTTTTCCCGTTTTTGTACAGGGACATTAAAATTCCACTGATGCTGGTATACAACCAGCCAGGTGATAACCCTATGTGTGTCTAGCACCAAGAGATCGTGGATGTTTTATCACATTTTACCAATAATGCACACTCACTACAAGTTTACGTTTTACTGATTTCTGATGTTTTACACAGCGCTGTGTTTCTTTGTCTCACATTCATAGCGCTGTACTCTGTGACATAAGTAGTATAAGGGGATACCTTCCATCAAACTTTTGACAGGTGCCCCTCCCCGTGTTGACGTAGGCAATGATGTAGGTGGTGACGTGGGTGCCCCCGCACGTGCTGACGTAGGCACTGACGTAGGTGTAGGTGAGTCACGTGGGTTGTGACATCATGGGGTCACGTGTTAGCCATGTGCCAGGGTCCTAGCCCCTGTGTCTTGGTTTATGGGCTGTGTAAAATGAGGGCCTTGCTGGTGCGCAACCTGTTTCAGAGGCTAAGAGGACAGTTCCGGACATGTCAGACATTCAGGACCAAGTGGCTGCTTGTGGGCCTCCTCCAGGGCGGAGCATTGGGAGTGTAAGGCCAAACCTCCACACTGCTGGCTAATCCAAAAAAAGGGGGTGGGCAAATGCTGCAAAGGTCGTGACATGTGATTAGCACCACGTGTAACCCCATGAACGTATTAGAGCCATCAAGGAGAGCATGTGACCGCTATGTGTTGTAGAGGTGTGTGCCCTTTTTGAACCATAGAATACTTATAAAAAGTCGGTTATAGCAGCATGCCAAACCGTGAACCACTGCTGAAATAGGTTGTCAAGGCAATATGAAGAGATACAATCCGCTCACCAGAAAAGCCCCCTCCTCAGGGGCTCAGAACCCTATCAATAGATATTATCGGACTCTAACACCGCTTGTGTTGGATGAGAATGCACAGCAGGCTGCCCCTAAAGATGGGGATTCCGATGTTACTGGGTTTCAAGAGGAACTTTGCCAGCGGCTTGAAAAGATCAGCCTCAAGGATTTGCCGCAACTAGTATCCCCGATCAAGGTTGACAGCAGCGAAGCCTCGAAAGATGAATTAGGTGATGCAATGAGCTTCATCGACACTGAAGATGATGAAGAAGGTGTAGCACCACCGAATTCGCCGATCTATGAAGACATGGGCTTTCAGGAGGACCCTGATCCAGAGCTAGTCGTGGTACAGCCAACAAATGTAAACTCCGAAGCCGCTTATACACCAATGGACCTGTGCGACTCGCAAGATTTCAGAGCAGCCGCTGAGTGTAGCGAAAATGCGGAGGTTAGTAAAAACTCTATAGACAATTATCGTATATAGGCCGATATCATACTTTTAACTAATAGTATGTCTTTTGCTTTCTGTTTGAACCGTAGAAAACAACTGCAGAAAGAGATGCTCTAGAGGGGTCTACACCAAAGGTTAACAACGTAAATTTTTACTGCTTATGCTGTTCTAGACAGTCTGAAAGTATTATAAGCCAGAACAAAGAGCGGCGTAAGAAATGTGTTTGCACTCACAATAGCATCGATTTTGAAAAGGAAACTCTGGGCGCACCCAACGACGCCATATGGCCTGTTAAAGGTTTTGCGGCGACCGTTGTGAACACGTGTGTTAAACATGACTATTATAACCTGTGTTACAGGAATACAATTAATGAGCATCAGTAGGAGGCTCACAACTGTCTATACGAGTCGTACACTGCAAGAACAATTCGACACATATGTAGCCGGTTAGACCCACACAAGGTATATAAGTTGTTTAGGGTGGTGCATGAGTTGTCAACTGTGAAGAAAGATGTCCACGCCAATATGATGAAGGTCTTGGCAGCAGCGGTCAATGAGATCTGATACGCTGCTAAGATCTGCTCAAAACTCGAACGTATGCAGGGGCTGTGTACCTATTTTGACAAGAGCTTGATATAAAGGGTCATAGAAAGACGAATGTGTGATATTTATTATAAAAATAGAAGATTGAGGTCTTTAGCCCCACGAAAGATGTTTTAAAAAAAAAAAAATACAGAGGTCGTGGATAGCAGACCATAACAGTGTTACTTAACGCTACATACTTACTTTTAGGACGAGAATCAGAGTGTTGCGGTGCAAGATGTCTATGAGTTACACCCAGGCTACATCTGTATCGGGAGATTGATATATGTGCTGGTTAAAGAAAGAATAGCTGAAATACACCCTGTGACTCTGCGTTATCTGAACATTTCGGAACCTCTGGCTACGTTGTATTGCGACAGCCCTGTGTGTATCACCAACTGCTGTATCAATGCGTGGCTACCTGCAACGGACAAATACTGGAGCTTGGACCAAGACTGTGCACGTGACTTAAGACTTTCACCACTGACTGGGCTACACCGTGCTTTGGAACTCCTGACTGAAGATTATTTCACAAATAAAGATCCTATATTGTCCAACCTAGAACTATATGAACTGTTGAATGCTGTCCGTATCCTGAGCGTCCAGAGTTATAGGCGGGGGAGCGGGAAGTCATGTCTAGAGTTACCGAGTGTATAGCTATAAAAATATCAAAGTTTGTGACGCTGAGACCTAGTAAAAGGAACGGCTCTGAGTAATATGCGTAACATGTGTTGTACTATGTATACGTAGGCAAAAAGCCTCAAGGTGTCCAGAAGCATTGACAGCTATAAGCTATGTACCGGGAAATGTCATGTACAGTGTTTATGTTGTGCTGACACACTTTTATTTATTTATTTATTTATTTTTATGTTTAATAAAAATGACCTTACAAAAAACAAATGCCTTTCATTTCTTGGTTGTGGAGTGTGACAGCATGACAGGGCTGGTTTAAGGAAGCTTTATTACGATACACATGGGGTTGGAAGCTTCGGAAGCGCCGAAGCTCTGTTTAGAAGGGCTCGAGTTGAAAATGAGTCTGTAAACTGATCAGGGGTGAGGACTTGGTTATCTGGGGAAGAGGCATATTCACTCCACAAACCAGCTAGTAGACGTTTTAAGCGGAGGGCCACAGTTGTTAGCGCGCAGCTGGATTATCAATGGCAGGCTGACATAATCAGTCTTCAAGATCTAGCAAAGCTTAACAATGGCGCAATGTATATATTAACAGTCATAGACGTATTGTCCAAGTCCACCTATGGTGAAGCGTTGAACGCAAAAAGTGGTACCAGCGTCACCGCCGACTTTAAAGACATCTTTGCGAGAGGTTGAGTACCGCAAAAACTACAAACAGACGCTGGAAAGGAATTTTTGAACAAACCTTTTCAGAAATGATTAAAGCAGCACGCTGTTCAGCATTTTGTAACGCACACCGAGGTAAAAGCAGCGGTTACAGAGCGTTTTAACAGAACTTTAAAATCAAAGATGTGGCGATATTTTCACAGCCAACAATACCTACAGATACGTGGATGTTCTACAGCCTTTTATAGATGTTTATAACACCAGTTACCATAGGACCATCAAAATGTCTCTAGTGGAGGTAATGGCTGATAATTCGTTAAAGGTGTGGAGAACTGTGTAAGAAGGGGATCATGTCAGGGTTTCAAAGCTCAAGGGCGTCTTCACCAAAGGCTACCAACAGACATTTAGCGACAAGCTATTTATAGTGGAAAGTGCGGAGCTTAAAGAAGGAGTATATATTTACAAGTTGAAGGACTACGATGGGGGAAAAGGTAACGGGTGTCTTTTATATCGAAGAGTTACAAAAGGTGCCGTATGATCCGAACAGGGTGACTAGGGTTGAAAAGGTTCTGAAAAGGAAAGGCAGCGGAGCTAAGTGACAGGCGCTGGTCAAATGGCGGGGGTGGCCCGAGAAATTTAATAGTTGGGTTTTTGACAGCTCACTGCACGGGTGTGAGGGCATGCTGTAAGCGCTGAGATGGAGACCTCGCCTTTTTATATTATGCTACCGTCCAACGCCTCAAAGGACATGTTCCTCGACAATCAGATTTCTAATTATACTATGAAACTGGCTAAACCGGTGGACCTGAAAGGGTCCTGGGAGGTGGCCCTAACGGAGATACAGTACCCTAGAACATGGAATACATTTACAAAGCACGGGCTAAATTTCATATAAAGCACTCTCAGGACTTCTTGAGCTTCCCCGTGAGTTTCCCACATGGGTATTACACCACCGTCGCGGGGGTGGTCAACGCCATCAACAGAGCCATAGCCGGCATTAAAGAGTAGGCGAATATACATCTGGTGTCGGATAACGTTCGAAGACAAGTGTTTCTTAAAGCCCCGGAGCTTGATACCAGGTTTACCTGTACCGGTAAAATATAAAGGGTTTTAGGGAACGTACAACATGTGAGAAGACAGGTGGATCCAGACCCTACGTGCCCTGATATTAACAGCAGATTTTATACACGCTACGTGTATAGCGACATCGTAGACCCGCAGAGGGTCGGGGGAGTTATTCGCCGTTGTTGAGATGGGTCCCGGTGACAGGAGAAAATAACACAATGGTTAATATACAACATCACAAACCCGACTACGTTGCAATTTCCCAAAAACATTTGGATATAACCATCATGATCCACGACGATCAGTCGGAGCCGGCGGCCTTTAAATACGGGAAAGTTATTGTTAAGCTCCATTTAAGGCCGACTATTAGGCAGTTGCGATGGTCATTATGAAAACATACGGGAATCCCTCTGTGCACAGGAACTATTATAAAGTTCAGGCCGGCTATGGAGGACCGCCGCCTACTTTCAAGGGTTCAAGGGGCCCCTGCTAGGTACGGCGCCGGATTGGGGGGCTTCCTTCGGACTTTGTTTAGAAGAGCCATGCCATTTTTTAGAAGAGTATGCGAAATTGCAAAACCCCACGTTGAAGCGGCTGCTATAAACATAGCCCATGACGTCGTGGGCTCTGTAACGTCGGCTGTCGCCGAGCGCATGAACAAACAGCCCCCGGAAGGAGTTGGGTTGTTGTACAAGGTGCGTGCGGGTGTTGAAAGGAAGCGAAGGGCTAGGAGGCGTAGCGGGCTGCCAATGCCCTATAAAAAACTGAGGACATCTTCAAAAGGCCCACACAAAAGAAGAGTCGTAAGATGGAGGAGATCTTCCAAGAAGAAGAAGAACAAGACCGAGCTCTAGTGCAAATATTTTTTAAATCCGCTATCATGGCCTTCATACACTGCGCCTCGGATGAATGCACCAAATCTGAGCTCGATTTGTTTTCTCTTAAACCCACACAGACCAGCATCGAGAACAGTTTTTTCATGGAAGTATCGCCTCTAGCCGCTCTGACGCCTCTGGCACCGATAAAGTTTTATGTGTCGGGGTCCATGGATATGTATTTGGATCTCAACAACACTCTGCTACACCTCGTCTGCAAAATAACCAAAGCGAACGGCACCAACATCTAGGCTGATGCTAAAGTGGCGCTGATCACCTACCCCATCGCAACCATGTTTAATCAAGTGGACATTAACCTGGGCGATCGACTCGTCACGCAGAGTGATAACATGTACGCCTACAGGGCCTACATAGAGAGTATTCTAAATTACAGTTGTGAAGCCCTGGACACACAACTTTCAGCTGGACTCTTCTACAAAGATTCTGAAGCGCATTTTGAGGACACGGCGTTGGACGGGGGCAACAATGGTTTAAAAAAAGATCCAGCTTCGCCCCCTGCAGTAGGCAGTTTGACCTCCTGGGGTGAATACATTCAGACCTTTTCTTCCAAGATAAGCTTCTAGTCAACGGTATAGATCTTAAGATCAAACTCAACCGCAACAAGGACACGTTCTGTCTCATCAGCGGCGATGCGGAGCAGTATAAACTGGCTATATTGTCCACGAGCCTGTTTGTAAAGAGAGTGAAAGTGTCACTGAGTGTCAGACTGGCCCAGGCTGAAGCTTTAAACTATCGAACGCCAAGTACGCCATTGAAAGAGTGGCTTTGAAGATATTCAGCATCCCCGCCGGTACTAGATTAACGCAGCAGCAGAATCTATTCCTTGGGCAACTCCCGAAACTCATCATCATAGGGTTTGTGGACAATACCGCTTTTATCGGGCTCTATACCTCTAATCCTTTCAACTTCAAACACTACGACATCAACTACGCCACGTTGGTCCACGAGCGAGCTGTTATCCCTGCAAAGCCGTTCACTCTGAGTTTTGGTACATCCAATTTTGTCAGGGAATATCTCGGTCTGGTCTCGATAAAGGGGAAACATCTGCGGGACTCAGGAGTCGTTGTTTCAAGAGAGGGGTATGGGGCCGGCTACACGTTGTTTGCGTTCGACCTGACTCCTGACATGGAAGATGGTGACCACTACAACTTGATCAAAAACGGAAATCTAAAAGCTGAAGTACGCTTTACACAGGCGCTGGCTACCAACGTGAACATGGTTGTATTCTCTGTATTCGACAGCGTTATCCAGGTCAATCACGCCCGACAGCTTATGTTTGACTATAATTATAAGATTGTAAAATGGACACTGTGGAGATACGTGACTTCTTAAGCAGGCTTAAATACGCTAAGAAATACTTTTTAGGTGTATTTCCTAGCGACGGACTGCCTGGGGAGATAGGCCCTGAAAGACCCCGCACCCTACTCTTTAACACCGACCAGCATTACAAGGGTGTTACTGTAGGAGGCTGGACTGGCTTGTAGTGAGTACCTAGGGGTACTTGCACCAGGCCCAGTTATCCCTTATTAGTGTATAGGGTGTCTAGCAGCTTAGGCTGATAGATAATGGTAGCTTAGCAGAGCAGCTTAGGCTGAACTAGGAGACGTGTGAAGCTACTACAGTACCACAAGTGTCACTTGCACAATATCATAAGAAAACACAATACACAGTTATACTAAAAATAAAGGTACTTTATTTTTATGACAATCTGCCAAATTATCTTAGAGTGTACCCTCAGTGAGAGGATAGGAAATATACACAAGATATATATACACAATAGCAAAAATATTCAGTATAGTCTTAGAAAACAGTGCAAACAATGTATAGTTACAATAGGATGCAATGGGGACACATAGGGATAGGGGCAACACAAACCATATACTCCAAAAGTGGAATGCGAACCACGAATGGATCCCAAACCTATGTGACCCTGTAGAGGGTCGCTGGGACTATTAGAAAATAGTGAGGGTTAGAAAAATAGCCCACCCCAAGACCATGAAAAGTGAGTGCAAAGTGCACTAAAGTTCCCCAAAGGACAAAGAAGTCGTGATAGGGGAATAAGGCAGGAAAGACACAAACCAACAATGCAACAACACTGGATTTCCAATCTGGGGTACCTGTGGAACAAGGGGACCAAGTCCAAAAGTCACAAGCAAGTCGGAGATGGGCAGATGCCCAGGAAATGCCAGCTGCGGGTGCAAAGAAGCTTCTACTGGACAGAAGAAGCTGCGGTTTCTGCAGGAACACAAAGGGCTAGAGACTTCCCCTTTGGAGGACAGATCCCTCTCGCCTTGTAGAGTCGTGCAGAAGTGTTTTCCCGCCGAAGGAACGCCAACAAGTCTTGCTAGCTGCAAATCATGCGGTTAGCGTTTTTGGACGCTGCTGTGGCCCAGGAGGGACCAGGAGGTCGCAAATTGGACCAGGAGGTAGAGGGGACGTCGAGCAAGACAAGGAGCCCTCTTAGCAGCAGGTAGCTCCCGGAGAAGTGCCAGAAACAGGCACTACAAGGATGCGTGAAACAGTGCTCACCGGAAGTTACACAAAGGAGTCCCACGTCACCGGAGACCAATTTAGAAAGTCGTGCAATGCAGGTTAGAGTGCTGTGGACCCAGGCTTGGCTGTGCACAAAGGATTTCCGCAGGAAGTGCACAGGGGCCGGAGTAGCTGCAAAAGTCGCGGTTCCCAGCAATGCAGTCTAGCGAGGTGAGGCAAGGACTTACCTCCACCAAACTTGGACTGAAGAGTCACTGGACTGTGGGAGTCACTTGGACAGAGTTGCTGGATTCGAGGGACCTCGCTCGTCGTGCTGAGAGGAGACCCAAGGGACCGGTAATGTAGCTTTTTGGTGCCTGCGGTTGCAGGGGGAAGATTCCGTCGACCCACGGGAGATTTCTTCGGAGCTTCAAGTGCAGAGAGGAGGCAGACTACCCCCACAGCATGCACCACCAGGAAAACAGACGAGAAGGCGGCAGGATCAGCGTTACAGAGTTGCAGTAGTCGTCTTAGCTACTATGTTGCAGTTTTGCAGGCTTCCAGCACGGTCAGCAGTCGATTCCTTGGCAGAAGGTGAAGAGAGAGATGCAGAGGAACTCGGATGAGCTCTTGCATTCGTTATCTAAGGAATCCCAAGAGACAGAGACCCTAAATAGCCAGAAAAGAGGGTTTGGCTACCTAGGAGAGAGGATAGGCTAGCAACACCTGAAGGAGCCTATCACAAGGAGTCTCTGACGTCACCTGGTGGCACTGGCCACTCAGAGCAGTCCAGTGTGCCAGCAGCACCTCTGTTTCCAAGATGGCAGAGGTCTGGAGCACACTGGAGGAGCTCTGGGCACCTCCCCTGGGAAGTGCAGGTCAGGGGAGTGGTTACTCCCCTTTCCTTTGCCCAGTTTCGAGCCAGAGCAGGGCTAAGGGGTCCCCTGAACCGGTGTAGACTGGCTTATGCAGAGATGGGCACCATCTGTGCCCATCAAAGCATTTCCAGAGGCTGGGGGAGGCTACACCTTTTCTCTGAGGAAGTCCTTTCTTCTGCCTTCCTGGGCCAGGCCTGGCTGGACCCCAGGAGGGCAGAAACCTGTCTGAGGGGTTGGCAGCAGCTGCAGTGAAACCCCGGGAAAGGCAGTTTGGCAGTACTCGGGTTCTGTGCTAGAGACCCGGGAAAGGCAGTTTGGCAGTACCCGGGTTCTGTGCTAGAGACCCGGGGATCATGGAATTGTTCCCCCAATGCCAGAATGGCATTGGGGTGACAATTCCATGATCTTAGACATGTTACATGGCCATGTTCGGAGTTACCATTGTGACGCTATACATAGGTAGTGACCTAAGTATAGTGCACGCGTGAAATGGTGTCCACGCACTCACAAAGTCCAGGGAATTTGCCCTGAACAATGTGGGGGCACCTTGGCTAGTGCCAGTATAGTCTTAGAAAACAGTGCAAACCATGTATAGTTACAATAGGATGCAATGGGGACACATAGGGATAGGGGCAACACAAACTGGACGGATCCCTCTCGCCTTGTAGAGTCGTGTAGAAGTGTTTTCCCGCCGAAAGAACGCCAACAAGCCTTGCTAGCTGCAAATCGTGCGGTTAGCGTTTTTGAACGCTGCTATGGCCCAGGAGGGACCAGGAGGTCGCAAATTGGACCAGGAGGTAGAGGGGACGTCGAGCAAGACAAGGAGCCCTCTTAGCAGCAGGTAGCACCCGGAGAAGTGCCAGAAACAGGCACTACGAGGATGCGTGAAACAGTGCTCACCCGAAGTTACACAAAGGAGTCCCACGTCGCCGGAGACCAATTTAGAAAGTCGTGCAATGCAGGTTAGAGTGCCGTGGACCCAGGCTTGGCTGTGCACAAAGGATTTCCGCCGGAAGTGCACAGGGGCCGGAGTAGCTGCAAAAGTCGCGGTTCCCAGCAATGCAGTCTAGCGAGGTGAGGCAAGGACTTACCTCCACCAAACTTGGACTGAAGAGTCACTGGACTGTGGGAGTCACTTGGACAGAGTTGCTGGATTCGAGGGACCTCGCTCGTCGTGCTGAGAGGAGACCCAAGGGATCGGTAATGCAGCTTTTTGGTGCCTGCGGTTGCAGAGGGAAGATTCCGTCGACCCACGGGAGATTTCTTCGGAGCTTCAAGTGCAGAGAGGAGGCAGACTACCCCCACAGCATGCACCACCAGGAAAACAGTCGAGAAGGCGGCAGGATCAGCGTTACAGAGTTGCAGTAGTCGTCTTAGCTACTATGTTGCAGTTTTGCAGGCTTCCAGCGCGGTCAGCAGTCGATTCCTTGGCAGAAGGTGAAGAGAGAGATGCAGAGGAACTCGGATGAGCTCTTGCATTCGTTATCTAAGGAATCCCAAGAGACAGAGACCCTAAATAGCCAGAAAAGAGGGTTTGGCTACCTAGGAGAGAGGATAGGCTAGCAACACCTGAAGGAGCCTATCACAAGGAGTCTCTGACGTCACCTGGTGGCACTGGCCACTCAGAGCAGTCCAGTGTGCCAGCAGCACCTCTGTTTCCAAGATGGCAGAGGTCTGGAGCACACTGGAGGAGCTCTGGGCGCCTCCCAGGGGAGGTACAGGTCAGGGGAGTGGTCACTCCCCTTTCCTTTGTCCAGTTTCGCGCCAGAGCAGGGCTAAGGGGTCCCCTGAACCGGTGTAGACTGGCTTATGCAGAATTGGGCACATCTGTGCCCAAGAAAGCATTTCCAGAGGCTGGGGGAGGCTACTCCTCCCCTGCCTTCACACCATTTTCCAAAGGGAGAGGGTGTAACACCCTCTCTCAGAAGAAGTCCTTTGTTCTGCCATCCTGGGCCAGGCCTGGCTGGACCCCAGGAGGGCAGATGCCTGTCTGAGGGGTTGGCAGCAGCAGCAGCTGCAGTGAAACCCCGGGAAAGGCAGTTTGGCAGTACCAGGGCCTGTGCTACAGACCACTGGGATCATGGGATTGTGCCAACTATGCCAGGATGGTATAGAGGGGGCAATTCCATGATCATAGACATATTACATGGCCATATTCGGAGTTACCATTGTGAAGCTACATATAGGTAGTGACCTATATGTAGTGCACGCGTGTAATGGTGTCCCCGCACTCACAAAGTTCGGGGAATTGGCCCTGAACAATGTGGGGGCACCTTGGCTAGTGCCAGGGTGCCCTCACACTAAGTAACTTAGCACCCAACCTTTACTAGGTAAAGGTTAGACATATAGGTGACTTATAAGTTACTTAAGTGCAGTGTAAAATGGCTGTGAAATAACGTGGACGTTATTTCACTCAGGCTGCAGTGGCAGGCCTGTGTACGATTTGTCAGAGCTCCCTATGGGTGGCAAAAGAAATGCTGCAGCCCATAGGGATCTCCTGGAACCCCAATACCCTGGGTACCTCAGTACCATATACTAGGGAATTATAAGGGTGTTCCAGTAAGCCAATGTAAATTGGTAAAATTGGTCACTAGCCTGTCAGTGACAATTTGAAAGAAATGAGAGAGCATAACCACTGAGGTTCTGATTAGCAGAGCCTCAGTGAGACAGTTAGTCACTACACAGGTAACACATTCAGGCACACTTATGAGCACTGGGGCCCTGGAGAACAGGGTCCCAGTGACACATACAACTAAAACAACATATATACAGTGAAAAAGGGGGGTAACATGCCAGGCAAGATGGTACTTTCCTACACAACCCCCCCCCAAACGAAGGACAATAAGACTAGCCATGACCTGATGAGTCTTCATTGTCTAAGTGGAAATATCTGGAGAGTCCATCTGCATTGGAGTGGCTACTCCCAGGTCTATGTTCCACTGTATAGTCCATTCCCTGTAGGGATATGGACCACCTCAACAATTTAGGATTTTCACCTTTCATTTGTTTTAGCCAAAGTAGAGGTTTTTGGTCTGTCTGAACAATGAAGTGAGTGCCAAACAGGTATGGGCTCAACTTCTTCAGTGCCCAGACCACAGCAAAGGCCTCCCTCTCTATGGCAGACCAACGCTTTTCTCTAGGGGTCAACCTCCTGCTGATAAAGGCAACAGGTTGATCCTGGCCCTCAGAATTGAGTTGTGATAAGACTGCCCCTACCCCTGATTCAGATGCATCAGTGGAACAATGAATTTCTTGGAGTAACATGGGCATTTTAGGACAGGTGCAGTGCACATGGCCTGTTTCAGCTCCTCAAAAGCTTTCTGACAGCTAGCTGTCCACAATACCTTTTTAGGCACTTTGTTAGATGTGAGGTCATTAAGAGGGGCTGCTATGGAGCCATAGTTCTTTATCAACCTCCTGTAATACCCAGTGAGGCCTAAAAAGGCTCTCACCTTGGTCTGAGTTGTAGGGGGAACCCAATCTATGATAGTTTGGATTTTCCCCTGAAGTGGTGCAATCTGTTCTCCACCTACAAGGTGTCCCAGATAAACCACTTTCCCCTGCCCTATCTGGCACTTTGAAGCCTTGATAGTGAGGCCTGCCTTTTGCAGGGCCTCCAAAACTTTCCATAGGTTGACCAGGTGATCATCCCAGGTGGAGCTAAAGACAGCTATATCATCTAGATATGCTGCACTAAAAGCCTCCAACCCGTGCAGGACTGTATTCACCAACCTCTGAAAAGTGGCAGATGCATTTTTCAAACCAAAGGGCATTACTGTGAATTGGTAGTGCCCTCCAATAGTCGAAAAATGCAGTTTTTGCTTTAGCATCCTCTGATAACTTGATCTGCCAATACCCTGCAGTCAAATCAAAGGTGCTTAGATACTTGGCAGATGCCAGTGTATCTATGAGCTCATCTGCCCTGCGTATAGGGTGAGCATCAGTTTTACTTACCTGGTTGAGACCTCTGTAATCTACACAAAACCTCATCTCTCTTTTCCCATCTTTAGAGTGAGGCTTTGGTACAAGCACCAAAGGAGAGGCCCATGGACTTTCAGAGTGCTCAACCACTCCCAGTTCAAGCATTTTCTGAACCTCTTGTTTTATGCAGTCCCTGACATGGTCAGGCTGCCTATAGATCTTACTTTTGACAGGCATGCTGTCTCCAGTATCTATAGTGTGCTCACACCAAGAAGTGGTGTCTGGCACAGTAGAAAAGAGTTCAGAAAACTGACCCAGGAGATTTATGCAGTGGTCTTTCTGCTCAGCAGTAAGACAATCTGCTAAAACTACACCTTCCACTAGAGCATCTTGTTCTGTGGAAGAGAAGAGATCAGGGAGAGGGACACACTCTCTTCTTCCTGTCCTTTATCTGTTGCCATAAACAGGGTGAGATCAGCCCTGTCATAGTAGGGTTTTAGGTGATTGACATGGAGCACCCTAAGGGGACTCCTGGCAGTGCCCAAGTCAACCAAGTAGGTGACTTTTCCCTTCTTTTCAACAATAATGTGGGGTCCACTCCATTTGTCTTGGAGTGCTCTTGGGGCCACAGGCTCCAAGACCCACACTTTCTGTCCTGGTTGGTACTGAATCAGAACAGCCTTCTGGTCATGCCATTGCTCTTGGAGCTCTTGGCTGGCCTGAAGGTTATTACTGGCTTTTTCATGTACTCAGCCATTCTGGATCTTAGGCCAAGTACATAGTCCACTATGTCTTGCTTAGGAGCTTTTAAAGGTTGTTCCCAACCCTCCTTTACAAGTGTTAGAGGACCTCTTACAGGGTGCCCAAATAGGAGTTCAAAGGGGCTGAAACCCACTCCTTTCTGGGGTACCTCCCTGTAAGCAAAAAGGAGGCAAGGTAACAGGACATCCCATCTCCTCCTGAGTTTTTCAGGGAGTCCCATTATCATTCCTTTGAGAGTTTTATTAAACATCTCTACCAGTCCATTTGTTTGTGGATGATAAGGTGTGGTGAATTTGTATGTTACACCACATTCCTTCCACATGGCCTTCAAGTATGCAGACATAAAGTTGCTACCCCTGTCTGATACAACCTCTTTTGGGAAACCCACCCTGGAAGAGATTCCCAGGAGGGCTTTTCCCACTGCAGGTGCTGTAGTGGTCCTTAGAGGAATTGCTTCAGGATATCTTTTGCCATGGTCCACTACCACCAAGATAAACCTATTGCCTGCAGCAGTAGGAGGGTCAAGGGGGCCAACTATGTCAACCCCTACCCTTTCAAAGGGAACCCCAGCCACAGGCAGTGGAATAAGGGGAGCCTTTGGGGTGCCACCAGTCTTGCCACTGGCTTGACAGGTGACACAGGACTTACAAAAATCTTTTGTGTCCTCTGATATTCTAGGCCAATGAAACAGTGGGACAAGCCTTTCCCATGTTTTAATTTGCCCTAAATGTCCAGCCAAGGGAATGTCGTGGGCTAGAGTTAGGAGGAACTCTCTGTATTGCAGGGGAATGACCAATCTCCTGGCTGCTCCAGGTTTAGGGTCCCTTGCCTCTGTATACAAGAGGTTGTCCTCCCAGTAAACTCTATGTGAGTCACTGACATCCCCATTTTGCTGTTTGACAGCTTGCTGTCTTAGACCCTCTGTAGGAGGCTGGACTGGCTTGTAGTGAGTACCAAGGGGTACTTGCACCTTGCACCAGGCCCAGTTATCCCTTATTAGTGTATAGGGTGTCTAGCAGCTTAGGCTGATAGATAATGGTAGCTTAGCAAAGCAGCTCAGGCTGAACTAGGAGACGTGTGAAGCTACTACAGTACCACTTAGTGTCATATGCACAATATCATAAGAAAACACAATACACAGTTATACTAAAAATAAAGGTACTTTATTTTTATGACAATATGCCAAAGTATCTTAGAGTGTACCCTCAGTAAGAGGATAGGAAATATACACAAGATATATATACACAATAGCAAAAATATGCAGTATAGTCTTAGAAAACAGTGCAAACAATGTATAATTACAATAGGATGCAATGGGGAAACATAGGGATAGGGGCAACACAAACCATATACTCCAAAAGTGGAATGTGAACCACGAATGGACCCCAAACCTATGTGACCTTGTAGAGGGTCGCTGGGACTATTAGAAAATAG
Organism: Pleurodeles waltl; assembly: GCF_031143425.1. Taxonomy (NCBI): domain Eukaryota; kingdom Metazoa; phylum Chordata; class Amphibia; order Caudata; family Salamandridae; genus Pleurodeles; species Pleurodeles waltl. The sequence goes on along the minus strand of NW_027150076.1, from coordinate 8,482,314 downwards.
TGAGAGTTAGAAAAATAACCCTCCCCAAGACCCTGAAAAGTGAGTGCAAAGTGCACCAAAGTTCCCCTAAGGACAAAATAGTCGTGTTAGAGGGAAAATGCAAGGAAAACACAAATCAGCAATGCAACAACGATGGATTCCTGTCTGAAGGTACCTGTGGAACAAGGGGACCAAGTCCAAAAGTCACAAGCAGCTCGGAGATGGGCAGATGCCCAAGAAATGCCAGCGGTTGGTGCAAAGAAGCTCTTACTAGGCTGAAGAACTGTGAATACTGCAGGAACGACAAGGGCTAGAGACTTCCCCTTTGGAGGATGGATCCCCCACGCCTTGGAGAGTCGTGCAGAAGTGTTTTCCCGCCGGATGGACGCCAACAAGCCTTGCTACACGCAAATCGTGCGTTTGGCGTTTTTGGACGCTGCTGGGGCCCAGGAGGGACCAGGAGGTCGCAAATTGGACCTGCAGAGAGAGGGGACGTCGAGCAAGACAAGGAGCCCTCACTGAAGCAGGTAGCACCCGGAGAAGTGCCAGAAACAGGCACTACGAGGATGCGTGAAACGGTGCTCGCCGAAGTTGCACAAAGGAGTCCCACGTCGCCGGAGACCAACTTAGAAAGTCGTGCAATGCAGGTTAGAGTGCCGTGGACCCAGGCTTGGCTGTGCACACAGGATTTCCGCCGGAAGTGCACAGGGGCCGGAGAAGCTTGCAAAGTCACGGTTCCCAGCAATGCAGCCCAGCGAGGTGAGGCAAGGACTTACCTCCACCAAACTTGGGCTGAAGAGTCACTGGACTGTGGGGGTCACATGGACGGTGTCGCTGGATTCGAGGGACCTCGCTCGTCGTGCTGAGAGGAGACCCAAGGGACCGGAGATGCAGCTTTTTGGTGCCTGCGGTTGCAGGGGGAAGATTCCGTCGACCCACGGGAGATTTCTTCGGAGCTTCTGGTGCAGAGAGGAGGCAGGCTACCCCCACAGCATGCACAAGCAGGAAAACAGTCGAGAAGGCGGCAGGATCAGCGTTACAGAGTTGCAGTAGTCGTCTTTGCTACTATGTTGCAGGTTTGCAGGCTTCCAGCGCGGTCAGCGGTCGATTCCTTATCAGAAGGTGAAGAGGGAGATGCAGAGGAACTCGGCTGAGCTCATGCATTCGTTATCTAAAGTTTCCCCAGAGACAGAGACCCTAAATAGCCAGAAAAGAGGGTTTGGCTACCTAGGAGAGAGGAAAGGCTACTAACACCTGAAGGAGCCTATCAGCAGGAGTCTCTGACGTCACCTGGTGGCACTGGCCACTCAGAGCAGTCCAGTGTGCCAGCAGCACCTCTGTTTCCAAGATGGCAGAGGTCTGGAGCACACTGGAGGAGCTCTGGACACCTCCCAGGGGAGGTGCAGGTCAGGGGAGTGGTCACTCCCCTTTCCTTTGTCCAGTTTCGCGCCAGAGCAGGGGCTAAGGGGTCCCTGAACCGGTGTAGACTGGCTTATGCAGAATTGGGCACATCTGTGCCCAACAAAGCATTTCCAGAGGCTGGGGGAGGCTACTCCTCCCCTGCCTTCACACCATTTTCCAAAGGGAGAGGGTGTCACACCCTCTCTCAGAGGAAGTTCTTTGTTCTGCCATCCTGGGCCAGGCCTGGCTGGACCCCAGGAGGGCAGATGCCTGTCTGAGGGGTTGGCAGCAGCAGCAGCTGCAGAGAAACCCCAGGAAGGGCAGTCTGGCAGTACCAGGGTCTGTGCTACAGACCACTGGGATCATGGAATTGTACCAACAATGCCAGGATGGCATAGAGGGGGCAATTCCATGATCATAGACATGTTACATGGCCATATTCGGAGTTACCATGGTGAAGCTACATATAGGTAGTGACCTATATGTAGTGCACGCGTGTAATGGTGTCCCCGCACTCACAAAGTTCAGTGAATTGGCTCTGAACAATGTGGGGGCACCTTGGCTAGTGCCAGGGTGCCCTCACACTAAGTAACTTTGCACCTAACCTTTACCAGGTAAAGGTTAGACATATAGGTGACTTATAAGTTACTTAAGTGCAGTGTAAAAATGGCTGTGAAATAACGTGGACGTTATTTCACTCAGGCTGCAGTGGCAGGCCTGTGTAAGAATTGTCAGAGCTCCCTATGGGTGGCAAAAGAAATGCTGCAGCCCATAGGGATCTCCTGGAACCCCAATACCCTGGGTACCTCAGTACCATATACTAGGGAATTATAAGGGTGTTCCAGTAAGCCAATGTAAATTGGTAAAAATGGTCACTAGCCTGTCAGTGACAATTTGAAAGTAATGAGAGAGCATAACCACTGAGGTTCTGGTTAGCAGAGCCTCAGTGAGACAGTTAGGCACCACACAGGGAACATATACATGCACACCTATGAGCACTGGGGCCCTGTGTGACAGGGTCCCAGTGACACATACATATAGGCCACAAACCTATGAGCACTGGGGTCCTGACTAGCAGGATCCCAGTGACACATAACAACCATACTGAAAACATGGTGTTTTCACTATGAGCACTGAGGCCTGGCTATCAGGATCCCAGTGAGACAGTGAAAACAGTGACAAACACCCTGACATACACTCACAAACAGGCCAAAAGTGGGGGTAACAAGGCTAGAAAGAGGCTACCTTCTCACACCCTCTAATGTGGGACAGGTTTGCTGTGCCACACTCAGCTCTTCCCTGGCAGGCCCCCTCCACCCAAAAGATCAGCAATGTCTGCTTCCAGCTCCTCTGGTGAAGGTTCTGCACAGGGGGGAAATTCTTATTCCTCAGAAGTTGAATCATCTGTAGAGGGAGGGATAGTGGGTAGGGATTTACCCTTACTAACCCTAGCTTTAGGGAGCACTTGGTCCATTGTTCCAGGATCCAAGTCACCCTGTCCTTTTTACTTTTTGGCCTGAGCCCTTGTCAAAGCAAAAATATGCCCAGGAATGCCCAGCATTGCTGCATGAGCCTCCAACTCCACTTCTGCCCAAGCTGATGGCTCTAGATCATTCCCTAGTAGACAGTCTACAGGTAAATCTGAGGCAACCAATCTTCTCAATGGATGTGCCAGCTAAGGCCTTATCATTCTCAATAAGCATGTTAGATAACAATTCTCTAGAGGGATTCTTCCCTACCCCTAAACCTCTATCAATGCAGAGACTCCTCAAACCCTTTCAGTTAAGGTGGTCATAAGCTGAGCTGACCAGATCAAGACAAGGTCCTACATCAGACATGATAGAAAAAGGTTTAGGGACAGATAAAAGAAAGAAAAAGTTTCAGGACTTTTTAAGAAACAGAAAAAAAACTTTTTCAACTTTTTAGAAACTTTTTGAAAGTGTAGATGTACTTTTCAGCACTTAGCAACTAGAGTAAGAGGAGAAAAGCAAAACATTTTGGTTAGGTGTACATACACTGAACTTGTTTTGTATATTTTTCTCTTATGAAAAGTACTAAATGACAAAGTGGTAAGTAGTTGCAAGTACTTATCCCACCGCTGCACAACCAATGTAGGAGGCTGGCCTGGCTTGTAGTGGATACGAAGGGGTACTTACACTCTGTACCAGGTCCAGTTATCCCTTATTAGTGAAGAGGTGTTTCTAGCAGCTTAGGCTGATAGAAGGTAGCTATAGCAGAGCAGCTTAGGATGAACTAGGAGACATGTAAAGCTCCTACTATACCACTGGTGTCATATGCACAATATCATAAGAAAACACAATACACAGATATACTAAAAATAAAGGTACTTTATTTTTATGACAATATGCCAAAAGTATCTCAGTGAGTACCCTCAGTATGAGGATGCCAAATATACACAAGATATATGTACACAATACCAAAAATATGCAGTAATAGCAAAAGGAAGTAATGCAAGCAATGTAAAGTCACAGTAGATTGCAATAGGAGCACATAGGTATGGGGGCAACACAAACCATATACTCCAAAAGTGGAATGCAAACCACGAATGGACCCCAAACCTATGTGAGCTTGTAGAGGGTCACTGGGACTGTAAGAAAACAGTGAGGGTTAGAAAAATAGCCCACCCAAGACCCTGAAAGGTAGGTGTAAAGTGCACCTATATTCCCCAGAGAGCACAGAAGTCGTGATAGGGGAATTCTGCAAGGAAGACCAACACCAGCAATGCAAACAAAGTGGATTTCAAGATGAGAGTACCTGTGGAACAAGGGGACCAAGTCCAAGAGTTGCGACAAAGTCGAGATTGGGCAGATGCCCAAGAAATGCCAGCTGAGGGTGCAAAGAAGCTGCCACCGGATGGTAGAAGCTGTGGATTGTGCAAGAACGAAGAGGACCAGGAACTACCCCTTTGGAGGATGGGTGCCCCACGTCGTGAAGAAGCTTGCAGAGGTGTTACCACGCAGAAAGACCGCAAACAAGCCTTGCTAGCTGCAAGGGTCGCGGTTAGGGTTTTTGGATGCTGCGGTGGCCCACGAGGAACCAGGATGTCGCCACTTGGATGAGGAGACAGAGGGGGTGCCCAGCAAGTCAGGGAGCCCTCACAGAAGCAGGCAGCACCAGCAGAAGTACCGGAACAGGCACTTAGAAGAGGAGTGAACCGGAGTCCATCCGAAGTCACAAAAGGGAGTCCCACGACGCCGGAGGACAACTCAGAAGGTTGTGCACTGCAGGTTAGAGTGTCGGGGACCCAGGCTTGGCTGTGCACAAAGGAAATCCTGAAAGAGTGCACAGGAGCCGGAGCAGCTGCAAATCACGCAGTACCCAGCAATGCAGTCTATCGTGGGGAGGCAAGGACATACCTCCACCAAACTTGGACTGAAGAGTCACTGGACTGTGGGAGTCACTTGGACAGAGTTGCTGAGTTCCAGGGAACACGCTCGTCATGCTAAGAGGGGACCCAGTGGAGCGGTGATGCAGTATTTTGTTGCCTGCGGTTGCAGGGGGAAGATTCCGTCGACCCACGGGAGATTTCTTCAGAGCTCCTGGTGCAAGAAGGAGGCAGGCTACCCCCAGAGCATGCACCACCAGGAAAACAGTCAAGAAGGCGGCAGGATCAGAGATACAAGGGTGCAGTAGTCGTCTTTGCTACTTTGTTGCGGTTTTGCAGGCATCCTGAGCAGTCAGCGGTCGATCCTTTGGCAGAAGGTGAAGAGAGAGATGCAGAGGAACTCTGGTGAGCTCTTGCATTCGGTATCTGAAAAATTCCCCAAAGCAGAGACCCTAAATAGCCAGAAAAGGAGGTTTGGCTACCTAGGAAGGAGGATAGGCTAGTAAGACAGGTAAGAGCCTATCAGAAGGAGTCTCTGACGTCACCTGATGGCCCTGGCCACTCAGAGCAGTCCAGTGTGCCAGCAGCACCTCTGAATCCAAGATGGCAGAGGTCTGGGGCACACTGTAGGAGCTCTGGGCACCTCCCTTGGGAGGTGCAGGTCAGGGGAGTGGTCACTCCCCTTTCCTTTGCCCAATTTCATGCCAGAGCAGGGCTAAGGGGTCCCTGAACCGGTGTAGACTGGCTTATGCAGAAATGGGCACCAAATGTGCCCATGAAAGCATTTCCAGAGGCTGGGGGAGGCTACTCCTCCCCTGCCTTCACACTATTTTCCAAAGGGAGAGGGTGTAACACCCTCTCTCAGAGGAAGTCCTTTGTTCTGCCATCCTGGGCCAGGCCTGGCTGGACCCCAGGAGGGCAGATGCCTGTCTGAGGGGTTGGCAGCAGCTGCAGTGAAACCCCGGGAAAGGCAGTTTGGCAGTACCAGGGTCTGTGCTACAGACCACTGGGATCATGGGATTGTGCCAACTATTCCAGGATGGTATAGAGGGGGCAATTCCATGATCATAGACATATTACATGGCCATATTCGGAGTTACCATTGTGAAGCTACATATAGGTAGTGACCTATATGTAGTGCACGTGTGTAATGATGTCCCCGCACTCACAAAGTCCGGGGAATTGGCCCTGAACAATGTGGGGGCACCTTGGCTAGTGCCAGGGTGCCCACACACTAAGTAACTTAGCACCCAACCTTTACTAGGTAAAGGTTAGACATATAGGTGACTTATAAGTTACTTAAGTGCAGTGTAAAATGGCTGTGAAATAACATGGATGTTATTTCACTCAGGCTGCAGTGGCAGGCCTGTGTAAGAATTGTCAGAGCTCCCTATGTGTGGCAAAAGAAATGCTGCAGCCCATAGGGATCTCCTGGAACCCCAATACCCTGGGTACCTCAGTACCATATACTAGGGAATTATAAGGGTGTTCCAGTAAGTCAATGTAAATTGGTAAATGTCTCCAAATCATTCCCTAATAGACAGTCTACAGGTAAATCTGAAGCTACCACAACTTTCTTTGGACCAGTAACCCCCCCCAGTTGAGATTCACAACAGCAATGGGGTGGCTAAGAGTGTTGTTATGAGCGTCTGTCACTTGGTACTGGTGACCAAGTAGGTGTTGTTCAGGGTGTACCAGTTTCTCTATTACCATGGTAACACTGGCACCTGTGTCCCTGTAGGCCTGAACCTTAACACCATTTATTAGGGGAAGTTGCTTGTACTTATCCATATTAAGGGGACAAGCAACCAAGGTGGCCAAATCAATGGCACCTTCAGAGACTAACACAGCCTCTGTGGTCTCCCTAACAAGATCAACCCCCACTAAATTACCAAAAGTGAGCCCAGCTACTCCCTTGGATTGGCTATTAGTAGGTTTGCTCCCACCACCACTGCTATTACTAGGGACACTAGGTGTAGCAGTAGGGGTTGTGGTAGTGGGAGGCTTGGTGCTTTTCTTTGGACAACTGGCATCAGTTGTCCAATGGCCTTTTACTTTACATAAATAGCACCATGGTTTCTTTACTTGATTAGAAGAGGATTTGGACCCACCACCCCCACCAGAGTGTTTTTGTGGGCCTGATGAAGACTCATTTTTAGATTTGTCCCCACCCTTGTCTGAAGATTTACCATCCTTCTTCTTGCCATCCTTGTCACCCCCTGTATGAACTTTTCTGTTCACTCTTGTTCTGACCCATTTGTCTGCCTTCTTTCCCAATTCTTTGGGAGAGGTCAGATCTGAGTCCACTAGATATTGGTGTAACAAATCAGACACACAGTTATTCAGAATATGCTCTCTCAGGATCAGATTATACAGGCTTTCATAGTCAGAAGCTTTACTGCCATGTAACCACCCCTCCAAGGCCTTCACTGAATAGTCAACAAAGTCTACCCAGTGTTGTGAGGACTCTTTTCTGGTTTCTCTGAACTTAATCCTGTATTGGTCAGTGGTTAAGCCATAACCATCCAGGATTGCATTCTTAAGAACTGTAAAATTATTGGCATCACTTTCTTTCACAGTAAGAAGCCTATCCCTACCCTTTCCACTAAATGATAGCCATAGGATAGCAGCCCACTGCCTTTGAGGGACATCCTGTACAACACAGGCCCTCTCAAGTGCAGCAAACCACTTGTTAATTTCATCCCCCTCCTTATAAGGGGGAACTATCTTGTGCAGATTCCTAGAATCATGCTCTTTTGCAGGATGACTATTGGGAATACTGCTGCTGCCACCATGGGTTTCTAAACCCAGTTTCTGTCTCTCCTTCTCTACTTCTAAGGACTGTCTATCCAAATCCAGCTGTTGCTTCTTGAGCTTCAGTCTGGTTTGTTCCACTCTCAATCTATTGAGCTCCCTTTCTAACAATCTGTCATCAGGGTGGGTGGGAGGGACATGTCTTGAAACAGAAGTATGGTGAGAATGGACAGAAGGAGACCTGTCCCTTACAGAGGGCACCCTAACAGCTTGGTTAACAGAAACATCAGTTCTACTGTGGTGAGAATGAATGCTCTTGCTATGATGTGAGACAACACTATCTGTATGGTGTGACTCAACATCAGTACCAACTATGCTAGACTGTCTAGTAATGGGCAGGCTAGGAAGTTTCTTTCCTGAATCTTTTTCTAGGGGGGTCCCTGGATCAGATTGGGAACCATTAGCTGCTTTTTCAACAGATGGGGCCCTTGTGGCCTTATCTTGTTCTCTAAGCATGTTAAGCAATAATTCCAAGGAAGGATTCTTCCCTACACTCAAACCTCTTTCTACACAGAGACTCCTTGCTCCTTTCCAGCTAAGGTGGTCATATGCAAGTTTGGACAGATCAACATTTTGGCCTGTGCCAGACATTTTAGAAAGAGTTTAAGTGACAGAAAAAGTGAGAAAAAGTTTTTAGAGCTTTTTAGAAAGACAGAAAAAAAACTTTTAAAACTTTTTAAGAACTTTTTGAAAGTTTAGAAGTACTTTTCAGCACTTTAGAAAAGAGTGAAAAGAGGAAATGCAAAACTTTATGGTTATGTGTACATACACTGAACTTGTTTTGTATATTTTTCTCTTATGAAAAGTACAATGACAAGAGTGGTAAGTAGTCTCAAAGCACTTATCCCACCGCTGCACAACCAATGTAGGAGGCTGGACTGGCTTGTAGTGAGTACCTAGGGGTACTTGCACCTTGCACCAGGCCCAATTATCCCTTATTAGTGTATAGGGTGTCTAGCAGCATAGGCTGATAGATAATGGTAGCTTAGCAGAGCAGCTTAGGCTGAACTAGGAGACGAGTGAAGCTCCTACAGTACCACTTAGTGTCATATGCACAATATCATAAGAAAACACAATACACAGTTATACTAAAAATAAAGGTACTTTATTTTTATGACAATATGCCAAAAGTATCTCAGTGAGTACCCTCAGTATGAGGATAGCAAATATACACAAGATATATGTACACAATACCAAAATATGCAGTAATAGTATTAGAAAACAGTGCAAACAATGTATAGTTACAATAGGATGCAATGGAGACACATAGGGATAGGGCAACACAAACCATATACTCCAAAAGTGGAATGCGAACCACGAATGGACCCCAAACCTATGTGACCTTGTAGAGGGTCGCTGGGACTATTAGAAAATAGTAAGGGTTAGAAAAATAGCCCACCCCAAGACCCTGAAAAGTGAGTGCAAAGTGCACTAAAGTTCCCCAAAGGACATAGAAGTCGTGATAGGGGAATTCTGCAGGAAAGACACAAACCAACAATGCAACAACGATGGATTTCCAGTCGAGGGTACCTGTGGAACAAGGGGACCAAGTCCAAAAGTCACAAGCAAGTCGGAGATGGGCAGATGCCCAGGAAATGCCAGCTGTGTGTGCAAAGATGCTGCTACTGGATAGTAGAAGCGTAGGTTTCTGCAAGAACGACAAGGGCTAGAGACTTCCCCTTTGGAGGACGGATCCCTCACGCCGTGGAGAGTCGTGCAGAAGTGTTTTCCCGCCGAAAGACCGCCAACAAGCCTTGCTAGCTGCAAATCGTGCGGTTGGTGTTTTTGGATGCTGCTGTGGCCCAGGAGGGACCAGGATGTCGCAAATTGCGTCAGGGGACGGAGGAGACGTCGAGCAAGACAAGGAGTCCTCTCAGCAGCAGGTAGCACCCGGAGAAGTGCCAGAAACAGGCACTACGAGGATGCGTGAAACGGTGCTCACCCGAAGTCGCACAAAGGAGTCCCACGTCGCCGGAGAACAACTTAGGAGGTCGTGCAATGCAGGTTAGAGTGCCGTGGACCCAGGCTGGACTGTGCACAAAGGATTTCCGCCGGAAGTGCACGGAGGCCGGAGAAGCTGCAAAAGTCGCGGTTCCCAACAATGCAGTCTGGCGTAGGGAGGCAAGGACTTACCTCCACCAAACTTGGACTGAAGAGTCACTGGACTGTGGGAGTCACTTGGACAGAGTTGCTGGATTCAAGGGACCTCGTTCGTCGTGCTGAGAGGAGACCCAAGGTACCGGTGATGCAGTTCTTTGGTGCCTGCGGTTGCAGGGGGACGATTCCGTCGACCCACGGGAGATTTCTTCAGGGCTTCTAGAGCAGAGAGGAGGCAGACTACCCCCACAGCATGCACCACCAGGAAAACAGTCGAGAAGGCGGCAGTGTAGGAGGCTGGACTGGCTTGTAGTGAGTACCAAGGGGTACTTGCACCTTGCACCAGGCCCAGTTATCCCTTATTAGTGTATAGGGTGTCTAGCAGCTTAGGCTGATAGATAATGGTAGCTTAGCAGAGCAGCTTAGGCTGAACTAGGAGACGTGTGAAGCTACTACAGTACCACTTAGTGTCATATGCACAATATCATAAGAAAACACAATACACAGTTATACTAAAAATAAAGGTACTTTATTTTTATGACAATATGCCAAAGTATCTTAGAGTGTACCCTCAGTGAGAGGATAGGAAATATACACAAGATATATATACACAATAGCAAAAATATGCAGTATAGTCTTAGAAAACAGTGCAAACAATGTATAGTTACAATAGGATGCAATGGGGAAACATAGGGATAGGGGCAACACAAACCATATACTCCAAAAGTGGAATGCGAACCACAAATGGACCCCAAACCTATGTGACCTTGTAGAGGGTCGCTGGGACTATTAGAAAATAGTGAGAGTTAGAAAAATAACCCTCCCCAAGACCCTGAAAAGTGAGTGCAAAGTGCACTAAAGTTCCCCTAAGGACAAAGAAGTCGTGTTAGAGGAATAATGCAGGAAAGACACAAACCAGCAATGCAACAACTGTGGATTTCCAATCTAGGGTACCTGTGGAACAAGGGGACCAAGTCCAAAAGTCACAAGCAAGTCGGAGATGGGCAGATGCCCAGGAAATGCCAGCTGCGGTTGCAAAGAAGCTTCTACTGGACAGAAGAAGCTGAGGTTTCTGCAGGAACAAAAAAGGCTAGAGACTTCCCCTTTGGTGGACGGATCCCACTCGCCTTGGAGAGTCGTGCAGAAGTGTTTTCTCGCTGAAAGAACGCCAACAAGCCTTGCTAGCTGCAAATCGTGCGTTTGGCGTTTTTGGACGATGCTGGGGCCCAGGAGAGACCAGGAGGTCGCAAATTGGACCTGAAGAGAGAGGGGACATCGTGCAAGACAAAGAGCCCTCACTGAAGCAGGTAGCACCCGGAGAAGTGCCAGAAACAGGCACTACGAGGATGCGTGAAACGGTGCTCGCCGAAGTTGCACAAAGGAGTCCCACGTCGCCGGAGACCAACTTAGAAAGTCGTGCAATGCAGGTTAGAGTGCCGTGGACCCAGGCTTGGCTGTGCACAAAGGATTTCCGACGGAAGTGCACAGGGGCCGGAGTAGCTTGCAAAGTCACGGTTCCCAGCAATGCAGCCCAGCGAGGTGAGGCAAGGACTTACCTCCACCAAACTTGGACTGAAGAGTCACTGGACTGTGGGGGTCACTTGGACAGAGTCGCTGGATTCGAGGGACCTCGCTCGTCGTGCTGAGAGGCGACCCAAGGGACCGGTAATGCAGCTTTTTGGTGCCTGCGGTTGCAGGGGGAAGATTCCGTCGACCCACGGGAGATTTCTTCGGAGCTTCTGGTGCAGAGAGGAGGCAGGCTACCCCCACAGCATGCACAAGCAGGAAAACAGTCGAGAAGGCGGCAGGATCAGCGTTACAGAGTTGCAGTAGTCGTCTTTGCTACTATGTTGCAGGTTTGCAGGCTTCCAGCGCGGTCAGCAGTCGATTCCTTATCAGAAGGTGAAGAGAGAGATGCAGAGGAACTCGGCTGAGCTCATGCATTCGTTATCTAAAGTTTCCCCAGAGACAGAGACCCTAAATAGCCAGAAAAGAGGGTTTGGCTACCTAGGAGAGAGGAAAGGCTACTAACACCTGAAGGAGCCTATCACAAGGAGTCTCTGACGTCACCTGGTGGCACTGGCCACTCAGAGCAGTCCAGTGTGCCAGCAGCACCTCTGTTTCCAAGATGGCAGAGGTCTGGAGCACACTGGAGGAGCTCTGGACACCTCCCAGGGGAGGTGCAGGTCAGGGGAGTGGTCACTCCCCTTTCCTTTGTCCAGTTTCGCGCCAGAGCAGGGGCTAAGGGGTCCCTGAACCGGTGTAGACTGGCTTATGCAGAATTGGGCACATCTGTGCCCAACAAAGCATTTCCAGAGGCTGGGGGAGGCTACTCCTCCCCTGCCTTCACACCATTTTCCAAAGGGAGAGGGTGTCACACCCTCTCTCAGAGGAAGTTCTTTGTTCTGCCATCCTGGGCCAGGCCTGGCTGGACCCCAGGAGGGCAGCTGCCTGTCTGAGGGGTTGGCAGCAGCATCAGCTGCAGTGAAACCCCAGGAAGGGCAGTCTGGCAGTACCAGGGTCTGTGCTACAGACCACTGGGATCATGGAATTGTACCAATAATGCCAGGATGGCATAGAGGGGGCAATTCCATGATCATAGACATGTTACATGGCCATATTCGGAGTTACCATGGTGAAGCTACATATAGGTAGTGACCTATATGTAGTGCACGCGTGTAATGGTGTCCCCGCACTCACAAAGTTCAGTGAATTGGCTCTGAACAATGTGGGGGCACCTTGGCTAGTGCCAGGGTGCCCTCACACTAAGTAACTTTGCACCTAACCTTTACCAGGTAAAGGTTAGACATATAGGTGACTTATAAGTTACTTAAGTGCAGTGTAAAATGGCTGTGAAATAACGTGGACGTTATTTCACTCAGGCTGCAGTGGCAGGCCTGTGTAAGAATTGTCAGAGCTCCCTTTGGGTGACAAAAGAAATGCTGCAGCCCATAGGGATCTCCTGGAACCCCAATACCCTGGGTACCTCAGTACCATATACTAGGGAATTATAAGGGTGTTCCAGTAAGCCAATGTAAATTGGTAAAATTGGTCACTAGCCTGTTAGTGACAATTTGAAAGTAATGAGAGAGCATAACCACTGAGGTTCTGGTTAGCAGAGCCTCAGTGAGACAGTTAGGCACCACACAGGGAACATATACATGCACACCTATGAGCACTGGGGCCCTGTGTGACAGGGTCCCAGTGACACATACATATAGGCCACAAACCTATGAGCACTGGGGTCCTGACCAGCAGGATCCCAGTGACACATAACAAACATACTGAAAACATAGTGTTTTCACTATGAGCACTGAGGCCTGGCTATCAGGATCCCAGTGAGACGGTGAAAACAGTGACAAACACCCTGATATACACTCACAAACAGGCCAAAAGTGGGGGTAACAAGGCTAGAAAGAGGCTACCTTCTCACACAACCCCCCCCCCCAAACGAAGGACAATAAGGCTAACCTTGGCCAGTTGAGACTTTATTGTCTAAGTGGTGATAAGTAGAGAGTAGCTCTGCAATAGACTGGTTACTCCCTTTATCATCCACTATATGGTTACTTCCCTGTGGGGATGTAAACCACCCTGTTTGAAGTTTTTTAGCTAACCAACAATGTGAAGATGTATTTTCAGAGTTTCTATCAGTAAGTTTTAGTTTAGAGCAGTGGGAATTATCCACTGAACCTATTTGTAATGATGGAAATGCCAGACAGGGATGCTGTCTCAGAAAAGCCATAGCTGGGCAAAAACTTTGTCCATCTGGCTGGAAGAGAGAACAGGGATGCTGTTTCTCTTGAGTTGGAGCAGGGCAGGGATGCTGTCCTATGAGCTCCACACTAGGGCAGGGATGCTGTCCTAAGTGTTGTGAGGTAGTGCAGGGTTTCTGCACTAAAGTTTCTCTGGGAGGGTTGGAGGGATGCTCCATGTTAACTAAAATGGTGCTGTTTTTCTCACCAATGTTAGTTATCCCACAGAGAGGTACTTCCACCTCAGGGAGTCCAGCTTTGCCAGCTGATGATTCCCTTGGAACAGGTGCCACCCCAGGAGAGGTTTCTCCCACCACAGGAATGGTATCCTGAATGGTAGGGTGGTTAGGGGATACTGTGATACCCTTTTTACCTGTTGATGGAGAGGGATCCTGAGTTTTCAGGCCTTCTCTCCTTTGCTTTTTCATTTCACTTGAAATGAGAGGGAACAATTCCTCAGGGATGCCCAGCATGGCTGCATGGGCATAAAACTCTACATCAGCCCAACCTGAGGCCTCTAGGTCATTACCTAAGAGACAGTCTACAGGTAAGCTAGGTGATACCACCACCTGCTTAGGGCCAGTAACTCCACCCCAACTAAACTGAATTATAGCTAAGGGAAGAAACTTAGTGGAGTTATGGACATCAATAATCTTATACTGTTGTCCAATGATGTGTTGTTCAGGAGGCACTAGGTTTTCAGTCACCAAAGTGAAACTGGCACCTGTGTCCCTGTAGGCCAAGGCCTCAACACCATTTATTGAAACTGTCTGCCTGTACTTATCCATTGTAAGGGGACAAGCAGCCAGTGTGGCAAGGCCAATGCCACTAGGTGTGACAGAAACTGTCTTGGGACTGATTACATCAGTTTCCACTATGGACCCATAAGTGAACCCAACTACACCCTTTGCTTGACTGTTGCCAGCAGTCCCACCACTAGTACCACTACTGCTAGGGGCACTAGAGCTTGATGTATTAGTGGTGGTAGGCTCAGGGGGTTTACCTGGACAGGACTTATCCCCTGGCCTATGGCCTCTATTTTTACACACAAAGCACCAAGGCTTTTTAATGTGTGCAGGTTGGGAAGAAGAGGAAGAATTAGTTTTATCCCCACCCTCTGAAGAGTGTTTAAGATTTGAAGTGGGATCTTTGGTTTTACCCTTATCCCCATGCTTATCTTGAGATTTTTCACCATCTTTCTTCTTATTGCCATCTTTGTCACCCCCTGTATGAACTTTTCTGTTCACCCTTGTTCTGACCCATTTGTCTGCCTTCTTTCCCAATTCTTGGGGAGAGGTCAGATCAGAGTCTACCAGGTACTGGTGCAACAAATCAGACACACAATTATTAAGTATATGCTCTCTCAGGATTGTGTTATACAGGCTTTCATAATCAGTAACTTTACTGCCATGTAACCACCCCTCCAAGGCCTTCACTGAATGGTCAATAAAATCAACCCAGTCTTGTGAAGACTCCTTTTTGGTCTCTCTGAACTTTATCCTGTACTGTTCAGTGGTTAAGCCATAACCATCCAGGAGTGCATTCTTAAGAACTGTAAAATTATTGGCATCATTTTCTTTCACAGTAAGGAGCCTATCCCTACCTTTTCCACTAAATGATAGCCATAGGATAGCAGCCCACTGCCTTTGAGGGACATCCTGTACAGCACAGGCCCTCTCAAGTGCAGCAAACCACTTGTTAATGTCATCCCCCTCCTTATAAGGGGGAACTATCTTGTGCAGATTCCTGGAATCATGCTCTTTTGCAGGATGACTATGGGGAATACTGCTGCTGCCACCATGGGTATCTAAACCCAACTTCTGTCTTTCCTTCTCTAATTCTAAAGACTGTCTATCCAAATCCAGCTGTTGCTTCTTGAGCTTCAGTCTGGTTTGTTCCACTCTCAATCTATTGAGCTCCCTTTCTAACAATCTGTCATCAGGGTGGGTGGGAGGGACATTTCTAGATACAGAGGTATGATGGGAATGAACAGAAGGAGACCTGTCCCTTACAGAGGGCACCCTAACAGCTTGGCTACCAGTATAATGTGAGAGCACACCATCAGTATGGTGTGATTCAACCTCTGTACCAACTATGCTAGACTGTCTAGTAATGGGCAGGCTGAGAAGTTTCTTTCCTGAATCTTTTCCTGGGGGAGTCCCTGGATCAGATTGAGAACCATTAGCTACTTTTTCTACAGATTGGGCACTTATGGCCTTATCCTGTACTCTAAGCCTGTTAATTAACAGTTCTAAGGAAGGATTCTTCCCTACACTCAAACCTCTCTCTATGCAGAGACTCCTTGCTCCTTTCCAGCTAAGGTGATCATATGCAAGTTTGGACAGTTCAACTTTTTGGCCTGTGCCAGACATTTTTAGAGAGAGTTAAAGTGATAGACAAAGAGAAAAAAGTTTTCAGAACTTTTTGGAAAGACAGAAAAAACTTTTTAAACTTTTAAGAACTTTTTGAAAGTTTAGAAGTACTTTTCAGCACTTAGAAAAGAGTGAAAAGAGGAAATGCAAAACTTTTTGGCTATGTGTATATACACTGACCTTGTTTTGTATATTTTTCTCTTATGAAAAGTACAATGACAAGAGTGGTAAGTAGTCTCAAAGCACTTATCCCACCGCTGCACAACCAATGTAGGAGGCTGGACTGGCTTGTAGTGAGTACCAAGGGGTACTTGCACCTTGCACCAGGCCCAGTTATCCCTTATTAGTGTATAGGGTGTCTAGCAGCTTAGGCTGATAGATAATGGTAGCTTAGCAGAGCAGCTTAGGCTGAACTAGGAGACGTGTGAAGCTACTACAGTACCACTTAGTGTCATATGCACAATATCATAAGAAAACACAATACACAGTTATACTAAAAATAAAGGTACTTTATTTTTATGACAATATGCCAAAGTATCTTAGAGTGTACCCTCAGTGAGAGGATAGGAAATATACACAAGATATATATACACAATAGCAAAAATATGCAGTATAGTCTTAGAAAACAGTGCAAACAATGTATAGTTACAATAGGATGCAATGGGGAAACATAGGGATAGGGGCAACACAAACCATATACTCCAAAAGTGGAATGCGAACCACGAATGGACCCCAAACCTATGTTACCTTGTAGAGGGTCGCTGGGACTATTAGAAAATAGTGAGAGTTAGAAAAATAACCCTCCCCAAGACCCTGAAAAGTGAGTGCAAAGTGCACTAAAGTTCCCCTAAGGACAAAGAAGTCGTGTTAGAGGAATAATGCAGGAAAGACACAAACCAGCAATGCAACAACTGTGGATTTCCAATCTAGGGTACCTGTGGAACAAGGGGACCAAGTCCAAAAGTCACAAGCAAGTCGGAGATGGGCAGATGCCCAGGAAATGCCAGCTGCGGTTGCAAAGAAGCTTCTACTGGACAGAAGAAGCTGAGGTTTCTGCAGAAACAAAAAAGGCTAGAGACTTCCCCTTTGGTGGACGGATCCCACTCGCCTTGGAGAGTCGTGCAGAAGTGTTTTCTCGCCGAAAGAACGCCAACAAGCCTTGCTAGCTGCAAATCGTGCGTTAGGCGTTTTTGGACGCTGCTGGGGCCCAGGAGAGACCAGGAGGTCGCAAATTGGACCTGAAGAGAGAGGGGACATCGTGCAAGACAAAGAGCCCTCACTGAAGCAGGTAGCACCCGGAGAAGTGCCAGAAACAGGCACTATGAGGATGCGTGAAACGGTGCTCGCCGAAGTTGCACAAAGGAGTCCCACGTCGCCGGAGACCAACTTAGAAAGTCGTGCAATGCAGGTTAGAGTGCCGTGGACCCAGGCTTGGCTGTGCACAAAGGATTTCCGCCGGAAGTGCACAGGGGCCGGAGTAGCTGCAAAGTCGCGGTTCCCAGCAATGCAGCCCAGCGAGGTGAGGCAAGGACTTACCTCCACCAAACTTGGACTGAAGAGTCACTGGACTGTGGGGGTCACTTGGACAGAGTCGCTGGATTCGAGGGACCTCGCTCGTCGTGCTGAGAGGCGACCCAAGGGACCGGTAATGCAGCTTTTTGGTGCCTGCGGTTGCAGGGGGAAGATTCCGTCGACCCACGGGAGATTTCTTCGGAGCTTCTGGTGCAGAGAGGAGGCAGGCTACCCCCACAGCATGCACAAGCAGGAAAACAGTCGAGAAGGCGGCAGGATCAGCGTTACAGAGTTGCAGTAGTCGTCTTTGCTACTATGTTGCAGGTTTGCAGGCTTCCAGCGCGGTCAGCAGTCGATTCCTTATCAGAAGGTGAAGAGAGAGATGCAGAGGAACTCGGCTGAGCTCATGCATTCGTTATCTAAAGTTTCCCCAGAGACAGAGACCCTAAATAGCCAGAAAAGAGGGTTTGGCTACCTAGGAGAGAGGAAAGGCTACTAACACTTGAAGGAGCCTATCACAAGGAGTCTCTGACGTCACCTGGTGGCACTGGCCACTCAGAGCAGTCCAGTGTGCCAGCAGCACCTCTGTTTCCAAGATGGCAGAGGTCTGGAGCACACTGGAGGAGCTCTGGACACCTCCCAGGGGAGGTGCAGGTCAGGGGAGTGGTCACTCCCCTTTCCTTTGTCCAGTTTCGCGCCAGAGCAGGGGCTAAGGGGTCCCTGAACCGGTGTAGACTGGCTTATGCAGAATTGGGCACATCTGTGCCCAACAAAGCATTTCCAGAGGCTGGGGGAGGCTACTCCTCCCCTGCCTTCACACCATTTTCCAAAGGGAGAGGGTGTCACACCCTCTCTCAGAGGAAGTTCTTTGTTCTGCCATCCTGGGCCAGGCCTGGCTGGACCCCAGGAGGGCAGCTGCCTGTCTGAGGGGTTGGCAGCAGCATCAGCTGCAGTGAAACCCCAGGAAGGGCAGTCTGGCAGTACCAGGGTCTGTGCTACAGACCACTGGGATCATGGAATTGTACCAATAATGCCAGGATGGCATAGAGGGGGCAATTCCATGATCATAGACATGTTACATGGCCATATTTGGAGTTACCATGGTGAAGCTACATATAGGTAGTGACCTATATGTAGTGCACGCATGTAATGGTGTCCCCGCACTCACAAAGTTCAGTGAATTGGCTCTGAACAATGTGGGGGCACCTTGGCTAGTGCCAGGGTGCCCTCACACTAAGTAACTTTGCACCTAACCTTTACCAGGTAAAGGTTAGACATATAGGTGACTTATAAGTTACTTAAGTGCAGTGTAAAATGGCTGTGAAATAACGTGGACGTTATTTCACTCAGGCTGCAGTGGCAGGCCTGTGTAAGAATTGTCAGAGCTCCCTATGGGTGACAAAAGAAATGCTGCAGCCCATAGGGATCTCCTGGAACCCCAATACCCTGGGTACCTCAGTACCATATACTAGGGAATTATAAGGGTGTTCCAGTAAGCCAATGTAAATTGGTAAAATTGGTCACTAGCCTGTTAGTGACAATTTGAAAGTAATGAGAGAGCATAACCACTGAGGTTCTGGTTAGCAGAGCCTCAGTGAGACAGTTAGGCACCACACAGGGAACATATACATGCACACCTATGAGCACTGGGGCCCTGTGTGACAGGGTCCCAGTGACACATACATATAGGCCACAAACCTATGAGCACTGGGGTCCTGACCAGCAGGATCCCAGTGACACATAACAAACATACTGAAAACATAGTGTTTTCACTATGAGCACTGAGGCCTGGCTATCAGGATCCCAGTGAGACAGTGAAAACAGTGACAAACACCCTGATATACACTCACAAACAGGCCAAAAGTGGGGGTAACAAGGCTAGAAAGAGGCTACCTTCTCACAGGCAGGATCAGCGTTACAGAGTTGCAGTAGTCGTCTTTGCTACTATGTTGCAGTTTTGAAGGCTTCCAGCGCGGTCAGCAGTCGATTCCTTGGCAGAAGGTGAAGAGAAAGATGCAGAGGAACTCGGATGAGCTCTTGCATTCGTTATCTAAGGAATCCCGAGAGACAAAGACCCTAAATAGCCAGAAAAGAGGGTTTGGCTACCTAGGAGAGAGGATAGGCTAGCAACACCTGAAGGAGCCTATCAGGAGGAGTCCCTGACGTCACCTGATGGCACTGGCCACTCAGAGCAGTCCAGTGTGCCAGCAGCACCTCTGTTTCCCAGATGGCAGAGGTCTGGAGCACACTGGAGGAGCTCTGGGCTCCTCCCAGGGGAGGTACAGGTCAGGGGAGTGGTCACTCCCCTTTCCTTTGTCCAGTTTCGCGCCAGAGCAGGGCTAAGGGGTCCCTGAAACGGTGTAGACTGGCTTATGCAGAAATGGGCACCAAATGTGCCCATGAAAGCATTTCCAGAGGCTGGGGGAGGCTACTCCTCCCCTGCCTTCACACCATTTTCCAAAGGGAGAGGGTGTAACACACTCTCTCAGAGGAAGTCCTTTGTTCTGCCATCCTGGGCCAGGCCTGGCTGGACCCCAGGAGGGCAGATGCCTGTCTGAGGGGTTGGCAGCAGCAGCAGCTGCAGTGAAACCCCGGGAAAGGCAGTTTGGCAGTACCAGGGTCTGTGCTACAGACCACTGGGATCATGGGATTGTGCCAACTATGCCAGGATGGTATAGAGGGGGCAATTCCATGATCATAGACATATTACATGGCCATATTCGGAGTTACCATTGTGAAGCTACATATAGGTAGTGACCTATATGTAGTGCACGCGTGTAATGGTGTCCCCGCACTCACAAAGTCCGGGGAATTGGCCCTGAACAATGTGGGGGCACCTTGGCTAGTGCCAGGGTGCCCTCACACTAAGTAACTTAGCACCCAACCTTTACCAGGTAAAGGTTAGACATATAGGTGACTTATAAGTTACTTTAAGTGCAGTGTAAAATGGCTGTGAAATAACGTGGACGTTATTTCACTCAGGCTGCAGTGGCAGGCCTGTGTAAGAATTGTCAGAGCTCCCTATGGGTGGCAAAAGAAATGCTGCAGCCCATAGGGATCTCCTGGAACCCCAATACCCTGGGTACCTCAGTACAAT